>NW_027494163.1:0-334025 GCF_021521415.1 Bidens hawaiensis | reverse complement strand
ACCTACCTCTTCAAGTCCCCCCAGTCCAATGTTCTTCTCATGAATGTTTAATAAAGTGAGGTGAACTTTTGGACTTTAAGCAAGGGGTTTTGAAAAGGGTTTTTAGTTTTTAGGTTCTCCGTGGGGATTCTTCCGCGGGTTTCCTAATGTCACTTGCAAAAATTCCCGATTTTTTTGCTTGATCTTTGGGTATGATGCGGGTAGGTATGTAACCTTCTCGCAAGTCAGGAGCGTTGAGTCTCACTTGTGTGGATTCTCCTTGAGGTTTTAGTGGTTTTGAACATAGTGATCAATTATGTTTAAACCACCAATTCCATCCTGGAGCCTCAAACAACGTAGTTCTCGACGTTCCCGCTATGCGGGGATGTTATTTCCGTTTCCGCAAGCATTGCCCAGAAGATCCTTCTTGGTTTCAATTCCCTGCGGAGCGCTAGGTATGTGAAGGGTTTTGCCTTAACACTGTACCCGCGCTTGTCTTACGGTTACTTTACTTTCAAGGTACCCCTGGCGTCAATTCCCTGCGGGTGCTAGGTATGTGAAGGGTTTTGCCTTAACACTGTACCCGCACCCGCCTTATAGTTACTTTGTTGCCGGGGTTTTCTTGGCTTCAATTCCCTGCGGGTGCTAGGTATGTGAAGGGTTTTGCCTTAACACTGTACCCGCATCCGTCTTATGGTTACTTGGTTGCCAAGGTAAGGGGTATTTTCCGCTTACTTTTGAATCTTTTTGAATTTTGAATTGTGAAATTCGAAAGGTTGGTGAGGATACGAACAGTCCAAACATCTGAAACGTCGTGCGACGGTTTCTTCTGACTGTGTCAGGACGTGCAGGAAGTTATGGTGACGTGACAGTACATGGTCATTCCAGACGCTTTTTCAGGCGCGTGGGCGCGATTTTCCGGGCGCGTGGCCGCGAAATTACTGGCACGCGTCCTTTTTACAGCTGTTGCCAGCTTGCTTTTTGCCACGCGTCATAGTTTCATTGCACCCTCGATTTCTCTCTCCTCCGCATTAAATTCACCGCATTAATTGCGATTAGTATATAAAGGGGGAGAGGGTCCTTTTTTATTTCACACCTTCACCCTTCTCTTCTTCTTAGCGATTTCCGGCAAATACTCCCCTTTTCAGGCAAGCATTTTCCCGAAATCGCTCTTTCTGCAAGATGTCTTCACATGATCTCGAGTCTACCACCGATGACAGGAGTACTGCTGGCGAGTGCCAGTATGCTCTGCCCGGCGATCAGTACCGGTATGTTGTTAGGAAGTTCATGCTCGATCCTCTCGAGCCTGAGTTTCCTGAACCCCATCAGACCGTGTACGATGCCCCCAGTGGCAAGATCGGGGTATATGCTGCATTCTTTGTTTATGGGAACCTTAGGTTCCCATTGACAAAGTTTGTTTACCGTGTCCTCGAAAGGCACGGTGTTCATCTGACCGAGCTGCACCCAATGGCGATCGCGAAGATTCGCCACTTCGAGTGGGTGTGCCGGATATTGGGTGTTGAGCCTTACGTGGACCGCCTGATGACCTTCTATACTTGGAGGTGCATCCAGGGGTGGTACACCCTGACAACCCGAATCAAGGGTTTGAAGATTTGCGCGACCGAGCGCAGTCTCCGATCGTGGAAGCGGGAGTTCTTCTACATTTCTGCTCGCGCCGTCCCCATTGCCATGAAGTTTAAAAATGGCCAAGCCATTCCGAGCCACCACGCCACAAACTACCAGGAGGCGGAATGGTTTGCAAAGATATCCCGGGTCCAATCTCCGGTTTACCGGTTTGCGGAGTCCGGGATGGTGATGTTGGGGATGAGCCGGGTATGGAAGGAGGCGTCTCAGGTTCCCATCCTTCTCGAATACGGTTTGAACTCTACTCCTTATGGTATGTCTTGTCTTTCTTGCTGATATGAGTTTGTCTTCTAACTGTTTCTTTTCTTTCAGAGGGGAACAATTTGGAGTCGCTCCTGTACCCGCGGGAAGCTGACGATCCCGTGCGGGTGGGTACTCGTGCTCTTGACGAGAATGAGTTGCCCATCCTGGAGCAAACAGCGGATCGGTTTGTGGAGGTCTATCCGCTGGGCCACGAGATCCTGAGCCACCGGCGGCAAGGTAAGGCGTTATTCTCTCCTCCCCCCCTCAGTGCTGTACCCGCTGCTGGAATTCCTGACCTGTCTTCTTCTGAGGAATCCGCAGATGGTCCTCCGTTAGTGCGGAAGAAGAGGGCTGCCGGCGGGAAAGGGAAGGAGAAGGCGGCCTCCACAGCCGATCCAGTGCTCCTATCTGACACTCAGTCAGATAGTGAAGAGGTGGCGGGGAACCCCGGTGGTGAGAAGACCACTGTTCCGGAGGCTACGACTGTTACCTCCGGAGAACCAATGACGACGACGGTGACCGGCATCAAGAGACCGGCTCCATCGGGTTCGTCCCCGCCCGTCCGTACGTTCAAGCTCAAGAAAACCCGTAAGTACAACTCTTGGCTTTTATCTTCGTAATTTAATCTTCCAAGTCTTTTAACACTTTTCTTCTTTACGCAGGTGTGGATGTTGGCGCATTCCAGGGTGAGGGGCCGAGTACTACCTCTCCGCCAATGACGGTAGGCTTGGTCAGCCTACCTGAGGCGTCGACCCAGGCACCTGCGCCTGCTTCCGCTGGTTCAGTTGCTTATTCTGAGCCGACTGTTCCAGCCGAGATGACGTCACCGCCGGCTGTGAGTGCAATTTTTACAGCATCCTTCACAGAGCCGGCGGTTACTTTTGCCGCAGATTCTGCGGCAGCGACCGCGGCGGCAACCACGGCTGCTGCTACTACGCCCCCGGCAACGATGGCCGGTCCCTCAGGTACGCATGGGGCTTCTCGCATCTTTCCGCCACCTTCCCATCTGCCTGACCTCTTGGATGGATTTCCATTGGGTTCAGGTGATGGGTTCGGCGGCTATCGGCCTGTAATTGACCCTACAGGTGCGTAGGGTTCCTTTGGCCCTTTTTCACTTATATATTTTATCATCTTTTCCTAACTGCTTTTTATTTTCTGCAGTTTCGGATTCCAATGAAGTGTATGTTCCGCGATGGAACATACGCCGAGGAACAACCCTTCGTACCCCTGTGGAGTGCGTGGAATGGGCTCGCCACGCTGCTCCCCATGGTGCGTTGGGGGAAGCCATGGCTAGCTACCAGGAGGGTAGGCTAACCAATGAGCTTCGGGTTCTCCAAGCCCGGATGCAGCCGCGCGTCGAGCTGCTTTGTCGTGAAAACGACAAGTTAAAAGCAGCTCGCGCCAAGGAAGTATCTCAAGCGCGGGCTCTTCGGGAGGAGAACCAAAAGTTGGCCGCAGCTGCTGCGGAGAAGGAGAAGGCCTTCAAGGCCCTCGAGGTTGAGGTTCAAGCGCGACTCGAGGCCCGCTCCAAGGCTGCCCAAGCTGTTAACGAACAGCTTCGGCTGGCTAAGGAGACTGCGAGGAACGCAACCGAGAGGGCTACCAAGGCTGAAGCCGTTGCTGAGCCTTTACGCGTGGAGAACGAGGAACTCAAGGCCCAATTGGAGGCTCTCCAACGTGCTCATGATGCCTTGGCGATGGAGGATGCCAAGAAATTTCAAGAGATCCTGGACCAGAGGGGCGTGCTTGATCACACCGAGCGGAAGCTTAAGGGCGTCGAAGAGGATGCCGCAAAGGAAGTGCTACTTGCCAATCTTAACAAAAGCGAAGCCGAACGCGCCTGCACCCAAGCTCAAGCCGCCCTTAAAGAAGCTCTGGTTGCCAAGGAATGGCTTCTTCGAGAAGCGTTGTCTCAGGTAAGTCTATCTTCATGTCTTCACGCTTATCTTTGTAATTAGGGTGTTGACACTTGTATATTTTCTTATGTAGGTTGTGCATCGGGTCTTCTCAGAGACATCTTACGATGATGCAATGAGCGCAGCCCTCAACGCTTCTCACGAGGATGGGGAACGGGTCGGTTTCCTGCTTGGTCTAGGGTTTGTTGAGAAAGGCGTCCCGCCATCCAACTTCCCTTTGTACAACGTAGATACCGAAGCCATATATGACCAAGCAGTAAATCAATACGCCGCCTTCCCGCATCCGGTGGTGGAGAAGGTGAACCAAGTAGCTGCTGCTGATGATGGGTTAGCTATCCTTAAAGCTTTCCTTGAACCGCCCCGTTCCTCTGATGGAGCGGGTCCAAGTGGAAGCGGCCCTGAAGCTTGATCCCGAAGATCCCTTCCCATTGCTAGGATAGTCTTGTACGGATGTATTTATTTTTCTTTTCGTAGGCGGGTAGTTACCCGGCCATTCTTGTAATAATTTATTTGTGAAATATTAATCTTTTTGCGTATAAGATTGTTATTTCTTTCTTTGGGTTCCTTGCTTTATAAACTTATGACTTGCATACTTAGTTTAAATTAGCAATTTTCCAAGTGTTTAGAATAAGTTAACCTGTTGAACGTGGTTGATAATGGGTTAAAGTTTTGCTTCCTCTTTCGTGATTGTGCGGGTAGAACCATCACTTGCACTTAGTAGGATGGTTAAACTTTAACCTTCATCTGACATGCGTGTAGGTTTTCCTCATCTTTTGAGGATAAGTTAACCTTTGAACGTGGTTGATAATAGGTGTGAAGTTTTGCTTCCTCTTCCGTGATTGTGCGGGTAGTACCGTCACTTGCACTTAGTAGGATGGCAAAACTTTACCCTTATCTGACCTGCGTGTAGGTTTTCCTTATCTTTTTTTTTTTTTTTTTTTTTTTTTTTTTTTTTTTAGGATAACCTTTGAACGTGGTAGATGATAGGTTGAAGTTTTGCTTCCTTGTTTGTGATTGTGCGGGTAAGACCGTCACTTGCACTTACAAGGATGGCTAAACTTTACTTACATCATACCTGCGTGTAGGTTTCCCTTATTTTTAACGTTGTGTTTATGCGGGTTTTGCCGCCTTCCACACGTAACGACTTACTTCTCCCCGTTTATGCGGTAAATACCGGCACCAGTGGGAAGTTCATAAGGATAAAGGTAAGGCTATCAACACATTGTGAAAGGAGAATCATTTCCATTAGAAGTGGCTCTAGGCCTTTTCTTTACAAGTTTGGAATTGATCTACATATAACATTTGCGTAATTGAGCTCCATTCCATGTTCTTGGGATGGGGGTACCATCGAGCCTTTCAAGCCGGTATGCGCCTTTTCCCAGGACTTCTTTGATAATGTATGGCCCTTCCCAGACCGGGGCCAGTTTTCCTGGGCGCTCTTGGTTTGAAGCCTCGTTGTTACGCAGTATGTAGTCTCCTATACTGAAGTTGCAGAGTTTTACCCGCGTGTTGTAGTACTTTTGCATTTGTCGTTTGTAGTTCTCTTCACGCACTGCGGCTAAGTCTCTGCGTTCCTCGGTTAGCATAAGATCCAACCGTCTTTCCGCATCATTGTCTTCTGGCTGACTCAAGACCCTTGGTGAGGGTAGACCAATTTCGACCGGGACCATGGCTTTAGTGCCATAAGTGAGGCTGAACGGGGTTTCTCCCGTACTGGCCTTTTTCAGCGTTCTGTTTGCCCAAAGGACGTGCGGAAGCTCGTCCACCCAGCCGGATCTGTGTTCCGATAGTCTCTTCTTGATGCCTTCGACGATGCTCTTATTTGCTCTTTCCACCTCACCATTTCCTTGCGGGTGTGCCACTGAGGTAAAGGTGTGGGTGATTTGAAGTTCTTTTAGCCACTGTTGTAGCTTCTTGTCAGCAAAGTTGGTGCCATTATCGCTCACCAAATTCTGTGGAAGTCCAAAACGACAAATAATAAATTCCCAAATAAATTTTTTGATATGTTTCGCGGTTGTTTGGGCTAAAGGTTTTGCTTCTATCCACTTGGTGAAGTAGTCGATGGCTACCACTAGGAACTGAACATTTCCTGCTGCTGTAGGAAATGGGCCTGTCACATCGATGGCCCACTTCTGAAATGGCCATGAAGAAGTGACCGGAACAAGTTCATTCTTCGGGCGGTGCGTGTTGGGTGCGTAAAGCTGGCAAGACCTGCATTTTCTGATGTATGCCAGTGCATCCGTATGCATCCCCGGCCAAAAGTATCCCGCGTTGTTTAGCTTGGCTACAACAGCGCGGGGACCTGCGTGTACTCCACAGATGCCTTCGTGTACCTCCCTTAGGAGGTAGTCAGCATCTTGGTTGTCCACGCATCTTAGGAGTGGGCCAAGAAAGTTACGTCTGTAAAGGATGTCATTGACGAGTTGATAATTCAGTGCTTTACAGCGTAGTTTTCTTGCCTGTGTTTTTGACTCTGGTAGTGTTCCTGCTGCAAGGTAATTTATTATTGGTGTCATCCACGTTTCTGTACCGGTTTGGATGACACAAATTTCCTTGTGCGGGACTGATGGTGCTTCGAGGAGTTCAATGCGGATGTCCTTTCCCAAGTGGGTGAAGGCTAGTGATGCAAGCTTGCTTAACGCATCCGCAGATTTGTTTTCGCTGCGCTTGACGTGTATGACTTTACAATCATTAAAATCACGCATAAGGGTTTTTGCCTGGGCGAGGTACAGGGCCATTGTGTCGTTCACAGCCGTGTACGTCCCATTTATTTGGCTGGCCACCAGCATGGAATCCACGTGGGCTTCCAAGTTTTTCACTCCCATTTTACGCGCAATTCTCAAACCGGCCAAGAATGCTTCATATTCGGCTTCGTTATTCGTACTTGGAAAATCCAACCGAATAGTGTAAGTATATTCTTGGCCTGCTGGGTTGGTTAATTTTAACCCTGCGCCTGAACCCTCGTTATTGGCTGCTCCATCAGTGTAGAGTCGCCAGACATCATTGATGTCCTGTGCTGGGGAGGGTTGAGCCTCCTCCTGGCACTCTTTCTCCCGCGAAGCGGGGACTTCTGCAATAAAATCGGCCAGGACCTGGCCTTTTATGGCTGGTCTTGGCTTGTACTTAATTGCATATTCTCCCAATTCAATTGCCCATTTGGCTAGACGTCCCGATAATTCGGGTTTGCCTAGAACGTTTGAGAGTTTGAAGTTGGTGAGAATGGTGATTGGGTGGCCCTGGAAATATCGTCTTAACCTGCGTGAAGCGTGTATAAGTGCTAAGACCAATTTTTCGAGGGTAGAGTACCGGGTTTCTACGTCTGTTAGTACACGGCTAACATAATAGATTGGCATCTGGATGCCTTTTCGTTCTGTTAGCAGGACTGCCCCGGTTGCTCTATCTGTTGCGGAAAGGTATAGGATTAACTCCTCTCCCGCTTGTGGTGCTGTAAGTGTTGGGAGTTCGATCAAGCGTGACCGAATCTCCTGAAAAGCTGCTTCCGCTTCTGGTGTCCAGCGGAAGTGCGTTTTCTTTAAGCAGTTTCTCAATGTTGACACGAAAGGAAACGACCTATCCGCATGGTTTGCCAAAAAGCGATTAAGTGCGACTAGTCGTCCATTCAGTGTCTGAGCCTGTTTGATGGTGGTAGGTGATTCCATTTTAACAATGGCTTCGACCTTTTCAGGGTTCGCTCTGAAGCCATCTTTAGTAACAATGACTCCCAAGAACTTCCCTTCTTCCATCCCAAATGAACATTTGCTCGGGTTGAGCTTCATGTTTATCTTTCTAAGCGTGTTGAAAGTTTCTTCAATGTCTTTCAACATCGCTTCTGGCTCGGGGCTTTTGATGACCAAATCATCCATATAGACTTCCAAGTTTCTCCCGATTTGGGCATGAAACTCTTTGTCCATCAGTCGTTGGTACGTGGACCCTGCATTCTTAAGTCCGAATGGCATCATTTTATAACAAAATGTACCATCGGGCGTCCGAAATGCGGTTTTGTCCTGGTCATCTACGGCCATGTGGATTTGATGGTACCCCTTATACGCATCCAGGAAGCATTTAAGGCGAAATAGTGCCAACGAATCCACCTTAAGATCAATTTCTGGTAACGGATAACAATCTTTGGGGCATGCTTTGTTCAAATCTTTGAAATCTATGCACATGCGCCATTGGTTGTCATTCTTCGGTACCATTACGGGATTTGCAACCCATGTTTGATATCTACTAACGCGTATGATGCCTGCGTCAAGGAGTTCCTTGACTTGGGTTCTACACGCGTTAGTTTGTTCAGGCCCCATTACTCTGCGCTTTTGTACGACTGGCGTGACAGCCGGATCGCACTTGAGCTTATGCTCCGCCTTACTTCGGGGTACACCAGTCATGTCAGCTGGTGCCCACGCAAAGATGTCAGCGTTTTTCTGCAGTAAGCGTTTGAGTAGGGTGCGGGTGGGATCAACCATTGTTGGTCCAATGGTAACGGCCTGGTCGGGGTATTTGCCATTGAAGGCCCATTTTTCCGGTTCGGTGATGGTTGGTTTAGCCATCTTTGGTTTGGGTTTAGATGAGACAGATGCGATGCATACCTGGGGAATGCCAGTGATCATCGCCACACCCTCAGCTGTTGGCCATCCCATCATGCCGTGGACTGAAGATACCACGGCGTTGAATCTTGCCATCCCGTCTCTCCCGAAGAGGATGTCGTACGTGTGGTGTGGCTTCCTCATCACGACAAAGTCCACATCCTCTGTGCGGGAGTGTTTTCCATCTGTAAGAGTGACGGGGAAAGATAGGATACCCAGGGGGGTTTCTGTACTGCCGTCAAACCCTTCCATTGAAGCGTAGACCGTTTCCAGGCGTTCTTTGTCTTCATCATCCAGCTTGTCAAAGAACTGCCTGTACATCACTGTTGACGAAGCGCCGTTGTCAACAAGAGTGCGGGAAGTGATGTAATGCCCCAGCTGGCTTTTGATGACGATGGGGCCTTCTTTGCTGGGGCCTCCTGGCACTCGCGGGAAGCGCACCTCAGCTTCCTTCCACGCGCATGGTTCTGTCATTCGTCTTTTTCTTCCTCCGACCTTGCCATGAACCATGTTGATGCTGATATCGACGGGCTTTCGTCCGTTACCTCTGTACCGGTTGTCACTCCTTCCTCCCTTCCTGATTGATGCCACGAGATGTGCAAGTCTTCCATCCTTGACAAATGCTTCAACAATGTCTTTCAAGGATGTGTACTCTTCAGTACCATGACCCTTTGTCCCGTGGAAATCACAGGACTTGCTTTGATCCGCATTAGGTTTCTACCGGATCAATGGGGCTTTTGGCCATGGCAATTTTTCCGTGGCAAATATCTCCGTGACGCTCTTGGTGAGTGGCGTCCACCGGTTTTTTCGGTTTGAAGGGTGTGTGTTGTCCCTTCCGCCAACAAGAGGGCGAGAGCTGGATGAGGTGTCAAAGTTTACCCTTGACTGCCAAATACCTAGCCGCCTCTTTTCGGGCGGTCCTAACGTTGTTCTCCCTTGTCCTCTGCGTGTAGAGGTGTGTACTCTGGGGAAGATCCCTTCCCAGTTGCTTTTCCGTCTCGGCAAAGCGCTTTGCCGCCGTCATAATGGCATCCCAAGTTAATGGCATGCCATCCTTACCCGTCAATGTGCGGATAAGTTCTGGGTATTCGGCGCCTTGGATGAAGGCGGCGCGAACCAGATCCTCACTTATGTTGCCGAGATTTAGCTTTTTGGAGTTGAAGCGGGTGATGAAGTCTAGTAAAGATTCATCCTCCTCTCTCACGCAGTTGAGGATCATCCACTGCTCTTCAGTGTACTTCCTCTGTTGGCTAAAGTGCTGGCTGAACTTGTTCTGAAAGTCCGCCCAGTCATATATGTGGTGGATCGGTAAACGATCGAACCATGCCCTGGCCGCTCCGACCAGAGTCATCTGGAACATGTAGCACCACGTGGGTTCCGTCCAGTTGCTGACGGTAGCCCCCGCAATGAACCTGTTCAAATGGTCGTCTGGGTCGGATAGACCATCATAAGTGCCAATGTTGGACATTTGTTTGGCACTTCTCGGGGCGATTGCTTCCGCAATGTCCCTTGCGAATTTTGACTTTCCTGCATTTGTAGCAGTTGGTCTAAAGGTTTTGGAGAAGTCACGCGGGTTTCTCTCCGCGATTGGTTTAAAAGCTTCCCCAAAATTCCTTTTTGGTTGGACGTCCGTTTCCTTACGCTTCCCTTTCGCCTTATGGCGAGGGTTCGCGTCGGTATCGGACTCCAACTCGTCTGAGTACTCGCAGTCACTGCTCATATTGAGGTGTTGGCGAGTACTGCCGAATTCGTCAGCCTGTTGAGCTGAACGCAAGCGTTCATCCAATTCGGCTTGGAATTCTCTTTGCCGTGCTTCGGCCCACGCCTTCACTTGATCTAGTGTTTGGCGAGGGGCCCTTGTTCGTTTTTCCAACTGGGTGTCGGTGAACCCCAGTGGAATATTTACTGCACTTGCTCCGGCTTTGGTAGTCGGAGTAGTGTTCGTAAGGATTGTATAACCGCCGGTGTTCCCCCCAGTTGCTGGGGTTGTTACCGGGGTTTCTTGGTCGGTTACTGGCCTTTGGACCGGAGTAACGTTAACCATTTCTTCAGAAATTGTGAAAAAACTAAAATAGTTCTAGCTTTTATGCACGGATGGCGCCAATGAAGAAACACTAAGCGAACCCCGTACAGATTATAGATAATCTGGACAGATTATAGATAATCTGGGGGTTAAGTAATGTTTCCCATGGATGAGATCTAACTGAGAAGGCTGTTCTTCAGGAGACCTGCAAAACAAACACCGTAAGCTCGTCACTGAGAAGGGGGGGGTTCCTCCTTGTGACCACCCTCCGGCGTGAGAATCAGACTAGATTGCTCTGAATATAAGTGTATATTAAGAGATTGCTAGATAACTGGATAGCAGATGATCTTACCATTCCAAGATGTTGGAGTATTTATAGCCGAAGGTAGGTTTCCAAGCAGGTACAGCCGGCTGAATAGTATTCCTGTTCTACCAACAGTGGATTATGCACAGGCCATACTGGTTGGTGGATAAGTTACGGCCAACAGTAACAAAGTCGGCTGCACTATTCCACCAACTGTAGATTATGCACGTCCCACCTACTGTGGATTATACGCAGGCCATGCTGGTTGGTGAATAGGTTACGGCCAACAGTAACACTATTCTACCAACTGTAGGCTACGTACGCCCGTCAGTAAGAGTTGGTGAGTAGGCAGCGGCTAATAGTGACAAACAGTACTAGAGGGTGCTCCTCCTCGTACTGTTGTCGGTGAGCTGTCACCCTGTGATTGGCTCATGGGTTGTTCTGGTCAGATCGTCTGTCCTATCCATACCTTGGTAGGTATAGTACAAAAGATCTTTCAGAATCATACGGACTGGCTCATTTTGGCGGGATTGTTCCCGCCTTGCTCATTCCTTCATGTGACTACTGAAGTAGCTATTGCCTTGTGCGTGTAGCCCTGCTGTCTGCGGGTAGCCTTCCCTGATGGCTTGTTATCCGCAACTGCGGGAACAGGCGGGGTACTTCACCATTGGGAGGCTTTCCATGCGTGTACAGCTTGCGTACTGCGCGTAAGATTCTATGAGCATGGTGGGTCCTGCGGGAGCAGAAGGCCTTTGCGCAGACGTCCCTATTCAAGGTGAGTCTTGCGGGACCAACTGGTCTCTGCTGGGACCTACCTCTTCAGGTTCTTTCTATAATTGATGTCTCAATCTTCACTCTAAATCCTAATTTACAATTAATCCTTTGGTAGTTCTATTTCTTTCATCTAATCTACGAATCTCTGCTTCGATAATCAGACCTTAAATCTTAAATTTTGTCAATTTATGTGGCATAAACCTTCGTTCGATCGATTTTAGAATATGTTTATTATTATATTCGACCATCGATAGTAAGATTGATGAAAACCATAATCTGCTGATGTTAATTAAATATTCTTATTGATTATTTTGGCTCATGTAGGCGTGACTATACAGTGGAAGAATTGCATTTTAAGTGGCTATTTTACAAGGTAAGATTTCAATTTTCATGTTTGTTTCTAAGGTTGCACGCCACGTGTTGGATATATTGCCTGAATTAATGGACCTTAGTTTATAGTATGTGAAACAAGTTGAGTTATCTTATAAAGATGCAGATTTTCGATTACGTGAAGTTTGTTAATTGTTACACAACATTTACAAGGTATTTTTAAGTTTGCTGACTTGGTATATATATTTTTACCCTGTTGAGATAACTTTAATTTGCTTCTGAAATAATCTGTATATGCATATTTTTTCTCTGAACGAAATGTTGAGAGCATTAATGATCGGTACCGGACGTTACGTGCTGAGGAGATATTTTTAAATGCTTATACAATTCATAATTGGATTTATCTCACGTTTTTGGTTTTATTACACATCTCATAAAAGGAAAAGGAGCTTGATCCACATGATCGTATAATTCATGTTTATTATTTCACAAGAGACAAGTATACATTTCTGGTTTCATAGGATGCTTATTGTTTTGCTTTTGATCATAATAATAGCATACAACTTTGTATTAATAGCAAGTGCAAAACAAGTTAGTTTTATGGTTTTACCTTCATGAAATATTATTGGTATCCATAAACCAGATTTGGGTAAACCTACTTTACTTACAAAGAAGCTAGTTCTTTCTATTTTGTTTTTGGAAAAGAGATTGACATTAAATATACTCTCAAAGAAACTACTTGAAGTAGTTTAGAAGCAACAACAAATGCTGAAAGAAAAGACAAGTATTTTTTTCATTTATTTAGGATTTCTTTTCTTGCAAATAAGTCTAAAAAAATTCTGGCTAAAGTGACATCGGTCAGGCTAAACATCCATTGTATGATTACCAAAAGGACATTTCATCTAATGTAATATTTTGTTAAATGAGTTATTTTAGTTACTACTCCTAGATTTTAATAGTAGTTAAAATGAATATCCTTTCTATTACAGTGCATTCAAGACTTGATGACTATATGACGCATTGGTTTTGGTTGGAACAGTCCAACTATCAGTGGGCACACGAGAGCAAAGTAAGTTTATGTGATCAGAACTTTCTTGATAAGCATGTGGCTGATTCTACTTAGTATGCAAAATGTGCAGTTCGGTTGAAAGGTCTATATAGGTTCAGTTCAGAGTGGGTTCTAAGTAACATGAGTTTTTTGAAATGATGGTTTATTACTTACAATGGTTTTGGATGTTATGAATCAAAGAAAAAAAAAATTTAACAAGTTTTTATATGGACAAGATTGATGTGAACAGTTTGACTATATTAAGGTCAAATGAAATACTTTATGACTTTGATATTAATGTCAATTCCAGAAGTTTGTAAAAATTTAAACTTATAACACATTTTTTTAATATGATGGCTTATCACAAAGGTTTCGGATACTATAAATATAAAAATTCATATATTTGTCATCATGATTTTTTTGGGATGTGATATTGTTCAAATTTCAAGAAAAAATATAAATTAAACTATTTTTATGCAGATTCAAAGGAACCTAGAACTGAGAGGAGAAAGGCAAATATCTTCGGTGATGTTTGAAAAGCAGTGGAAATCAGGAATCAACAAGTTTACGACTCCATCATTTTCTTGGACCATCTAAAGAAGGTTCCAGCAAGTTAGGAGGGCTAGATGTCTCTCAACCTGCTAAGCGCGCAAAAGTGACAAGTGAAATTAAAAAGTTTAAATAACGTATAGTTTCTACAGATGTTATTGGCAAAAAGTTTCACCTATGCGATGATTCTGTATTTATATCATTAACATGAGCTACTTTAATTTGCACTTTTTGCATTAACACAAGTATAAATGATATTTTTTTTTCACATAATTCTTCATTATTATCTATAATTCTTAGTTTACAGCCAGTGTAATACACGGATTCTAACCTAGTATATATATATACATAAAGAAAACCAAATGTAACCGCATGACACACGGGGTCTTATTAGAATTTAGATCAATATAATTATTGTTTAAACATACAAAACATCCATTAACAAAACTCAATATATGTTTAGCAAAGTGATCCATAAAAATTTAACTATAGATAAACTCAAAACTCAATCTACTTATCATATGCAAGTCATAATATAACAAATCAAACAAAACAGATCAAAAAGTTGCCCCCTCTAAACTTACCCTTTACTCACTTCTATTTTGCTTTTTGATTTTTTTTTCTTATAACTTTTAAAATATAAGGTACTATATGATTCCAAATATACCATGAGCATTACAAACTAATTGTACTAAATCAAAACGAAATAGAACAAGTCACTACAAAAAATGTAATAGCAAAACTATTGAAAATAAAACCTAAATAAACCTTCGTAACACGGGGCCCAACACCTAGTGTATATATATATATATATATATAGGGGTGGAATCTAGAAAGAACTCCTCTTAAGGAGAGAATTAGAGAAATAATAAAGAATTGTTTTTAACTTTAAAAAAAAAAAAAGATTTGTGATTTTTTTTCTTTCCTCTTTCTAATAAAATGATATTGTGATTAAAATAAATAAATAAATAAATAATCTGTCGATCTAGTGCATATGTGCACAAATGTGTGTTGCATATATAAAATAGTGTTTTATCGCATAAAAATACAACACAATTGCATTATACAAGCACAAACTATTGAATATATGCAAATACAACACTAATGATTCTATGCAATACACACTATAGCATATACGTAATACAACACTAATGCACATATGCACTATATCGATTTTTTTTATTTTTGTATATAATATAACGCTATTGCACTAATACAATACAAACAATTACATATATGTTATTCAACACTATTGCACATATCAAAATATACACCAGTGCACATATGCAACAAAAAAAGGTCGATATATTGCATATGTGCACTACAACGAGTTTTTTTATTATTTTTTTTATTTTTTTGTATTTTTATATTTTTTTCTAGCAAAGAATAACAACATATAATAAGGCTAAAAGAAAAAAAAATTTAAAATTATTTTTTAATTAATTTAAAAATATATCTTTATTAGTTCTTTCTTTAAGAAAGGAGTTCTCTCTCTCTCTCTCTATGTGTGTGTATATATATATATATATATATAGGGGAGATTTCAAATGAGAACCCCTTTGAGTTTTAAGAACTCGAAATAACTCAGTGTAACGATTTTTTTTTCGAATTTTTTTTACACATGCGTAATATATGTAAGTTACATACACATAAAAAAATTACAGAATTTTTTACACACCGAACCGACATTTTACACATGTGTAACTGACGTAAAAGTTAGTGTAACAACTTACATCTTTATTCTCTCTCCTAATTTGACTTTTTTGCTAGATTAAATCTCAATCACATATTTCAATCCACCTAATTAAATGTGTGGCCTAGAAATGAAGTTCTTAAGTTCTTACAACTCAACATGGTTCTCAAAAGATCATATATATATATATATATATATATATAGGATAAGGATCCTAAGAGAACCCTTGACAAATTGAGAACTTTGAGAACCATTTTGGAACACTAAAAAAATATTTAAAAATTTAAAAAAAAAACAAAAATTTTGAAAAAGTAAAAAAAACCAAAATTCTTATATTTCATTCCGATTTCATTAAAAAACCGATTTTTTTTGAATTCGTATTATACCTATACACATATGTATACTTTCATTTAATCTCTAGTTACGTAATGTACACATATGTACATTATCATTTACCTCAAATTATACATGTGTATAGAAAAAAAATACATGTGTACATATTATACATATATGTGTAATTTAGCTAAACCGAGAATTTTTTTTTTCGTTTTTTTTAGAATCCGAGATGATAAATAAGAACTTTGGTTTTTTTTTACTTTTTTTTATTTTTGTGCTTTTTTTTGTTTTATGATTTTTTTTTTATTTTTAGGGTTTTTTGTGGTTTAAATTGGATCTTATAGTTCTCAATTCTCAAAAAGTTCTCACATGATAATGATCCTATATATATATATAATATATATATATATAAACCAAAACCTTAAAATCCTACGTGTCGCGATGTGGTCGCTCCCCTCTTTTATGGAATCCACCAGATTGCTTGATTTTTAAATGGAGGCCTCTCATTGATGTAATCCAAATTCATGGGTATGGGTCTTACCAAAACCAGATAGCTCTTAAACGGGTTATAACATCTCATTAAATTTAAAATTAATCTTACCAATTATTTGATATGAAACCCTATAAAATAAGGATAAACTAAAATTTAATATCCAATTTAAAAATAAAATGATATTATTTATAATTAATAAACAATTGACTTGCTTAATTTATTGTTCTGATTATTTGTTAACATGCGTAATTTATATTTTTGATTATTTGTTGGCATGCTTAATGTGTAGTTTTGATTATCTGTTCATGCTTAATTTGTAGTTTTGATTATTTGTTGACATGCTTATATCTTTTTGTAATAAAACAATCATTCTTTCAAGCATCAGATTTGTTTGTGAAACCATTTTATCATCAAACCTCAAGTAAATTAATTATTAACTTTCTTAAAATTAAAATCCAAATATACATATATAAATATTAAAAACGAATAATGTAAAACAACCCCCGTAATACGGGAGAAAAAATCTAGTGTGTGTGTGTGTGTGTGTGTGTGTATATATATAGGGGAGGGTTCAAATGAAAACCTCATAGTTTTGTGAAAACTATGAAAACTAATTTTGGCCAATCAAAAGTTTTTCTTTTACTTATTTTTTATTTTTTTACAAGAGTGTTTAGGTAAATTGTGTATTCCACTATTTATGGAATTTAGTCATACGTTAAATTTGTTTTACTTTTTTTACCTGGATATCGGCATTTTAATATTAAATTGATTGATTTCAATTTCATTTTGCTAAATCATAATTACATAATTTGAAGAAACACCAGTCGAACCCCGACAGATTACGAGTAACCTGAGGGTTAGATAGACGTTTCCCACGAGGGGTTAATTCCGGCAAGATGGTTCTTCCGATAACCTGCAAAACAGACACCGTGAGCTCGTCACTAAGAAAGGGGGGGGGGGTTCCTCCTTGTGACCACCCTCCGGCGTGAGAATCAGTCTATATTACTCTTTGAATATAAAAGTATGTTATTAATACTAGAGCAGTTATCAGGTAAATTATACGAGATATTAGATGATGAAATGATATTACCATTTGATGTCTTTTATAGCCGAAGGTGGGTTTCCAAGGAGGTTTAGCCGGCCTACTACTCTGCCAACTGTGGCCTACGCACGTGCCCTGCTGGTAATTGGTGGATAGGCAGCGGCTGACAGTGACCAGGCGTGCTGTTCACTTTTCCTTTTCCACCAACTACAGGCTAGGCACGTGATATGGCAGGAGTTGGTGAGCAGGCGGCGGCTATTGGTCACAGTGCTGTGGCGTGTTGTCTGCCATGCTGCTGTCAGTGAGCTGTCGTATCGTTGGTCAGATCTTTTGTCCATACCTCGTCAGGTATCACACAAAAGATCCTCCATTATTATACGGACTGGCTCATTTAGGCGGGAGTTTTCCCCCTCCCGCCTTTATGCGGGAATGTTCCCGGCTTTGCTCATTCCTTCTTCAGGTGACTACTGAATTATTACGAGTTTGAGCCTTTATGCGTGTAGCCATGCTGCGCGGGTGGCCAGTCCCTAATGGCGGGTATCCGCACCTGCGGGAACAGGGGATACTTGGAAACCATAGGGAGGCATTTCCTGCGGGACCAGCTTGCGTACCGCATGTGAGGTCGTCACAACTCTGAGCGTGGTGGGTCCTGCAGGTTTGGTAGGTCGCGGCGCAGACGTCCCTATGGTGAAGTCTGCGGGTTCAACTGCGCAGACGTCCGTTTAAGGAGTCTTGCGTGTTCAACTGCGCAGACGTCTCCTTTTAAGGAAGTCTTGCGGGTCCTAACCGCCTCTGCTGGGACCTACCTCTTCAAGTCCCCCCAGTCCAATGTTCTTCTCATGAATGTTTAATAAAGTGAGGTGAACTTTTGGACTTTAGCAAGGGGTTTTTGAAAAGGGTTTAGTTTTATGGGTTTTCCGCGGGAAGTCTTACCCACGGGTTTCCCAATGTCACGCAGAATTTCCCAATGTTCTGCTTGATCTCTGGGATGATGCGGATAGGTCTGTAACCTCCCCGCAAGTCAGGAGCGTTTAGAACCTTTTGTGTAGATTCTCCATGAGGTCTTGGTGGTTTTGAACATAGTGATCAATCATGTTATAACCACCAATTCCATCTTGAAGTTTCAAACAATCTAGTTCTTGACGTTCCCGCTATGCGGGGATGTTAATCCCGTTTCTGCAAGCATGGCCCAGAAGATCCTTCTTGGTTTCAATTCCCATGGAGTGCTCGGTATGCGAAGGGTTTTGCCTTGACGCTGTACCCGCACTTCGTCTTATTAGTTACTTTACTCCCAAGGTATAGTGACCAGGCGTGCTGTTCACTTTTCCTTTTCCACCAACTACAGGCTAGGCACGTGATATGGCAGGAGTTGGTGAGCAGGCGGCGGCTATTGGTCACAGTGCTGTGGCGTGTTGTCTGCCATGCTGCTGTCAGTGAGCTGTTGTATCGTTGGTCAGATCTTTTGTCCATACCTCGTCAGGTATCACACAAAAGATCCTCCATTATTATACGGACTGGCTCATTTAGGCGGGAGTTTTCCCCCTCCCGCCTTTATGCGGGAATGTTCCCGGCTTTGCTCATTCCTTCTTCAGGTGACTACTGAATTATTACGAGTTTGAGCCTTTATGCGTGTAGCCATGCTGCGCGGGTGGCCAGTCCCTAATGGCGGGTATCCGCACCTGCGAGAACAGGGGATACTTGGAAACCATAGGGAGGCATTTCCTGCGGGACCAGCTTGCGTACCGCATGTGAGGTCGTCACAACTCTGAGCGTGGTGGGTCCTGCAGGTTTGGTAGGTCGCGGCGCAGACGTCCCTATGGTGAAGTCTGCGGGTTCAACTGCGCAGACGTCCGTTTAAGGAGTCTTGCGTGTTCAACTGCGCAGACGTCTCCTTTTAAGGAAGTCTTGCGGGTCCTAACCGCCTCTGCTGGGACCTACCTCTTCAAGTCCCCCCAGTCCAATGTTCTTCTCATGAATGTTTAATAAAGTGAGGTGAACTTTTGGACTTTAGCAAGGGGTTTTTGAAAAGGGTTTAGTTTTATGGGTTTTCCGCGGGAAGTCTTACCCACGGGTTTCCCAATGTCACGCAGAATTTCCCAATGTTCTGCTTGATCTCTGGGATGATGCGGATAGGTCTGTAACCTCCCCGCAAGTCAGGAGCGTTTAGAACCTTTTGTGTAGATTCTCCATGAGGTCTTGGTGGTTTTGAACATAGTGATCAATCATGTTATAACCACCAATTCCATCTTGAAGTTTCAAACAATCTAGTTCTTGACGTTCCCGCTATGCGGGGATGTTAATCCCGTTTCTGCAAGCATGGCCCAGAAGATCCTTCTTGGTTTCAATTCCCATGGAGTGCTCGGTATGCGAAGGGTTTTGCCTTGACGCTGTACCCGCACTTCGTCTTATTAGTTACTTTACTCCCAAGGTATCCCTGGCGTTAAATCCCTGCAGGGCTAGGTGCGTGAAGGGTTTTGCCTTGACACTGTACCCGCGCCTGACTTATGGTTGCCGAGGTGTTCCTGGCGTTTAATCCCCTGCGGGCGCTAGGTATGTGAAGGGTTTTGCCTTAACACTGTACCCGCGCCCGACTTACAATTGGATGCCGAGGTATGACTTTTTACGGGTGTTAGGTATGTGAAGGGTTTTGCCTTAGCACTGTACCTCTGCCCGTTTTGTAGTTGGGTGGAATGCCAAGATATTCTCGGCTTCACTTCCCTGTGGGTGCTAGGTATGTGAAGGGTTTTGCCTTAACACAGTACCCGCTCCCGGCTTTATAGTCGGGTTTTTTCCGGTTTCCGTTCCCTGCGGGTGCTAGGTATGTGAAGGGTTTTGCCTTAACACTGTACCCGCACCCGGCTTCATAATTGGGTTTTTCCGGTTTCCGTGCCCTGCGGGTGCTAGGTATGCGAAGGGTTTTGCTTTAACACTGTACCCGCACCCGGCTTCATAATTGGGTTTTTCCGGTTTCCGTTCCCTGCGGGTGCTAGGTATGTGAAGGGTTTTGCCTTAACACTGTACCCGCACCTGGCATCATAATTGGGTTTTTCCGGTTTCCGTGCCCTGCGGGTGCTAGGTATGTGAAGGGTTTTGCCTTAACACTGTACCCGCACCCGACTTCATAGTTGGGTATTCTTGGCCTCTGTTCCCTGCGGGTGCTAGGTATGTGAAGGGTTTTGCCTTAACACTGTACCCGCAGCCGTCTTACGGATAACTGGATAGCCAGGGTAAGGGGTTTTTCCCGCTTACTTTTCGAATCTTTTTGAATATTTGAAATTTGAAGAGTTGGTGAAAGGATAAGAACAGTCGTCGTGCGACGGTTTCTTCTGACTGTGTCAGGACGTGTCAGGACGTGCTGGAAGTTATGGCGACGTGACATTATATGGTCATTCCAGACGCTTTTTACGACGCGTGGGCGCGATTTTCCGGGCGCGTGGCCGCTAAATTAAATTCACTCGTCCTTTCAACAGCTGTTGTCAGCTTGCCTGGTGCCACATGTCACGGTTTCATTGCACCTTCAATTTCTCTCTCCTCCGCATTAAATTCATCGCAATAATTGCGATCACTATATAAAGGGGAAGAGGGTCCTTTGTAATTCACACCTTCACTTCTTCTCTTCATCTCTAAGGCGATTTCTGGTGAATACTCCCTTATTTATTCGAGCATTCCTCCGAAATCGTTTTTTCTTCCTCTGCAATATGTCTTCCCATGATGCTGAAGCTGTAGCTGACGATAGGAGTACTGCTGGCGAGTGCCAGTGTGCTCTACCTGTCGATCTGTACCAGTACGTTGTCAGGAAATTCATGCTTGAGTCTCTTGAGCCTGAGTTTCCTGAACCCCAGCAGACTGTGTACGATGCCCCCAGTGGCAAGATCGGGGTATATGCTGCATTCTTTGTTTATGGGAACCTTAGGTTCCCATTGACAAAGTTTGTGTATCGTGTCCTGGAGAGGCACGGTGTGCACCTGACCGAGATGCATCCGATGGCGATTGCCAAGGTTCGGCACTTCGAGTGGGTGTGCCGAATTCTGGGCATTGAGCCCTATGTGGACCGCCTGATGACCTTCTATACTTGGAGGTGCATCCAGGGGTGGTACACCCTGACAACCCGGATCAAGGGTTTGAAGATTTGCGCGACCGAGCGCAGTCTCCGATCGTGGAAGCGGGAGTTCTTCTACATTTCTGCCCGCGCCATCCCCATTGCCATGAAGTTTAAGAAGGGGCAAGCGCTTCCGAGCCTTCACGCTTCCAGCTACCAGGAGGCGGAATGGTTCGCGAAGATATCTCTTGTCCAATCTCCGGTTTACCGGTTTCCGGAGTCCGGGATGGTAATGCTGGGGATGAGCCCGGGTATGGAAGGAGGCGTCTCGGTTTTCCCATCCTTCTCGAATACGGTTTGAACTCTATTCCTTATGGTATGTCTTGTCTTTTTTGCTGATATGAGTTTGTCTTCTAACTGTTTCTTTTCTTTCAGAGGGGAACGATTTGGAGTCGCTCCTGTACCCGCGGGAAGCTGACGGTCCCGTGCGGGTGGGTACTCGTGCTCTAGACGAGAACGAGTTGCCCATCCTGGAACAAACAGCGGATCGGTTTGTGGAGGTCTATCCGCTGGGCCACGAGATCCTGAGCCACCGGCGGCCAGGTAAGGCGTTATTCTATCCTCCACCTCTCAATGCTGTACCTGCTGCTGGAATTCCTGACATCCCGTCTTCTTCTGAGGAATCCGCAGATGGTCCTCCGTTGGTGCGGAAGAGGAAGGCTGCCGGCGGAAAAGGGAAGGAAAAGGCGGCCTCCACAGCCGATCCAGTGGTCTTATCTGACACTGAGTCAGATAATGAAGAGGTGGCGGGGAACCCCGGTGGTGAGAAGACCACTGTTCCGGAGGCTACGACTGCTACCCTCCGGAGAACCAATGGCGACGACGGTGGCCGGCGTCAAGAGACCGGCTCCATCGGATTCGTCCCCGCCCGTCCGTACGTTCAAGCTCAAGAAAACCCGTAAGTACAAACATCCTTCTTATCTTTGTAGATTTATCACTTTATAAATTTATTGAAACACTTATCTTCTTGTGCAGGCGTGGATGTTGACGCATTCCAGGGTGGAGCGCAGAGGAGTACCTCTCCGCCGATGACGGTAGGCTCGGTCAGCCTACCTGAGGCGACGACCCAGGCGCCTGCGCCTGCTTCCGCTGGATCAGTTGCTCACTCCTTTGAGCCGACTGTTCCAGCCGAGATGACGTCACCGCCGGTGGTAAGTGCGATTTTTACAGCATCTTTCACCGAGCCGGCGGTTACGATTGCTGCAGATTCTGCGGCGGCGACCCCGACGGAGATCACGGCGGCCGCTACTATGCCTCCGCCACCGGCAACGACTGCCGGCCCATCAGGTACGCGCAGGGCTTCTCGCCAATTTTTGTCACCTTCCCATCTGCCCGACCTTTTGGATGGATTTCCCTTAGGTTCAGGCGATGGGTTCGGTGGCTATCGGCCTGTGATCGACCCTACAGGTGCGTAGGGTTCTTTTGGCTTTTATATTTTTTCTTCATCTTTTCCTAACTGCTTTGTTTCTTTTTGCAGTGTCGGATTCCAATGAAGTGTATGTTCCGCGATGGAACATCCGCCGAGGAACAACCCTTCGTACCCCTGTGGAGTGCGTGGAATGGGCTCGCCACGCTGCTCCCCATGGTGCGTTGGGGGAAGCCATGGCTAGCTACCAGGAGGGTAGGCTAACCAATGAGCTTCGGGTTCTCCAGGCCCAGATGCAGCTGCGCGTCGAGCTGCTTTGTCGTGAAAACGACAAGTTGAAAGCAGCTCGCGCCAAGGAAGTATCTCAAGCGCGGGCTCTTCGGGAGGAGAACCAACCAGTTAGCCGCAGCTGCTGCGGAGAAGGAGAAGGCCTTCAAGGCCCTCGAGGTTGAGGTTCAAGCGCGACTCGAGGCCCGCTCCAAGGCTGCCCAAGCTGTTAACGAACAGCTTCGGGTGGCTAAGGAGACTGCGAGGAACGCAACCGAGAGGGCCACCAAGGCTGAAGCCGTTGCTGAGCCTTTACGCGTGGAGAACGAGGAGCTCAAGGCCAAATTAGAGGCTTTCCAACGTGCTCATGATGCCTTGGCGATGGAAGATGCCAAGAAGCTCCAGGAGATCTTGGACCAGAGGGGCGTGCTTGACCATACCGAGCGGAAGCTTAAGGGCGTCGAAGAGGCTGCCGCAAAGGAAGTGCTACTTGCCAACCTTAACAAAGGCGAAGCCGAACGCGCCTGCACCCAAGCTCAAACCGCCCTTAAAGAAGCTCTGGTTGCCAAGGAATGGCTTCTTCGAGAAGCGTTGTCTCAGGTATGTTTAGCTTTACGTCTTCACGCTTTCCTTTGTACATAGAAAAGGTGTTTGACACTTGTATTTTTTTTTTTTTTGTAGGTTGTGCATCGGGTCTTCTCAGAGACTACTTACGATGATGCCATGAGCGCAGCCCTCAACGCTTCTCATGAGGATGGGGAAAAGGCCGGCTTCCTGCTTGGTCTAGGGTTCGTTGAGAGAGGCTTCCCGCCTTCCAACTTCCCTTTGTTCGATGTGGACACCGAAGCTGCATATGACCAAGCGGTGAACCAATATGCCGCATTCCCGCATCCGGTGGTGGAGAAGGTGAAGGAAGTCGCTGCTGCTGATGATGGACTTGCTATCCTCAAGGCTTTCCTTGAACCGCCACGCTCTACTGATGGGGCGGGTCCAAGTGGAAGTGGTCCTGAAGCTTGATTCTGAAGATCCCTTCCCGCTGCTAGGATAGACTAGATTTTGTTTTGTAGGCGGGTAGTTACCCGGCCATTCTTGTAATATATCTTTTGTGAAATACAAATCTTTTTGTGGATAAGACTGTTATTTCCTTTGGGTTCATTGCTTTATAAACCTTATATGACTTGCATACTTAGTTTAAATTAGCGATTTCCCAAGTGTTTAGAATAAGTTAACCTTGAATGTGGTTGACAGTAGGTTGAAGTTTTGCTTCCCCCTTTGTGAGTGTGCGGATAGGACCGGCACTTGCACTTGGTAGGATGGCTAAACTTTACCTATGTCTAACCTGCGCGTAGGTTTTTCCTTATCCTTTCAGAATGACTTTTAACCGTTCGACGCGCGGTTGTTAATGAGTTAGTGTTCAGCTTCCGCTACCAGGATTCATGCGGGTATACTGGCACTTTCACATAGTGGGATGGCTGAACTCTTCCCCTTTAACTGACCTGCGTGAAGGTTCTGTCGTTTTTTTTGGGTTTATGCGGGTTTTGCCGCCTTCCCCACCAGGATTCTTGATGCGATGACTACCGGCATTAGTGTTCGAATCGACCGTTCAACGCGTGGTTGTTAATAGGTTAGTGTTCAGCTTCCTCTACCAAGATTCATGCGGATATACCGGCACTTTCACATAGTGGGGTGGCTGAACCTTTCCCCTTTAACTGACCTGCGTGAAGGTTTGATGCTTTTGGGTTTGTGTGGGTTTTGCCGCCTTCCCTGCGCAACGATTCTTCACTTGATGCGGCGGATACCGGCATCTCCATGTGCAAAGTTCATAAAAATATAAATGTAAAATCATCAGCTTCAATTTGAAGGAGAATCGTTTCCATTAGAAGTGGCTCTAGGCCTTTTCTTTACAAATTTGGAATTGATCTACATACAAACTGTGTAATTGAGCTCCCATTAGGCGTGGCTTGGATGGGAGCACCATCGTGCCGACACGTATCTTGTTCGGGATCTCGTTGTTTACGCAGTATGTAGTCTCCGTTGAAGTTGCGATTTTTATTCGTGCGTTTCCCCAGCTGGGGTTCACGCATCAGCCTGCTCAACGCTCACTTCGCCACAAGGTGCGCGAGTGTCCCATCCTTGACAAATGCTTCGACCAAGTCCTTTACGTCTAAGCATTCTTCAGTGTTGTGGCCTTTGATTTTGTGAAAATCACAATACTTTCTCCGATCAGCGTTGTGGCGATGTCGGATGAACGGAGCCTTTGGCCACGGGAGCTCCTCCGTGGCGAATATCTCGGTCACACTCTTTGTGAGTGGCGTCCACCTGGAGTTCTTCTCCGGTTTCACGTTATCTCTTCCGCCCAACCGATGTTGGAAACCGGACGGGGTGTCAAAGTTTACCCTTGACTGCCAAATGCCCAGCTTCCGCTTTTTGTTTAATCGGGCGGTAAGGACGTTGTTTTCCCTTGTCTTCTGGGTGTAGAGGTTCGTGCTCTGTGGAAGATCTCTACCCAGTTGCCTCTCGGTTTCCGCAAAGTGTTTAGCTGCGGTCATGATGGCATCCCATGTGGACGGCATGCCATCTTTGCCCGTCAGGGTGCGGATGAGTTCTGGGTCGTTTGCGCCCTGGATGAAAGCGGCGCGAACGAGATCTTCGCTTACGTTGCCCAGGCTTAGCTTCTTCGAGTTGAAGCGAGTGATGTAGTCAGGCAAAGATTCTTCGTCCTCTTGGACGCACTTGAGGATTGTCCACTGCTCCTCAGTGTACTTTCTTTGCTGACTAAAGTGTTGGCTGAACTTCTGTTGGAAGTCTGCCCAATCGTAGATGTGGTGGACCGGCAGACGGTCGAACCACGCTCTAGCTGCCCCGACCAGCGTCATTTGGAACATATAACACCACGTGGGTTCCGTCCAGTTACTGACGGTCGCCCCCGCGATGAATCTGTTCAAGTGATCGTCAGGGTCAGAAATACCATCGTACGTGCCTATGTTGGACATTTGTTTGGCACTTCTTGGGGCGATTGCTTCCGCAATGTCCCTTGCGAATTTGGACGTTCCCGCCCTTGCTGCAGTTGGCGTGAATGTTTTGGAGAAGTCCCGTGGGCTGTTGCCCAGGTTTATTGGACTGAATGCTTCTCCAAAACGCCTTCTCGGTTGGGAATCCGTTTCTTTACGCTTCCCTTTCGCCCTATGACGAGGGTTCGCGTCTTCCTCGGATTCCTCCGAATCTTCGTCGTATTCGAATTCTTCCACTTGTTGGAGTGAACGTAAACGTTCATCCAACTCAGTTTGGAACTCTTTTTGACGTGCTTCGGCCCACGCTTTAACCTCATCGAGTGTTTGGCAGGGGAGCCTCGTCTGTTGATCTTCTAACTGGGTATCGGTGAATCCCAGTGTCTGATTATTTACTTCACTTGCCCCGGCTTGGGTAGCTGGGGTAGTGTTCGTAAAGTTTGTGTACTCGGTATTCCCCCTTATAGCTGGGGTCATAATTACCGGAGTCTCTTGGTTATTCGGTTTTGGGACCGGAGTATCCTTAACCATCTTTCCAGAAGTTTTGAAAAAACTGGAGAAAAATAAAGTTCTAGCTTTATGCACGGATGGCGCCAATGAGGAACTGCAGGTTTATGCAGGTCGTCACAACTCTGAGCGTGGTGGGTCCTGCAGGTTTGGTAGGTCGCGGCGCAGACGTCCCTTTGGTGAAGTCTGCGGGTTCAACTGCGCAGACGTCCGTTTAAGGAGTCTTGCGTGTTCAACTGCGCAGACGTCTTCTTTTAAGGAAGTCTTGCGGATCCTAACCGCCTCTGCTGGGACCTACCTCTTCATAATTCGTTTTGATCATTTCCGCTTTAAATAAACACTAATTTAAAATTTGGTTTGCTTATAGCAATTTGTTTTGGGTGCCTGGGACACATGTATATATTTTTGGATTCAATTTTTTTTATTTAATTGTAACACATGAAAAAGTTTGGTTTAATAAATAATTCATCTGTTCTCGTTTACGCTAATTATAGTTTTTAGTTGCTAATTGTCTGTTTAACTATCTAGTTTATATGATCAATAATCTTATTTCTTGATATTGATGTGTGTTTGTATGTGTTCTAATTCAAGTTTAGTTTCTAATCCATATTAAAGGGTTACATATATGTATCAAACGGAATTATATACCCTTAATCATGTAATTACATTATTTAATAATTATTATTTTAGCGATTTGACATATATGTAACTCCGTACTTTAGTTTTACATATACGCATATCATTAAGTTACATATTACGTATCTTAGTATAACCAGTTTCAAAATATAGAAAATTTGAGCTACATATACGAACTACATATATGTATATAAAGAACACAATGACATGACAAACACAAAGAACTTGAAGAATAGAAAGAAAATAAGAGTATGCAGTGTTGGTAAGTATGTTTAACTAAGGTGCTACGCATATGTAACATCATTTTATCACATATGCGTAAACATGTTGTTACATATATGTATCACAATGGCTAACTTAGTTTTATAATGTGGTATACAATAAAAACTTAAACTATATATTTATATTAATAATAGGAATACAAAATAAAAAATAAATTTGTGAGAGAGACAAAACTACGAGAACTTTAAAGCAACATTAATCCAAACATAAAAGGGAAATAGGTTTGCAAATAGAAATTATAAAAATTTTAAAAATAAACAGATAACTCTACTTATAAATGTGGAAGTGAAAAAGGAGATTAAAATGTATTATGCATGTCAATTATTATACATACGATATTAAGGGATTGATAGTAGTGTGATTGTGGAAAGAGAGTGTGTGTGAGAATTTTTAGGATCTTTCAAAACTAATGTTTTTTTTATCTACCCAATTTGCTCATCTTATTAATTAATCTCCTTTAATTTTCATTTATTCACCTACATGCTATTGTGTATATCAACCATTGATCTATTAGATCAATGGTCCAAATTGATTATTTTGGTTTTCTAGAAAACTATGGTTCTTATTTGAACCACCCCCTATATATCAAGGTTGCAAAAGTTGCTAGGCGGACCCTAGGCGGCCGACTGGGGAGTTGGGTGTACTCGGGGTACTCGGGGGGGTACTCGGAGAGTACTCGGACATGGTAAATATAAAGAAAAGTAATTTTTAGATATTATATATATGTCAAATATCATTATTTTACTAATATTTATAACAAAATATGTAAATATCAATATAAATAGAAGAAATACACAATAAATTATTCTAAGGATTACTAATCATTAATTAAAAAAAAATGATATTTGTTCTTTAATGTTATAGATATAAGAATTACACTTCATTTTTTAAGTCAAAATCGGCTCAAGTTTACCAACTACATGTGATTCTGGTTAAGGTTGACCATCTTTGATCGATTCTTAGTAATTAGGCAAAGTTAAAGAAACTCCCCTCGGCGACGTACCTTGTAGCGACTACTCGGGGAGTACTGGGCCTTGTAAACCTATACTTTTACAACATTGCTATATATATATATATATATATATATATATATATATATATATATATATATATATATATATAATATAAACGAAAACCCAAAAATCCTATGTGTCGCGATGTGGTCACTCCCCTCTTTTATTGAAGCCACCAGATTTTTTGATTTTTAAATTGAGGCCTCTCATTGATTTAACCCAAATTTATGGGTATGGGTCTTACCAAAACCAGGTAGCTCTTAAACGGGTTATAACATCTCATTAAATTAAAAATTAATCTTACCAATTATTTGATATGAAAATCCTACAAAATAGGAATATACTAAAATTTAATATCCAATTTAAAAATAAAATGATATTATTTATAATTAATAAACAATTTTATAGTAAAAAACATAAGCGGGTCATGGGTCACCAAATCCAGATAGCTTTTAAATGGGTTATAACATATCATTTATGTATGAAACCCTTTCATCATCAAACCCTAAGTATATTATTAACTTTTTTACAATAAAAATAATTAAAATCCAAAAAATAAATATTAAAAAATGAAAAATGTAAAACAACCATTATCTCAAGCCATCAGATTACTTTATTTGTAAATAAAGGTTTCTCACGCATTTGACTCGAATTCACGGGTAAAGGTCTCACCAAACCCAGATAGCTCTTAAACGGGTTATAACATCTCATTATATTAAAAAATAATCTCATCAAATATTTGATATAAAAATCCTATAAAATAGGAATATACTAAAAATTAATATCCTATTTTATTTTAGAAAAGGATATTATTTATAATTAAGAAACAATTTTATAATAAAGAAAATAAACGGGTAATGGGTATCACCAAACCCAGATAGCTTTTAAACCGGATTATAACATATCAATTATTTGTGAAACCATTTCATCATCAAACCTCAAGTATATTAATTATTAACTTTCTTACAATAAATAAAATTAAAATCCAAATATATATATATATATATAAATATTAAAAACGAATAATGTAAAACAACCTCCGTAATACGGGGGATAAAATCTAGTGTGTGTGTGTATATATATAGGGGAGATTTCAATTAAGAACCCCTTTGAGTTTTAAGAACTCGAAAGAACTCAGTGTAACGATTTTTTTTTCGAATTTTTTTTACACATGCGTAATATATTTAAGTTACATACACGTAAAAAAATTACAGAATTTTTTACGCACCGAGTCGACTTTTTACACATGTGTAACGGACGTAAAAGTTAGTGTAACCACTTACATATTTATTCTCTCTACTACTTTCACTTTTTTATCAGATTTAATCTCAACCACATATTCCAATCCATTTAATTAAATGTGTGGCATAGATTTGAGTTCTTAAGTTCTTAAAACTAACATGGTTCTCAAAATATCCCTTCCTATATATATATATATATATATATATATATATATATATATATATATATATATATATATAAGAACCTAAACCACCTCATAGTTGAACTTGATTTGGATTAGCAAGCTACATTGGTTCAAAGTTCATGTTCAATATAAGTAAATAAATATATAAATAAAATCAAACGACATGGTGGAAGTAGACCGTCAAACATGTAGAAAAAAGAGCCATATGACCCGTATCATATTCATTTCATATTTAATTGGTTTCCTTTTGACTTAGACTCATGCTCTATTCAACCCCATAAAAGCAAGATAGAATATGTTCCACCCAAAGGCCACTAAAAACGAATATGTTCCACCCAATAAAAAGTGGATTATTATTTTCAATTAAAGTCATTTCTTTTAAGGCTAAAGATAATCATAAAAGTAATACTTTATAGTAATGAAAAAAAAGAAACCCGTTGTGAGGCTATCGGTTCGATTTAAAACAAGGATAATGATAAAAGTAATATTTTATAATAACGAAAACAAAGAAAGCAATTGAGATTTATGATTCGATTTTAATAAGTGTATGCCACAGAAAGCATAAAATGGATCTCATTTTCCCTATTTCTTGAATCTAACCCATCTTCTCATTTTTATCCTATTTCCAGGGACATGGTGTTTCCATTTTATTCCAAATCCAAATTTCTTCTTTTTACTGATATTACTGTTATTAAATGCATGTATTCTTTCATTTTCTTAGTGATAATGATGAATACTACCTATTTTCCTTCACTTTTAACCCCTTACATCCTCCACCTCATCACTTTTTCTTTCCTTCCACCTCCACCTCAACTTCCAGTTCCCGGATACACTCCCTATGGCCTAATGAGAATCGTACCACAGTTCTATGATTTGAATTCGAATAAGGCAGGTTGTATGCGAATGGTAAGCCTTTGATAACTAGTTGCAACAAAAGTTATACTAAAAGTGAAAAAATAAAAAAAATAAAAGGAAAACAAAACACCATCACAAATGTTTTGAGATGTATCACTCTTCAGGTAGATGATTATTGTAAAGGGAAAATTCCCCAAATACACATTTTTAGAAACTATTTCGAGTTTTACACTTACTTTGCTAGATATTCTAGAAATACACACTTAAACCTAGTCGGGACGAAAAGGAAACATAAACAGACTAGTAGTTTCTAGAATTACTTAAACGAAGACGTGTGGACAAAAAAACAGAAGTTTATAATACTTTTTCCTACTAGTTTCCCTCTAATATGCCTGCCCCTATTAGTTTAGTGCCCTAAGAGCATTCTCAGCTTATTCCCTATCATATATCCATATATCTCATATAATTACATTAAAAAGCACTGCATTTTCTCTCTTTTGTTCAATTAAATATTACTTTTTATACCCTTATCATTATTTTTTCTCTCTCATTCACTCGCAATCACTTTCAGAAAATATTAAAAAATTATATGGTGTGAACAGCGAAACCCCAAATTTAACTTTCTCGTAAAACATTTTTTCTCTGCTCTACTCACAACCACTCATAACCATACCATATAATTTACAAAACTCCCTCACAAAAATATAGAGAATATGCTAAAAATGCTCTAACATGCCCATTTCTACTTGTTTCCCCTAGCATACCCGCCCCTACTAGTTTAACCCCTAATATACCCATCCATACTAGTTTTCCCCTAATATACCTGTCCCTATTAGTTTCCTCATTAATATACCCATTCCTACTAGTTCTCCCCTAATAACCCTGTCTCTATTTCCTACTAAAGGAAAATTCCCAAAATAGGTATTTATGAAAACAAATTTCAAGTTTTAGGTATCATTTCCAAAGAATTCAAGAAATTGGTATTAGTTGTGACGTGTAGATTATGTTAGCACACGAATAGTTTGCAGAGCCAATTAAAACATGCCATGTGGCCACAAACTAACCCTGACGAGCACGTTCACTAATTATTTAGTCGCCACGACTAAAGAAGTTGCATGCCTCGTAATCAGCGCCCACGAGTACTGCATTAATCGTTTAGCCGTGACGAGTAGATTACAACTTTTCGAAACACGAGTAGTTTATTAAACTAACCATGACGAGTTGTTTTGTCTACCAAATACACCGAGCCAGTTTGTTTTACAAGAAACTAACTGGGCCGGTTAGTTTGAAAGCTCATTTAGTCATTACGATTAGATCATGATCAACGACTAGTTTTTCGGGTATACATTTCCTATACGAGTAGTTTATTACTAGTTAACTCGTCGCGACTTGTTTAACCTTACAATCTACTCGTGGCTACTCGTTTTATAGTAATTCAATTTATTTAAAAAATCTTTAAAATATATTAAAATATTATGTAATACCTCAATCAACATGAGCTCAATTAGTCATTACTATTCTCATCATTACGAAACAACAAACCGATCAGCATGAACTCAAAACACCTCACTTCCATGGAGTCAACGCCCATCAAACCGCTACTCATCCTCACTCTCACCCTCCTCTTCCACTTATTTTCACCCTCCGCACTCCCTAAACAAGCTCAACCCACCAAATCCGGCTACCTCACTGTCAATTCCACCACCGGTTCCGCCATCTTCTACGCCTTTTATGAAGCCCAAAACACCACCAACACTTCACTCTCTAACACCCCACTTGTCATCTGGCTTCAAGGAGGCCCTGGCTGCTCCTCCATGACCGGAAACTTCTACGAACTCGGCCCGTGGCGAGTTACGGCTTCTTTAACACTTGAACCCAATCCCGGCTCTTGGAACCGGATATTCGGCTTGTTGTTTCTTGATAACCCGATTGGAACCGGTTTTAGTATTGCTTCCACACCCGAAGAGATTCCACGGGACCAAAATACCATAGCGAAACATCTGTTTATCGCGATAAGAAAGTTTATCGCTTTAGACCCGTTGTTTAATTCTCGCCCTATTTACATCACCGGTGAGAGTTACGCTGGAAAATATGTTCCAGCAATCGGGTACTATATTCTTAAAAGAAACCCGAGTTTACCTGTGTCAGAACGGGTAAATTTGTTTGGGTTAGCTATTGGAAACGGGTTGACCGATCCGGCAATTCAAGTAGGCACTCATGCTTTGCATAATTACAATCTTGGTTTAATAAATGAGAAACAGAAAACCCAAATGGAAAAACTTCAACTTGAGGCTATAAAGTTAACTAATGATGGTAATTGGAGTGAAGCTACAGATGCAAGAATCAAAGTCTGGAACTTTCTTGGAATGGTGACGGGTTTAGAGACTTTGTATGATTTTAGGAGGCAGATTCCTTATCATTCTGATTGGGTTGAAGAGTTTTTGAAAGACCCCGAGGTTAAAAAGGCATTAGGAGTTAACGAATCGATGGCTTTTGAGGAATGTAGTGATGTAGTTCGGGATGCATTGCACGCGGATGTGATGAAGAGTGTTAGGTACATGGTGGAGTATGTTGTTAAGAATACTAAGTTATTGTTGTATCAAGGTCAGTGTGATTTGAGAGACGGTGTTGTGTCGGTTGAGTCTTGGGTGAGGAAGATGAAGTGGGAGGGGCTTGATAAGTTTTTGGAAGCCGAACGGAGTGTTTGGAGTGTGAATAATGTGCTTGCTGGTTATGTGCAGAGGTCGGATAATTTGAGCCATGTGGTGGTGTTGGGTGCGGGCCATTTTGTGCCAACTGATCAGGCGGTTAACTCGCAAGCCATGATTGAGGATTGGGTTCTTGATAGAGGATTGTTTGGTAATAAGAATGTTCAAAGTCTATCTCATGATCTTTGAAACTGTTGTAGTAGTCTTGCATATTGCTAGTTCAAGAAGCTATCACACACGTTGATCTTTATGATTGCCATTGCTGTATTATGATTCAGTTGTATACTTATTTGATGGGTTCAATGCCAATGCTTAAGATGTGGTTCACAACCACTGTATATATAAATAAACGTAAAGCATCTATGTTAGCACTTTGTTGTAAGTTGGTTGTTTAGCTCATAATTTGATCCGTGTAGTTGCTGAAATTAGGAAGAAGTGAAGCGTTTTGCACTATTGGTTTTGCACAATTGGTAGCTAGTTATTATTATTATTTTTTAGCCAATAAGTAATTCTCATTAAAATCAAAACGATTACAATAAAGTGACAGACAAACGGGCAACAAGCTGCGTCGCAACCCCCTTCTGAATAGCCAATAAGTAGTTATTTTCGGTTTTGTGTTCTATTGTGTGAGAGCTTCGCAATGAAACACACAGTGTCCAATCGGAACTAAGATGAAAGTGACATCGACCCTCGAATTTGAGTGATTGCAATGCATACTGTGTTTAATGCATCTTTAGGACTACTGCGAACAAACTTTTTTTTTTCTAAAATCAAAAGGACTTTTTCTTTTGACTCATTAAACATGTCATGAATGTTTTTTTTTTCTTTTTACTTTTAAGGATTAAACTTGAATATGATACGTGTTCTATTGGATCAAGTGGCGAAAGTCAATTGGGCCATGGGGTTTTTATGTTTTTTTAGTATAACACAAGTACCCAAAAGGCCAAAATCGACCGAAACGCCCGAAGTCGACAATGTTTTAACTTACCAACGCCCGAGTTTTATCGATTCATTGACAGGGACAGACCACGCTCAGGTTTTACAAACTCCTGGGTACCGACCTCTTTTTTTGGTTCCGGTACCGTAACCTACCCAACCGAAACTGATCAAATTCGCGTCGACTTACCGCAACAACAACCGGGACCACAACGCTCAGGTTTTACGGATCGAATAAATGTCGTGTTAAATTTTTTATTTTTTATATGTTAATTTAACGAAATTACTTTTTGGATTTTAACACTTGCGTTTTACCAACGTTGTTTACACTGTGACAAGCGTAATACGTAACAGATACTGGCCGAAATCACGTCTACTCACCGTCTAACGCTTGGGTTTTACCAACACCTAAATTTTACCAATACCCGAGTTTGAACGCTCGGGTTTTACCAACACCTAGATTTAACCAACGCTCGGGTTTTAAGTTTTTATATACTAATTTGACGAATTATTTTTTGGGCTTAACTCTGGAACCATTACTAACGTAACCCTTATCAACCAAATATGCCTTAATTCGTTGCCACAACGCACGAGTTTTACCAACACCCTAGCTTTACTGACCGAATAAAATTTTATTTTAAGTATGTTAATTTTTTTTATAGTATACGAGTGCTGACATATATATATTTTTTTTAAATTTTAAATGTGGTGACTTAACTTTATTTTTAAGGTTTAATTAGTTCCGGTACCGTAACGAATCTAACCAATTCCGACCGACTCGCGTTGACTCACTGTTGCAACTACCAGTTATTGTTACCGTCACGAAGTTTTTAATATGTTAATTTTAAGTTATACAAGTGTCGATACTTTTTTTTAACGTTAACAGATTAATTTTTTTTATAATGTAGTGTCGGTATCTCAACCAACTTAACCCATATCAAATCCAACCAAATCCACGTTAATACATTGCCATAACACTACGGGTAAAAAAAGACAGATCTCAATTGCTCTGACACAACATGTAAAGCACTAGTTTCTTTCATTAGGTTCATTATGTTATTTAAAATGACATTAATAAGTCATAAATAAAATGAATAATTAATTATATAGAAATTCCCTAGTTCTATTGTAGAGGGAGAAACCAAATTTAACCAAAAAATTTTGAAAAATTTCAAAAAGTACCACTCAAACTCACGGAGCCGTGATATTTGAGTTTGTGTCGATGGATTTCACTAGCCAATAAATAATGCCACATGTCCAATGTCTGACACAAGCCTTGAGATTTCAAACTAAATCCATCGGATCTATGAATTTTAAAATCAAAACCGTCTCTTTAAAAAAAACGTCTCCATGATGATTTAGATTGCTTTCGTCTCCCTCGTTAGCGTTTTTTTAGATCAATGATGAGTGTATTCGGACATTCAAACTTTTTTAAAAACTCACGGAAGAGACAAAAGCAATCTGAAATATCAATGAGACGATTGTTTTCAAGGAGTCGGTTTTGATAGCAAACTTCACGGATCCGACAGATTTAGTTTGAAATCTCATGGCTCGTGTCAGACATTAGACATGTGACATAATTTTATTGGCTATCGAAAACCATTGACACGAACCTAAATGTCACGGCTTCATGAGTTATGGAAAAAAAATTTTTGAAGCTTAAAAATTTTTGGACCAAATATGGTTTCTCTCTTGAGATGGACTTTTTTGAGAATTTTTTCAAGAAATTCCTTCATAAAATTGTCATTATCGTATTTAAATAAAATAATTATTTATAAAGCCTTAGTAGGAATACTAAAAGAACATATGATTCATTTTCTAAAACACAAATATAGACAAATGAGACACCGCTAGAGAGGAAACTCTCACAATTTCTTCCATCACTATCTTCTTTTTTTTCTTCCCTCAAAAATCTAGAACATCATCTTAATCTAGAACATCATCTTACCCGGTGACTCCTTGAATGTGAGAGCAATCTCCGACAGTACACATGTTGTTTCGGTTATTATACACTAGGAGACAGACACATTCGTCTAAGAAGAGACGTAAAATATGTTTAAAGCGACTCATATTAAACACCACTCCTCAACCGAAGTTAACAGATTTATTTTGTTTAAAAGTATGTTTGGCAAGGAGCTTTTAGAGGCTTCAAGCTTCAAGCTTTTAAGAAAAAGTCTTGTTTGGTTGAAGGAGCTTGAAGCTTTTAGATGATGAGGAAAAGCTTAAAGCTCCCACCAGTAGCGTTTAGAAAAAACTACAAACTTTTAGTATTTTAATTACTTAAATAACATTCCAAAATAAGTACATTTAATATTATTTTTTTTAGTTATGCCCATTTTGATCATTTTATACATTTTGTTAAAAGTTCCAACTACTCTATCAAACATCTAAATATATCTAAAACTCTACAGCTACCAGCTTCAAGCCACCAGCTTCCAGTTACAGCTACCAACTAATTTTGCCAAATATACCCTAAATGTTGTAGTAAAAAAAATTAAGAAAAAAATAATAATAAAGCAACAACACCTATTGTTGAAGATAGTATGTTGGATTATTTTGTATCCAAGTAAGTTTTATTTATTTATACTTACTCCTTTTGTATGTATAATATAGTATTATTAGTTTCTAATGAATAAAGAGAGTATCTTTATTTTATCATTTGTAACAAAAATTGTGAGCCTAATTCCTATCTATTCGAGCTTAGCATTACATCATTAAAAGACATTATATATTACTTACCAATTTCATTAACATTGAAACATATTTATAATGCAAACTACAATTGAATAATATCTCAACAAACTATTTATAGATAGACTAATATAATATATACATATATTTAGAGGTGATTGTGATATACTATGACTAGATCGAAGATCGTCAAACGGAACTCGTGGAAGTCCTTTGATGAAGATATCCACAATTTGGTACCGTGAAGGGATATAGAGAACTTTAATATGGCCTCATGCAACCTTTTCTCAGAAAAAGTGAATGCCCATTTTGATATGTTTGGTTAGTTAATGTTGTATGGATTTTCTAGAAATATAAACAGTGCTAACATTGTTGCAACAAACAATGGAGCTTTGGTAATAGGATGCCGAAGCTACAAATACAAATTACGAAACCAACACAATATAAGAGATTGTATTAACTGTGTATTTCATTGATAAAGTTCCAGAATATATACAAAGAGATTTTCTAAATACAAGTCTATAAACAAGGTAATGATTGACATGAATATTGACAGCCATATACTATCTATAATTACAATTCAACTTTGAATGTTTGAGCGGGAATGAGTTAATTGTCTAACATGCCCCGCAAGATGGACGTTCTAGGAAGAAGACCAATCTTGGATAAAAGAAGATGATGCCGGTGCTTAAGTAGAGGCTTCGTGAGAGCATCAGCAAGTTGGTCATCACCAGCAATGTGAGTGACCTGTAGATTCCGTGCTTGAACCTTTTCACGTACAAAGTGAAAATTGAGTGCTGGATGCTTCATTCGAGAATGAAAAACTGGGTTAGCGGAATAGTGTGTAGCACTTAGATTGTCATAAGTAGTAGGTGTGACTATGGACAGATATCCAAGTTCCAACATGAGAGATATGAGCCATTATAACTCAGCGGTAGTGGATGCAATTGTGTGAAACTCGGCTTCGGTTGAAGATCGAGCCAACGTGGGTTGTCTTTTGGAACTCCAAGAGACCGGGTTAGAGCCGAGGTATACTACGTAACCGGTTGTGCTGCGATAAGTCTGTTTGTCACCATCCCAATCGGCATCAGTGAATGCATGTAAGTGTAATGGGGAGTTGCGTTTAATGAGTAACCCATGGTGAATAGTGCCATGCAAATACCGAAGTAAACGCTTTATGGCAGACCAATGTTGTTCCGTTGATGTTTGCATAAATTGTGATAGTTTGTTAACCGTAAATGCAACATCCGATCGAGTAAGAGAGAGATATTGTAAGGCTCTGACAAATGTACGATAATCTGTGGGAGATGATATAGATGCACCTTCCCCTTTAGCTAGCGGAACCGAGGTAGTCATCGGTGTAGATGTGGGTTTACTATCCATCATGTTGGCTCGAGTGAGGATGTCAAGAATGCACCTAGCTTGAGAAAGAAAAAGACCATGCGAGTGTGGTAATACCTCAACTCTGAGAAAGTAAGAGAGGTTACCCAAATCTTTGAGTGAGAAGCGAGTGGAAAGGGAAGTGATGAATGTATTTACCACCGATGAGTTAGGACTGGTGATAATAATATCATCAATGTATACTAGAACATAGATGGGTGAGGCGGTAGAGCGGTGGACAAAGAGAGATGAGTATGAAATTATACGTTTAAAATGAGCTGAGATAAGGAAAGACTTTAGTTCCTCATACCAAGCTCGTTAAGCCTGTCGAAGACCGTAAGTAGCTTTGTTGAGTTTGCGAACATGGTTAGGAAAGGATAGGGTCGATAAATCCGGGTGGTTGAGACATATACACTGTTTCGGTAAGTGTGCCTTGGAGGAAAGCATTGTTGATGTCGAGTTGACGAAGATACCAATTTTAAGAATTGGCTAAAGCAAGAGTAAGACGAAGGGTAGTGGGTTTGACTACCGGACTAAATGTTTCTTTATAGTCCACTCCAAGCCGGACCGTTGATGGAAATCCTTAGTAACAAGACGTGCTTTTAGTCGATCAACGGAGCCATCAGGTTTAAATTTAGTTCGGTAAACCCATTTACGTCCGACTAAATTAGGAACAAAGTTGGGGGGAACAAGAGTCCAAGTTTTATTATGCATGAGTGCGTCATACTCACTTTGCATGGCCTTGCGCCATGACAAGTGTTTAAGTGCTTGGGTGATAGTGGAGGGTTCAAGAAAAGGTTGAGTGGTTGTGTTGTAGAGAATAAAGTCTGAATTATGATATTTAGGGTTCGGTTTATGTTGGGTTCGTGTAGTGGGTGGTTGATGATTGAGGGGAATATCGGGAATGGTGGAATTGGAAAAGTTGGAATTAGTTGGTTGAGAGAATGAGTTGGAAGTAGGCTAAGGGGTAGGAGTTATATGGTTGGTAGAATTTGGTGGGTTTGGTGGTTGTATGTGAGTGATGGTGAGAGGAATTCATGATTCTAGTGTAAATAAATTTGGAGTAGTGGTTTGAGTAAGTTGTTTAAAAGGAAATTGATGTTAAAAAAATGTACATGTTGGGAGATGTACACTTTGTTGGTGAGCGGATCAAGGAGGTGATATGCACTTTGAGAGGATGAGTAGCCCACAAAAATGCTCGGTTTTGATCATGGTTGAAGTTTGTGGGCTGTGTAGGGTCATTGCAATGGATATGATAGACAACCAAAACTGCGAAGTTTTTCATAGTTTAGAAGCTATTGGAATAGGCGAAAGAAGGGAGAGTCATTTTGAAGTGTAGTAGTGGGTAATCGGTTGATTAAGTAGGTGGCGGTAGTGAAAGCAAATGGCCAAAATTTTAAAGGCATTTTGTCTTGGGAAAGTAAAGCAAGACCCTTTCGACTATTTGCCGATGTCAGCATTCAGCATATCCGTTGTGTTCGGGTGTGTGAGGTGGGGAAATAAGGTGAGTTAAGTCACAAGAAGCAAGGTGAGGTGATAGCTTGATGTACTCACCTCCATTATCAGAAAAAAGCCGTTTGATTTTTCTTTGAAAAAATTTTCCATGAGTTTTTGGAAATGAGTGAATGTGGTTAGAGAATCCGATTTGTATTTTAAAGGATAAATCCAAATATACTTGGTGAAGTGGTCAACAAATATTATGTAATATTTAAGGCCGTCATATGAATGGGCGGGTGAAGACCACACATCGGAAAATATCAATTCTAAAGGGGCATTAGAGGTGAGAGAAGAGGTATGATAGGGAAGTTTATGACTTTTATTAATGCAACAAACATTACAAGAATCATGAAAAGTCTTAATTGAAGGAACAAAAGATGACAAATATTTTAAAACTTTAAATTGATGATGTCCTAAGCGGTGATGCAAAAGGAAATCTTTATTGAATTGCAATGAGAAGACATGAGGTGGCTTGGTGGGACGGAGTTTATAGATGCCATGGCTACTTGTTCCGTGAAGGAGAGAAATGTGGTTTGGCAGTCATGATAACAAAATTCATAGAAAAGAATTGAATTAGTATATTGTTATCAATACATAATCGAGAAATGGAAATAATGTTACGGGATAGGGTGGGAATGCAAAGAACATTATTTAGAAAAAAAGAAGTATTAGAAAAATGAAGAGTAACCAAACCAACATGAGTAATAGTAAGAGACGAACCATCTCCGATGACTAATTCCTCGGCACCGTTATATGGGGTGTGAATGGATAAAGCATTGAAGTAATTGGTAATATGATGGGATGCTTCGCTATCAAATAACCAAGGAGGGTTTGATGTGTTGTTATCTACTCCCATGAAGCAAGCTTGTGGCTGCCACTGTGAAGTATTTCTTTGAGAAATAGGTAGTACAACCTGTGGACATAATTTCTTGAAGATATTACAAGAGGTAAGGGTGTGTGTAAGACCTCGAATCCCGGGAATCCTACAGTTGGTAATCACGTCCACAAATTCACAAAAATTTAAAACCAAACGATTCATTTTATTCAAAACAAGTTCAGAGTAAATAACAAAGGAAAAAGTGTAAGTATTTAAAAATCCCAAATACGGGTACAAGTGTCCAAAAATCAAATATAAATAAAATATCTCTTTTATTTGAAATCCTCGACTAGAAATGCCTTCAACCTCCCGAGTAGCATCCAGCACGTCCAAGCGGTAGCATCCACTTCTTAACCTGAAAGTCAATCTAACATACATACAAAGTCAGCTTGAGCTGAGTGAGTTCAAGTTTTCATAAACGACATTCATTAAAAATTTAAATTCCATGAGTATGGAATGTAGGGGAAAATCATGAGTCCATAAAATCATAAATAGCTTTTCTTAACCAAATCATAAGTAAATAAAACATTAAACATCTTTTCACGTAGCACGGGCCTCCTCACCCCCGGGTCTTCCCCGAGTAATATATTTGACCTAGTCACGGTTTAACAAAACCGTTAAAATCATGCAACACGAGCCTCCTCACCCCGGGTCATCCCCAAGTAATATATTTGACTCGGTCATAGTTTAATAAAACAAAATCATGCAACACGAGCCTCCTCACCCTGGGTCATCCCCAAGTAATATATTTGACTCGGTCGTGGTTTAACATACCAAACACGTGATACGAGCCTCCTCACCCTGGGTCTTCCCCAAGTAATATATTTGACCCGACCACGGTTTATAGAACGGAGGGCCTCCTCACCCCGGGTCTTCCCAAGTAATATATTTGACCCGCCGGGTCATAAACATGCAACACGGGCCTCCTCACCCCGGGTCCTCCCCGAGTAATATATTTGACCCGGTCACAGTTTACCATCACATACACATTCACATACACATATACAAACATCTAATTCAAACATCCAACCAACAATATCACCACATACAATCCATAAATAATGGATAATCTAGGCATTCAATACTAAGCCTAATAGCAACCTCGAGGGTTAGAGCCCAAGTAAAATGTATAACCTTAAGGGATATATGACCTTAAACGAGTCTAAAATAGCCTAAGGCATAAAATATAATTTACACATGTCTTCATAAAGGCACAACCACAAACAAGATCATACAATGCCAAACCAATAGTTTAAACGAATTAAAATCGGTTAAAATCATAATAAGGTGTGTATGCTAGACCAAAACGTAAAAAGATTAAAAAGGGCATCATGAACTCACCTGAAACGAGCCAATCAAATAACAATAGGTATGAGAACTTCAAAGCCAATCCACAGTTTACAAGCCTGTCGGATTACACACAAAGATTACTAACTAAACGTATCGACTCGCTTATCCTAAGAGACGTTCTGACATGATTTGATTGACCTAAAGCCTTGACATTACCAAATCCAGTTACATCAGCCCCCGAGGCCATGTATTTACCAAAACCACCCTTAGTTAATTCCGGGGACAAAGAATTCCCAATTTACCCCCGAAAGTTGTTGACTTTATTGAATACGCGCGTTAACGGGTTGTTTATGCACTTAGATACTGAATCGGCCCCGTGTGGACCAAATTTAGTAAAATCACAGCCAACAAGTCCACACGACGCTACACGAGTTGGATGGGTCGTTAATTCGCAAGCACGGTGCACAAATTACCAATAAACGCGAATTTGCGCCGTACCGACCCGTCCAAGTAACCGACAACCAATTCACCCCAAATACTCAAAAATTCAGTTTTTCACAGCCAACATATTATGCCGAGTCTACAACATTTGAATTGGTTGTCAATTCCCTCAAACAACGCGTTAATCACAACAACTCACAAACTAGTAACCCGAATCCTAGTTTTCAAACTACTAACAATTGGCCGACCTAACCAATTCCAATGACCATGCAATTTTAGTATGTTGTAAGTGACATACCCAGGAAGTTTGTGGTGCAAAAACCTTAGCCGAAACAGCCCCGAAAGGACCTCAATTGGTCAGCCACCGGTTAAGTCCTAAACCGAAAGAATTGATCAATGTCGAGAATAAGGAGCAGATTTTAGCATGCAAAAGTGTATTTTCTTACATAGGAAAATCATAGGAATAAATTATGAAATTTTTACCAGAGTCGTATAAATGTCTTGGGTATCTAAAAATATTTTTATTATATTTTTCCAATACACAAAAAAATCATAAAAATTCCTCCAACACAGAAAGGTATGTGCAGCTATTTCAGTGCGCAATAAAATGGTTTTATTTTTATAAAAATCATTACCCAGCCAAATTAAACTATTCCAATTGGCTTTGGTTCCTAACTTAAAATATTAACTTTCAGAAGTGGAACCAACCAATTTTGACTTGTTGAAAAAGAGTTATGATGTCGGGAAGACAGACCAGAATCCGTCATCCCGTATCAGCTTTGACACTCGATCTTATAAAATTATAAAAAGTATTCAAATCTCGTACAAAAATTATGTACTATACCTTTCTGGAAACTAGACTCAAAGTAGAACATAATTGAAAGGAGAATAGATCAATAACAATGGATTATCATCAAGTTACAGGCCCTACAATAAACGAGTATGAATCAGTCAGAAATTGTTATAATCAAAACTCAATCCTAACGACCAATAAGCGTGTTAATATGATCAATTAAGGTGAAAAAGAGTTGTAGACATATAATACCGACCTAGAATTGAACTTTGGATGGCCGGAGATGGGCTGGTCTTGCACGAAAATAAAGAAGAGAGGGGGGGGGGGGGCGCCGATCGGTGATGGGTTAGGGGTTTAGGGTTTTATTTTATTTTTTGTATAATAATATAATAATAATACATCCTAGCCCCTCCACTTTACTAAAGATCGAATTTGTAAAAAAAGTTAAGTGAGAAACGTTTACGAGGGTTGCAAGGAGCTCCCGGGAGAATGCCGGGTCAAGCCCGAAAGTTGTACATAAAACTAGAAGATTAAACCTTTTGTCGGAAATTAACGAGCGTTACAGTGTGGCCTTTTGTGCCACAACATTAGCATTTGCCTAGAAATGGACGAGGTGAAGCAACAGAGTTAGAAGTCGGTAGAAATCCGCCGAGTTATTGTTGTTTTGGGAGTACCATTGTTTTAAATGGTTTCGTTTGGTGGAAGAGGTTTGGGTGTGGGCAGCAAATACAGCAGCAGGCTGATGTAGATTAGTAGCAGGAGTAGTGGTGTCGGATAGAGATAATTCTTCATTTATCATTTTTTCATGAAGCCTTATGAAAGGATATGGGCGTGTCACGAGCATGAACGCCGTTAATGATAGACTTATAGGCAGTTTGATCTAGCCCATCAAGGATAACATCGGTAACGTCCTTGGTGTCCATCGATTTACCGAGAATAGCAAGTTCATCATCGATGACTTTAATGGTTTGCATATACACAGTAACAGACTGATCCGGTCTTTTAGTACACTATTTTAATCGGTATTGGAGTTGTTTTATGTGACCACGAGATGGGGAAGCATAGGTTTTGGAGAGGATTTGCCAAGCTTCGAGGGATGAAGAAGCATTAGTGAGAAGAGAAACATTCGGCGGGCAAAGAGTACCGACAAGTGCCCCGAAGAGTAACTAATCTTGACAAAACCAGTCCTAATAATCGGCGTGTGGAGTTGAGTCGCCGACTGAGGTAATGGGGTTGGTGGGAGCAGGATGAGATCCATCAATAAACTTACAAAGATCTAAGCCATGGAGAAGGGCTTCAATATGAGTTTTCCAACCAAGGTAATTGGTGGAAGTTAGTTTTAGGGTGGAAGGGAAGTTAACAAGTGTGAGGGATGGTGTAGAGAGAGGCATGATCAAGATAGAGGAGGAGATGGGGCTTGATTGACTGCTGTTGGTAGACATTGCAGGCATAGATAGGTGAATTGGTGAGCTGCGGCTGAAGGAATTTTAGGGTTTAGATGGGACCCTGGATGATACCATATAAGAGATTGTATTAACTGTGTATTTCATTGATAAAGTTCCAGAATATATACAAAGAGATTTCCTAAATACAAGTCTATAAACAAGGTAATGATTGACATGAATATTGACAGCCATATACTATCTATTATTACAATTCAACTTTGAATGTTTGAGCGGGAATGAGTTAATTGTCTAATACATAATTCTGTCAGCACATTTGCAACAAAATTCGGTGTCAACGCTTGATATGGAAAAAGTAGATTGGCATTTTGACAACCCGGCGGTAAATTATCGCCTAGATAAACACAAGATCGTCAACTTCTACACACACAAACATAAAGTAAAAAATCAATTTCATGCGCCGCATCAATGTCTTCTTCTCAACCATGGTGACAATCAATAATGAATCAGAATTAATATAGACTTTTTGACAAATTAAAATTAACATTTAAGTGAAGTAGACCTGAAATTGTCTTGCCCTCTTCAGCAGAATTATTCATTTCAACATCTCCATCTTCAATTCACAGACACTTAGTAGATTGAGAACTTCCAAACACATCTTCATTTGTTGGAAAGTAAGGTACAATTGCTATATATCTTTTTGGTGTAGGTTCTACTTGTACTTCTGACATATAAAGATATAGTTTACCAAGGGAACACACTTTGTTCCAAATTAAACACAATCACAATAATATGCTTCATAATAATCATAAAAATATCTCTTTTCCATTTTATGAAAATCATTGTAAGACATTTGATTATTTGCTTGGTTGTTCTTCTTTATGTAATGGTTGTTTGACATAGAAAACTATTTAGATTATTTTGGAGATTTCTTGGGAATCTTTTTTTTTTCATACCCTAGACCTTGTTTAGATGTGAAAAATTTTTCACAGCACATGGTTTTTTAATGGTCTTGGGTAAAGTTTAAGGTTTCGAGTTTTCATCAACTTTGACTTTCTCAACATCAACATGTTAGCCTTTACAAAATTAGAACTAAGATCAATAAGCCATCATATTAGAATTTCAAATCAACATATTATACCTTGCATCATTATCAATATAGTAAGTAGAGTAGAAAGTACCTCATTTTTTCCTATTGCCATTGCATATGTCTCGTTGTTGACTTTGGGTTCCTCATCATCACTTTCACTCCATCACTTTCACTTTCACTTCATGTACTTTAAGATTCTCAATTATAAGCTGATATAACACAAAGTGTACATCTTATTTTATTAAATTATCCTCATACTTATGCCGAACTCCATGCAAGTTCATTGTTTTTGGTACTTATTTGAGTTATTTGTGAATTTGCAGGTCCGGGCGACCGTCCGACAAAGATAACATGAAAAGAGGGCGTTTCGTGGACATAAACCAGCCAGTGCCAGCCAGTGTAAGCCAGTGCAAGGCCGTTCTTCCCAGGAATTCCACCAGTACTAGGCCGTGCAAGCCCGTGCCAGAACAGAGAAATCTGACTTTTTGGTCAGATTAAAGCAAGGGGTTGACTTTTCACATTGAGGCACGACCGAGCAAGCCCGTGCCAGACGTCTAAACAGTATATATACACATCCATTATCCTCATTTTGGGTGTGGAGTCTTGGGGATTTTCTCTCAACCAAGTGTAGCATTTTTAGGGGATTCTTGGAGGCTTCCACCAACATAAGATTCATCATTCCATCCTTCAATCCTTTCTTGATTTTGGTTTGCATTTCTATGCTAAAGAGCATGTTTTGTAAGCTTATTTCTAGATTGATTGTAGTTGTATTAAGCCTTATGGGCTAAAAACATTTACTATCTAGACATTGTTGAAGCTTTTACTATTGTGATTTTTATCTATGTATGGTTATGGTAATTTGGTTTTCTTTCAAGGAAATGTTGAAGTTATGAGTTGATATTGATGGTGTTCATGCTTGTTAGAATTGCATACCTTGTTAGTCTTACAAATGTTTAGGCATTCATGTTGGAAAACTATGTTCTATATGTTTGTTTGTAAACTTTGATTGTTCATGTTTTCTTTGTTTACATTGCTAAGTTAGGAATGACAAGTAAAGATTAGTTTGGTTATAATATTATTGATGAGCATGAAAACCTACACTTGATATTGGAAAATTGATGAGTGTTGTTATGATTCTTGACTTGGTGATGACTTGCTAGTTAAAGTTTCATAAGTTGATGTTTAATTCATGATTTTAGCTAATTTAGTGTAATCTTAGGTGGTTAGAATGTTGTTCATGCCAGCTTTCCTTTGATTATAAGACTTTGTTGTTTTGACAAACAAGTTAGTCTATGTTTAATTCTTGATTGAAACCCATTATGATGATTATTTATTAGTATTAGGTTGCTTGATTGTAATCTAGTGTTTATGTTTAGATTCATGATGTTTACCGTATCATTGCTATTTTATCACATTGGTGGAGTGGATGCATGTCTAGTTAGTTTTGTTGGATTGATCGTTTCTTGTATTTTTACTTGCTTTGTTTTCATTGTATGCTAGTTTAATTAATTCAAAATTCAAATTAAGATTTCTTTGTTCGGTTGGTCATTCACAAAGATTTAGTACTAGAAAATTACCGTATCCATGGATTGACACTCGGTTCTTGCCGACACTTTATTACAAACGATAGGTACACTTGCCTTTCGTGTGCGGTTTAGTTGTAGGTGAAAATCTATTTTTAAAATCCGATTTGTGTGGAACTTTTATCCAAATTTATATATATATTCACACACGTCAAGTTTTTGGCGCCGTTACCGGGGGTACGGTGATTTTTTGAGAACGATTCGAGTCTTTGATTTAGCTTTGTTTATATTTTCGATCTACTTTATTTAACTTTATTTCATTTTTATTCATCTTATTTTTATTTATTTTTATTTCAGTTTTTAGTGTCTTTTACTTGTTTAGTTATTTTTTTTGGTAGCCACTTTGTTTATGTGTGTTATTTTTTATATTTTTTTGGTTTATTCATTATTTAGTTCATTTTTATTTCATGTATATGTGGTGCCTGTGATTCTTTTGTTTGAGTGTTACTTGCAGTAATTCCTATGAGCAGCACTACTATGTAGATTATTGTGAAGGATACCATTATGATAACGGGAATTATCACATGGAGGTTTGGTGCGAGATATGTGGAGAACCCCATCACACACATGATTGTTATTATTCAAGTGGGTGCCCCATATGTTTAAATGAAGAACCTTACCCTTATTCACAACCATTTGAGGGTCCCAACACACCACCTTCCCAACTCGAGCTTAGCCCGAGATTTCTAGAGTATTGGGAAAAAAGCATGAAATGTTGGGACGTGATGCTCGACAAGGGGATACAAGATGTTGGGATACCATACTCGTGAATCTGAGGAACAACTCCGTAGAATAGAGGCCCAAAGTATTGTGATCAATGAACTTTGTGCTAACTATCGACGGGAGAGTTTTCCTTGCTACACGAATCACAACATATATTGGGATGATGAGGATGAAATTAAAGCACCAAAACCCTTATCCATTGTTGTGTTGGAGCAAATTCAAGAACCGGGGACCATAATGGACAAAGTGCAATTCTCAAGCCCACAAAGTACCGCAAAAGTCCCACCTCCGGTTCATATTGTTCCATCGTGGGAAGACGAGTTTGGGGATGAGTTGTTAGGTATACCACTCATGGAAGTGAATGAAGAAGAGTTCGATCCGGTTGGTGATCTTAATGAATTGGAAGCCTTATTATTTGGAAAACCAACCGTTGAAGTCATGAAAGAGCCGCACCAAGAAGAAAAGTTACAAGTGAATTGGTTCACCAACAAACCAATGACTATGGTGACATCCGATTCACTTCCTTGCACCAAAGAATGTCCGCCCATGGATGAGCATGATGGTGGATTGCCACCCAAATCAAAAACACCACTAGAGATGGCATGGATAAAGCCAGGCCAACCAAAGTTCAAGGCGTGTCAATGGTCATATGAAAACATCAAAAGTTTAACAAAATGCCGAGATGATCGCGTTCTTCACTATATAAATTGTATCAGGTTTGGTCCGGGTAAATTTAAGTGTTGGTGGCATGACCCTTTTATTGATTTTTTCTAAAATACTTTTTATCTAAACGGGTCGTATAATAATTTTCAATATCATAGAGCCACCCGTTTATAAAAGAATTACATTTTCTGCCCCAAGGATAGTTAAATTGAGGGGTTGAGTCTAGCTATCGACTGTTGCAAATCTAGCACGTTTAGGACTTTCAAGTGTGTTCGGCTATGGTAGTATGTAGGGTTGCACCGTTTTCCCTCGTTGGTGCAACCCATTGGTGTGTTTCTTTTATTATTTTGTTTTGTTGCAAACTATATTTTGATGGTTTGGATTGTGTTGTTTTTGGGATTATGTTTGTTGGATGTTTTTATTAAATATGATGGGTTTATAATGTGTTTGTTAGTATGTCAGTGGCATGTTATGGTTTCTTTGGGTTTGGATGCTTTCACGCATTGTCGGAGTTTTGGAGGCACACATTTGGTAGATTTCTGGACACGATCAGGGGAGTTTTCTGTTCTCTCTCTTATGCATTTTACTTTTATAGTTTTCTTGTTGTACAACGAGGGCGTTGCACAATTCAAGTGTGGGAAGGGAATTTTATGAATTTTGTTTGTCCAAACTTAAATTTTTTTGCTAAACTCATAAGAAAAATTTTTGTAGCAAATAATAACCACCAAGCAATTTTAATTCAACTTTAATTGTTTTGTCAAAGCACAAATCTTTAAGACATTCAAGCCGAAAATCTTTAAAAAGACATACCTTTAAGCATGACAAACAGATTCACATTCTTACCTGGCAAAAGTTACCCATTTCGCCCGTTTCCGTGAGTTGGCCTCATCGTTATTTATCTCATGTTTTTGCGGGCAATTGAGTGAGCCGGGTGATTATTGTAAGGTAGAACTTGTTTTTGGGATTGCATTTCAAAACCGTATACATATACATGGCATAAACCATTGAGGACTTTAGGATAAACCCCATGTCTAGCCATTTTTCACTTATATTTTCCTTACCCACATTATCCGCTTAGTAGCCCATGTTTAGCCTTTTCCCGTGTTTTTATATTTCGCCCTATTTTTATCGCCACTTAGCCATATAGCCTTTTATTTTTCACCCATTTTTGGTTAGGAATTCGGTTCGGCTAAGTTAGTTTATTTTTATATTTCATTTGTGTTGTATTTTATTCGCTTGGGAACTTTAGAAGCACAATGCTATCTCCCAAAGTGAAAAGTTTGTATGTAAAGTTTATAAGTCTTGCAAAAAAAAAAAAAAAATTCCTTATAAGAAAAAAAAAGGAGAAAAAAAATAAGAAGTTAGTTCATCATTTATTAGGTGAAACGTGATTTCAAAGAGCAATTTTAGTTTGATTAGCTCTCGGCTCGTTTAAACCATTTGGTTTAGTTAGTTAGATTTTGTTTTATAGCTAGCTTCATTCCGAATTTTCTAGCCGTTTAGCCACTTTTCCCAAAAATTCCTCACCCTAACCCTAAGCCAAATAACAACCCTCAAGTACTCGTATTTTATGCCATGTATGTGTCGGTTTGATTTGACCCTTAAACAAGCCTATGCCTTGCTTAGTCATCGTCTTGGCATCGAGTATTCTCATCATGAAAAGTCTTAATTGAAGGAACACAAGATGACAAATATTTTAAAACTTTAAAATGAGGATGTCCTAAGCGGTGATGCAAAAGGAAATCTTTATTGAATTGCAATGAGAAGACATGAGGTGGCTTGGTGGGACGGAGTTTATAGATGCCATGGCTACTTCTTCCGTGAAGGAGAGAAATGTGGTTTGGCAGTCCTTGATAACAAAATTCATAGAAAAGAATTGAATTAGTATATTGTTATCAATACATAATCGAGAAATGGAAATAATGTTACGGGATAGGGTAGGAATGCAAAGAACATTATTTAGAACAAAAGAAGTATTAGAAAAATGAAGAGTAACCAAACCAACATGAGTAATAGTAAGAGACGAACCATATCCGATGACTAATTCCTCGGCACCGTTATATGGGGTGTGAATGGATAAAGCAATGAAGTCATTGGTAATATGATGGGATGCTCCGCTATCAAATAACCAAGGAGGGTTTGATGTGTTGTTATCTACTCCCATGAAGCAAGCTTGTGGCTACCACTGTGAAGTATTTCTTTGAGAAATAGGTAGTACAACCTGTGGACATAATTTCTTGAAGATATTACAAGAGGTAAGGGTGTGGCCTTTTGTGCCACAACATTAGCATTCGCTTAGAAATGGACGAGGTGAAGCAACAGAGTTAGGAGTCGGTAGAAGTCCGCCGAGTTATTGTTGTTTCGGGAGTACCATTGTTTTAAATGGTTTCGTTTGGTGGAAGAGGTTCGGGTGTGGGTAGCAAATACAGCAGCAAGCTGATGTAGATTAGTAGCAGGAGTAGTGGTGTCGGATAGAGATAATTCTTCATTTATCATTTTTTCATGAAGCCTCATGAAAGGATATGGGTGTGTCACGAGCATGAACGCCGTTAATGACAGACTTATAGGCAGTTTGATCTAGCCCGTCAAGGATAACATCGGTAACGTCCTTGGTGTCCATCGGTTTACCGAGAATAGCAAGTTCATCATCGATGACTTTAATGGTTTGCATATACACAGTAACAGACTGATCCGGTCTTTTAGTACACTGTTTTAATCGGTATTGGAGTTGTTTTATGTGACCATGAGATGGGGAAGCATAGGTTGTAACACCCCGACCGATGGCGGATTATACATCGGGGCGCCACGTATTGTTTCATTACTCGCGACACTATTTGGGTGTCAATATTTAATAAATACATTTCCTTGCGCACGCGCAGAACATGACATAAAGTAACATAAATCATATCATAACTTAAAATATTCAATTAACATAAACTTGTCTTGTTACATTTTAAACTAGGTCCAAAAGAAAAGAAAACATCCTATGTGTCCTCAAGCTTCCAGAAACAGCTACAGCAAACCTAAACATGTGTTAAAATAAAACGTCAACACTTGCGTGTCGGTGGGAAATCAAGTTTAATAGATATAAATAGATAACAATATCTGCGCGCATCATGTGTATAACTGGTGTTCAACAAGGGTGTAATCAGATTGGGATCAAGCCTTAGATCATAGCTCATAGTTCAATCCGTGCTCCCAATTGAGCACAAAAACAAGAAAACTGTGCAAGTGTAAACAAAAGAGAAATCATAAACGATAGTTCTCCCGTGTTCATCTAATGGATCCATGAAAACTGCGGAATAGGCCGACAAGACGGTTGATGATCCACACATACAAATAAACAGCCAAGTCTACGTCCATAACACATGGGGTTTTGCGCGACAAAAGTTTATAAACAAGTTTAAGACTCAAGTTTGTACGAACACATGAACATCCCAAAACATTAAAAATAAAAAGGGATTAGGTACGAGATTACTCACATGTAAACGGTGCGTTGAAAGGTAATGCAAGAACCAACTTTTAAACAAGCAAAGTTAACCTATAGATAAGAGGTTATTGGTTTAATGATTGGTTTTTATGTCTTGAATATATGTAAGTTACTTAAACAAAATATATATATTTACCGAGATCTGGGCAGAACAGAAGAGAAGACGGAGGCAAAGAGAGTGGAGGCAGCTGAGGAATTAGGGCAGAGAGCAAAGGGAGAGAGGTTTGGGGAGAGTTTAAGAAAATAGCTATATTTATAGGCAAACCCTAGGGAACACAATCCCTAGAAAAGAGGAAAAGATCTTATCAAATCAAGCAAAAGATATTAAAAAGCATAAGAATCCAAAAGCAAAAGATATCCAAGATACGCCGGCAGCTGCAGGGGAACAGGAAAAAGGGCTGACAGGTTACAGAATAAAGCATGGGAGGAGTCAGAGAAAACACTGTTCAAGGCATGCAAAAGAAGATTTCAAAAGATTTCGTCAGTCACTTTTTCTGTCAACCAATAGGATTGGTGCGCATGCTGCGCCGAAAGTGGCTTTTCGGACAGATGTAAAGAGCTCAAACAAAAGCATGCAGGCTGACCTAAACTGAAGAAAAGGCTTTAGGTTTAGCGCGAGAAGATACGAGCGCACGCGCGAGGGCGAAGGCAGACAGAACAAACCTTAGCGTGTCGCGGGAAGAACTTAAATCCTTAGCGCGTCGCGGGAAGAACTACAAATCCTTAGCGCGTCGCGGGAAGAACTACCATTCTTAGCGCGCTGCGGGAAGAACAGTTCGCCTCGCGTATCGCAGGAACAACTGGTCTTCACGCAGGCTTCCTTGTAAGGAGTCTGGCGCGTGGAGCTGCGCAGACATCCTTAGGCGGGAAGAACCAAAGGACGCAAAGAGTTAAGAGAAAAAGGAGTTCAAGGCTCAAGGGTTAAGCAAAAGGAGCGGGACGGCGGAAAGAAAGAAAAGAGGCGGGACGGCGGAAAGGAAAATTATTAATAGGAGTAAGTATTATAAAAATTTATATATATATATACGATTTATTTAATATTAAATTTACAAAGATTAATAAACAAATTTTAAACCATAAAAAGAACCGGATTCGAAAACGGGTACCTGGGTCGGGTCGGATTGGGCAGTTGTCACATAGGTTTTGGAGAGGATTTGCCAAGCTTCGAGGGATGAAGAAGCATTAGTGACAAGAGAAACATTCGGCGGGGAAAGAGTACCGACAAGTGCCCCGAAGAGTAACTGATCGTGACGAAACCAGGCCTAATAATCGGCGTGTGGAGTTGAGTCGCCGACTTAGGTATTGGGGTTGGTGGGAGCAGGATGAGATCCATCAATAAACTTATAAAGATCTAAGCCATGGAGAAGGGCTTCAATATGAGTTTTCCAACCAAGGTAATTGGTGGAAGTTAGTTTTAGGGTGGAAGGGAAGTTAACAAGTGTGAGGGATGGTGTAGAGAGAGGCATGATCGAGATAGAGGAGGAGATGGGGCTTGATTGACTGCTGTTGGTAGACATTGCAGGCAGAGATAGGTGAATTGGTGAGCTATGGCTGAAGGAATTTTAGGGTTTAGATGGGACCCTGGATGATACCATATAAGAGATTGTATTAACTGTGTATTTCATTGATAAAGTTCCAGAATATATACAAAGAGATTTCCTAAATACAAGTCTATAAACAAGGTAATGATTGACATGAATATTGACAGCCATACACTATCTATAATTACAATTCAACTTTGAATGTTTGAGCGGGAATGAGTTAATTGTCTAATACATAATTCTGTCAGCACATTTGCAACACCCCAAAATTCGGTGTCAACGCTTGATCTGGAAAAAGTAGATTGGCATTTTGACAACCCGACGGTAAATTATCGCCTAGATAAACACAAGATCGTCAACTTCTACACACACAAACATAAAGTAAAAAATCAATTTCATGTGCCGGGTCAATGTCTTCTTCTCAACCATGGTGACAATCAATAATGAATCAAAATTAATATAGACTTTTTGACAAATTAAAATTAACATTTAAGTGAAGTAGACCTGAAATTGTCTTGCCCTCTTCAGCAGAATTATTCTTTTCAACATCTCCATCTTCAATTCACATACACTTAGTAGATTGAGAACTTCCAAACACATCTTCATTTGTTGGAAAGTAAGGTACAATTGCTATATATCTTTTTGGTGTAGGTTCTACTTGTACTTCTGATATATAAAGATATAGTTTACCAAGGGAACACACTTTGTTCCGAATTAAACACAATCACAATAATATGCTTCATAATAATCATAAAAATATCCCTTTTCCATTTTATGAAAATCATTGTAAGACATTTGATTATATGCTTGGTTGTTCTTCTTTGTGTAATGGTTGTTTGACATAGAAAACTATTTAGATTATTTTGGAGATTTCTTTGGGAATCTTTTTATTTTTTTTCATACCCTAGACCTTGTTTAGATGTGAAAAATTTTTCACAACACATGGTTTTTCAATGGTCTTGGGTAAAGTTTAAGGTTTCGAGTTTTCATCAACTTTGACTTTCTCAACATCAACATGTTAGCCTTTACAAAATTAGAACTAAGATCAATAAGCCATCATATTGGAATTTCAAATCAACATATTATACCGTGCATCACTATCAATATAGTAAGTAGTGTAGAAAGTACCTCATTTTCTCCTATTGCCATTGCATATGTCTCGTTGTTGACTTTGGGTTCCTCATCATCACTTTCACTTTCACTTCATGTACTTTAAGATTCTCATTTATAAGCTGATGTAACACAAAGTGTACATCTTATTGTATTGAATTATCCTCATATTTATGCCGAACTCCATACAAGTTCATTGTTTTTGGTACTTATTTGAGTTATTTGTGAATTTGCAGGTCCGGGCGACCGCCCGACAAAGAAAACATGAAAAGAGGGCGTTTTGTGGACAAAAACCAGCCAGTGCAAGGCGGTGCTTCCTGGGACTTCCGCCAGTACGAGCCTGTGCAAGGCCGTGCAAGCCCGTGCTAGAACATAGAAATCTGACTTTTTGTTCAGATTATATAAACAGTACCAACAGATTTGAGACTAGTACAATAATATTTAGCATAACCTTCATCAATCTTTTCATGTTCACCAATTAAAACCAACATTTAATTGCTCATATTGGTGTACAAGTAATTCAAATTGTGAGTTATGACAAGAGTTTATCAAACTTCGTTAGTGGTTTTACATATTAAAACTCTTTCATATTCATTTTTAGACAAAGCACTGAAAGTAATTGATTTAGCTTTAGAATTCTTTAAAATCATTTTCTTATCCTCACATGTCCACTCTCCCTTAGTTTTAGAAACTTTCAACATGGAAGTTTCATTATCCTTGGTAGGGACAAGATCTCCATTTTCAGTCATTTTCCAAGGATCTCATATTTGGCTTTAACAAAAGTTTCAAATATTTGTTTTCAATAAAAAAAAACTTTCATTTTCAAGAAAAGATGGTCTAGACATAGAGTTCTCCTTTACATAGTTTTGAGCCATGGATCTAACTCAAAGTTTTGAAAGTAATTTTTTGAAAAACTTTAGAGCAACTTGCTCTGATACCAATTGTAGAAAACAGGGAGTGATGTCACACCCCAATCGACGACGAAATACGTTGGGGCACGATGAGTTTGTTCAATATCACATGATCAACTAAAGTTCCAATATATCAATTAGCAATTGTTTACAAGTAGAGGTAGATTGTTTAACAAAATGACAAATAACAAGTGTTGGTGCATAAATGTCAGTAGTTCATATGTCTAGTGTCTGTAATCGAGTCTGTAATATTGTTTATGTATTTGTTTGTTTAAAGCGAAGTTGTTGACAAGTTCGCGTAGGCGAACTTGTTAACCAAGCGAAGTTGTTGACAAGTTCGCTTAGGCGAACTTGTTAACCAAGCGAAGTTATGGACAACTTCGCCTGAGGCGAAGTTGTCGTGTATTTATATAGGTTACGGATTATCATTTAGTGGGTGTGTTCGAGTTAGTGTAAATCAGTGAGTCAAGTGACGTGAGGTCGAGAGTCTGTAACCGTGATTATATCACGTGTTGAGTTATTAATATAACGTGTGTTTGTTCGTATCGTATTCGTGTGTTCGTGTGTTTGTGTTCTACGTCCGTAACGATCTACACAGCTATTCTTGATCACCTTGTAAGTGGTCAAGATTCCTCTGCGAAGAGGGGAGGAATTGGTTATCACGAGGTTCCACCACCTTATAACCACAATTACACTTTTAACCCTAGTGTTCAGAAATCTGTTGATTCTGAAGTTCCTCAGACAGTTCCAATCAAGGTTACGAGTAAAGAACCAAGTGTTAGTAGTGGCGAAACGAGTTCGCCTGTTTCAAGTGTGAAAATTTCTGTTACGAGTCCAGTCTCATCAGATTCGGATAAGTTGTCCGAATCGGGTAAGACAAAAGAGAAGGTAGTGTTACCCACTGGTGGAGAAAAAGATAAAACCTATAAAAAGAGTACTCCACTCAACCCGTACGTCCCACCTTATGTGAGACGAACGGCCGGTAACACAGCCTCGACATCCAAAACAACCTTTGAAAAGAAAATGGAGCATAGGTGTTGTTTTAGGTGTAATAAGTTAGGACATCTTGTTGCAGATTGCCCTCTGAGGCCGAAATTCAGAGGTGTGAGGCCTATTAAAACTGAGCATAAGCCTAATGGTAATTTTAATACTGTTAAAAATGAAAACCCTTCAAAGTTCCGAAATGTAACTATTTCAGGTTTTCACAGAAACAAACCTCAGTTTAACAATGCTAATAACCAAACCGCAAGATATAATACTTTCAATACACATAGGTTTGAAAGGCCTCACACTCAATTTCCAAAGAGATTTCCTAATAGGACTGACAGGAATTATCCAGATGCTAACTTTGGAAAGCCGAAGTACGGAATGTATAGATCCAAGACCAATTGGTCTTGGGTCCCTAGATTCTAATCCTTTGCTTTATTGTGCAGGAACAGTTGAACAGGGCTGCCCACAGTCTTTGGATTGTAGATAGCGGCTGTTCCCGGCACATGACGGGTAACAAATACTTGTTGCACGACTTAAAACCTGTTCAAGGAGCGAGAGTTAGCTTTGCCGGTGAAAGTGGAGGCAGAATTACTGGAAGGGGAACGGTGTCAAATGGAAAAATGACTCTTGAGAATGTGAACTTTGTAGAAGAGTTGAAGCACAATCTGCTGAGTGTGTCGCAGATTTGTGATAAGGAGTACACTGTTCATTTCACGAAGAATGAGGCGATCGTGTTGAAGCCTGGTTTTCAGATACCAGGCGAGTGGATAGTGATGAAAGCTCCACGTGATACAAATACTTATGTAATGGATATGAGGTCTACTAAAATGGCCACGGAAGAATCATGTTTAATGACGAAAGCAAGCGAATCGGAATCCGAACTGTGGCACAGGAGGATGGGGCACATTCATCTTCGGAAGATGAACCACATTGTCAGGAATGGACTTGTGATGGGCGTTCCCTTGAAAAGTTTTAACTTTGAAGACAAATGTATAGCATGCAAGAAGGGAAAGCAACACAAGAAATCCCATCTCACCAAGAAGGTCAACTCTATTGCCAGTACTCTAGAACTGCTTCACATGGATCTCTTCGGTCCCGTGTATGCAAAAAGTCTAGGAGCTACTTCTTACTGCTTGGTGATCACTGATGACTACTCGCGATATTCGTGGGTATATTTTCTGAAATCGAAAGATGAGACTGCTCAAATGGTGAAGAATTTGATTACCAAAGTTGAGAACGTCATGGGTAAAACAGTTAAGTTCATCAGGAGTGACAATGGAACGGAGTTCAAGAATTTTGAGATGGAGATCTTCTGTCTTCAGAAAGGAATTGAACACCAATACAGCGCTCCGTATACTCCGCAACAAAATGGAGTGGCTGAAAGGAAGAACCGAACTTTAATTGAAGGAGCCAGAACTATACTGGCAGATTCGAAGCTTCCTGTGATGTTCTGGGCTGAAGCAGTTGCTACAGCCTGCTATGTTCTGAATAGAGTGTTAACTGTTAAGAGACTTGGTAAAACGTGTTACGAGCTTATGCATGGAAGGAAGCCCAACTTGAGTGGTCTTGAACCATTCGGGTCCCCTTGTTCGATCTTGAAGACAAATTCTAAATTTGGCGAAGTAGCCGATGAAGGAATCTTAGTCGGTTATGTGGTTGGTACTCCCAACAGACGTGTCTTCAATACTTCGACCTGCAAGGTGGAGGTGGTGTGTAACACCGATATCACAAGTTACCAACCACCAAAACCAAGCAATGGACCTGCTGAGCTTTTCGACTATGTTAAGCTTTTTAAGTCTTTTAACATACCAGATTTGGAAATTTCTGAAGAAGAAGAAAGAGTTGCGACGAAGATGATACTTGATGAGGAAGAAAATCTATTGCAAAGACAGCTGATTGATAAATGTCAACCTTCCTCATCAAACACTATCGGTACCCCTGCTGCCTCAGCTGAAGAAGAATTTATCAATCCTTTTCACTCTCAGCCAGAAACAACCATTGACGAGATCTCTTCTAATTTGGAAGATAATTTGCATGTCGGTTCTGTTCCAAGCACGAGAATTCATAAAGATCACCCTTTGGATAATGTGATTGGTGATGTGTCCTCAGGTGTACAAACGAGAAGTAGCTTGAATGAACACACCTGTGTTTATACAAGCATTAAGGAGACAGGAATAATCAATGAATGCCTGTACACCTGCTTTATAAGCCAGATTGAACCGAAGAATTATCAAATGGCTTTAAAGGACAGCTCGTGGGTCGAAGCCATGCAAGAAGAGTTGGCTCAATTCGAGAAGATGGAAGTTTGGACTTTGGTTGAAAAACCAAAGAATGTGCATGCGATAGGCACAAAATGGGTGTTTAAGTGCGAGAGAGATGATAAGGGGATTATTATAAGAAACAAGGCGAGGCTAGTCGTTAAAGGTTTTAATCAACAAGAGGGGATTGATTATAATGAAGTGTTCGCTCCTGTCGCCAGGTTGGAAGCCATAAGATTGTTTTTAGCGTTTGCTGCTTATGAAAAGATGAAGGTGTTTCAGCTAGATGTGAAGAGTGCGTTTTTGAATGGGAAAGTTGATGAGGTTGTGTATGTTGAGCAACCTCCGGGTTTTCCTGACCCAGACTTTCCAGATCACGTGTACAGGTTGAGCAAGGCGTTGTATGGATTACATCAGGCACCTCGTGCCTGGTATTCAACTTTATCGGATTACTTGCTCGAGAATGGTTTTGAAAGAGGGAAAATTGATAGCACGTTGTTCTTCAAAAGAGATGGAAGCGACTTCCTGCTGGTACAAGTCTACGTGGATGACATTATATTTGCTGCGTCAAAAGTCTCCATGTGTCAGGAGTTTGAAGCCGTCATGAAGAAAAGGTTTGAAATGAGTGCTGTGGGTGAACTAACTTTCTTTCTAGGATTGCAGGTTGATCAGAAGAAGGACGGGATGTTCATTCATCAGACGAAGTATGTTCATGATGTGCTCAAGCGCTTCAAGATGGAGGACAGTTCTCCATATGATACTCCAATCTGCGTCAATCACAAATTGGGTGCTGAAGTAGACGGTGATGCAGATGTGGACCCAACTCAATATCCGGCAATAATAGGTTCTTTAATGTACTTAACTGCATCTAGGCCTGATATAATGTTTGCTGTTTGTCTTTGTGCACGTTTTCAGGCAAATCCAAAAGAATCTCATTTGAAAGGTGCAAAGAGGATACTGCGGTATCTCAAGGGCAAACCGAAGCTGGGGTTGTGGTACCCGAAAGGAGGAGACTTGGAGCTAGTCGCTTACACAGATTCTGATTATGGAGGGGTGCAATCAGAGTCGGAAGTCAACAACTGGAGGATGTCAGTTTCTTGGTGGCAGATTGGTGTCGTGGCAATGCAAGAAGCAGACTTCAGTCGCAATTTCAACCTGTGAGGCAGAATACATGGCAGCATCCAACTGCTGCTCTCAGGTTCTTTGGATTCAACAACAGTTGCGCGACTATGGTCTGAATTTCTTACTTACTCCTATTTGCATTGATAATACAGCTGCTATCTCAGTAACTAACAATCCCGTGAAACATAGTATAACTAAACATATTGACATACGTCATCATTTTATACGGGATTGTGCTGAGAAGAAATTGATTGTGCTTGAAAAGGTGGATACGCTTGATAATTTCGCTGATTTATATACTAAAGCGTTTGACAAATCCAGATTTCAAAACCTTATTGAACTGAATGGGATGATCAATCCCGAGTAACCATGCTTTTCTTGTGATATTTAAAAAAAAAAAAAAAAAAAAAAAAACGTCACTAATCGCTTAAAAATATGTCGGTTACATCAGTTTGAAGGACTTGTCTTCGGATATGTTTTGGTCCTCATTTTCTACTTGTAGATTTTGAGGATAGCCATTAACCAGATTACTGATAGTGACCGGGGCGGTTTATGATGAGTTTTTCATTCTTTCGCTTAAAATTAGTCGATCATACTTAGTTAGAAGGACACATACTAGTATGTGGTCGGTCCAGCTGATTCATTGGATCTTCGGGATAGCCGTTTACCTGAAGACTTTGTTTTGGTCGGGGCGATTAATGTTAAAATTTTGAAAGAAATGGGAAATGAAATTACTTTTCAAGTCTACTACTTCGTACGAAGTTCATTTGCTATGTTTAACAGAAAATTGATCCAACCTTGGAAAATGATAATTATACTGATTCTGTGTGCTTAACTAGTGAAGTTATTAGGCTTAAAAGGCTTTAGAACAGTCATTGTATGTCATGGTAATTTTTAAATGGTGCGTAAAAGTAGATGTGATACAAACTAAATTTACTTGATTTTAGGCTTAAAAGGTAGATGTGATACAAACTAAATTTGTATCACTAGATGTGATACAAACTAAAAGTAGATGTGATACAAACTAAATTTACTTGATACAAACTAAATGATAATTATACTGATTCTGTGTGCTTAACTAGTGAAGTTATTAGGCTTAAAAGGCTTTAGAACAGTCATTGTATGTCATGGTAATTTTTAAATGGTGCGTAAAAGTAGATGTGATACAAACTAAATTTACTTGATTTTAAGTGGAAACTCCTTAAGAGTTTTGCATGTCTTCATATTTATCTTTCCGAATGATAGGCAGAAAAGTGATTACCCAGTCATGCACGAGCCCGTAAGTGTTCTGATTCCCGTGAAGATAGCGTCTCAAGATACTGCAGTGATCCTGATTCGGGACTTGCAGTTAATTTCTACTTTGAAGTCTATGTTTATTAAATATATATATATATATATATATATATATATATATATATATATTTGGAGTTATTGAAACATATTAGAGATGACAAAATCAAGACTTCACAATCATTGAGTAAGAGAGAAGAACGGGAAGCAGATCAAGAATACTTACAACTTAATCAGACACTATGGGTCGAGGTCAATTCGGGGTGACTTGGGGAAAGCCAAATACGCTTTGAGAATAGATAGGAGGCATCAAAATCTCGGAGTTGTTGCCCACTTAAATTTTGAGACTTAATCGAACCTAACTCGTATCACAGAAACGATGAAAACCACTTTAAGTTATACCTGCTTACAACCTGTCTCTATATGTCATAATACAGCTAAACACGGATCTATGTGACAGTCACATAATTAGTATGATTCCTGTTCGGATCTTTTCTAAAAACGTGGTAGTCCCTAACTAGACTGAAATTTGATCCCTTATACTTTAAATTTTTTTAAGTTTTTGTACTTAGATAGTTTTATGATTTTTTAACTGGTTACTTAGAATTGATCATGTCATTTATTTCTTAAAGGGAAGTTTTAAAGAGTTAATTGAAAAATGTTCAAATTATAAGGTTTGATTTTGTAAATATAGGAGATGTTGTTAAACAGGCGAAGTTGTGAATAACTTCGCCTAGGCGAAGTTATCCGAAACTTCGCCTGTATAACCCAGACCCTATATAAGGATGTTCAAGAGTCAAAACTGTTCATCACTTTTCAAAACACAGCGAACTTATCCGGCGAACTTACTGATTTTCCGGCGAACTTATTGTTTATTTTGATTCCGAGTTATTTTCCCAGATTTCATTAAGATTCAAGGTTCGAGATGTCGATTTATCATATATTCCATGTTCATTCATGCTAATCAGGGGTCGTTTGGACCGATTTCGAAACCTCGGACCATCGGAATTTAAAAACCGATTTTCAAAACTTGTTTTTACGTGTTAAGAACCATTCTAATCGTCTAGAAAACCTTAAAACCATGTTTTTCGGGGTGCTTGATTTTCAAACTTAACCAAAATCCCAGATTTTCCGATGTTTGATTAACCTTGCTGTCGCCGTTTCAGATTCAGGCGAAGTTAGGGTTTAGGCGAAGTTATTCGTAACTTCGCCTGAAGCTTAAGTTCGCCTGAGGCGAAGTTATCCGTAACTTCGCCTGAAGCTTAAGTTCGCCTGAGGCGAAGTTATCCGTAACTTCGCCTGAAACTTAAATTCGCCTGAGGCGATGTTGTGATGAGGCGAAGTTAACATTAACTTCGCCTAGATCATTTTTACTTAATTAGACGAACTTAAAGCTGAAGCGAAGTTGTTCTCAACTTCGCCTCATCTTTAACTTCACCTATACAGAGTTTATCACAACTTCGCTCATGGTAACCAGCGAACTTGTGTTATTCATTAATGTTTATCTAACTTGGTTCGTTTGTTGCAGATATGGCTGTAGTAGCTGGTGCTGGAGGTGCAGGAGGAGACGATGGTGATAACCAACGGCAATTTTTCCCGGGTCACAATATGTACATCACCCTTGACCCGGAAGCGAGCGGCGTTGAGAATTACCGCGAGATTATTTCCTTCCTCATACGCTCGAGGATTTTTCATGCTATCACGAACACTCTGCCGATATCCTTACCAAATATCGAAGAGTTTTGGCAGACGGTAGAATACGATTGTCGTGTTGAGCCCCCGGTCATGCGAGCGACTGTGAACAATCAACAGGTTCAGTTCAATTCTGAACAGATTCGGGTGGCGTTACGGTTTGGAGAAGAGACGAGGGACGACCCAACTGAGTTTGTGGCTCCGTTTCGTGATGGAGCGTTTCTCCGAATGGGCTATTCTGGTCCATTAGGCGATTCACAGAGACGGAAGGGTTTTCTCCTTGGTCAGTGGTGCTTCCTTATGCACGTCATGATAGTTTGCATGTCAGGAAGGAAGGCGGGCACTGACGGTATGGGTGCGACCATGCAGTCCGCAATGACTGCACTGACTTATAATAAACGCTATAGTTTTAGTCAGATGGTCTTTTACGAGATTGACAGACAGAGAAGGGCGATGGCTCGGGAGCGGTTCATTATGTATCCACGTTTCATCCAGATGATATTGAACCATGTGGCTCCGAATCTACCTCAGAGACGACCGATCAGATACGTGGAATCTGTGAGCAAACGTATCTTTGCTCAATGCCGCACTTCGAGTGCGAGGAGCAACCCTGAACGTCGTCCAAGGCATACTCCACTGTTTGGGTTTTTAATCAACCCAGAGTATGTTCCTGCTGGTGGTGACGAATTCTGAGATCCTCAACCGCGACAGGCAAGAGCAACTCAAGCTGCATCTGCTGTGCCTGTTGTGTCGGCTGCAGAGGATATAGATCTTGATGCTGTCTTTGGAGGTCAAGGTTATTTCGATATGGATCAAGTTGATACACATGAAGAGGTGCAGGTCTCTGCTGCACAGGGTTCGGGTGTGAATGTTACTAGAGCAGCAACGTCGATGGCTGACTCAGATTTGGATGAGATCATGAATGAGGGGAGACGGTTGATGGTGTCTCGAGAGAGAACGTTTGGGAAGAGAAAGAGAACGGAGGATGATGATGAGTCAGAAGAGGAAGAAGATATACATAAGCTGATAAGACGTTCACGACGGGAAAGGACATGTGCAGGTATGGGAGCTGGAGAGACTTCAAGGATGGTACGTTTCGCTCCGGCTGCACTGTCTGGTATGTCTATCATTCCTACTTCTATACAGGTTACAAGTACAAGCGCTGCGGATGTTCCCGTGGTGGCTACATCATCTGCTAGCATTCCATCTACCACTACCATCCAGACGTCGACTCCGGAGATTGTGTCTCTACCACCTCCAACGCTTACTCAGTCGGTGGTAGCTGCACGATTTGTAGAGTCAACGGTCGTCACTACTGCAGGGTTATCAGGTATGGTACCACCTGCGGTTACGCCTGCTTCTGATGTCTCGCCTACGCCTATGTCAGACTCAGAGAGAATAGCTTCACTAGAGCGGATCGTGGCAGAGCAATCGAAGACTATTCAACGCCTAGTAGAAGCAAATCAACTACAGTCATCCCTCCTGTTTGAGCATGGGAAAATTATAGATGCCTTGAAGGAGTTCTTGGCATCTCAGGGGGAGATGAGCTGTAAGGGCGACGAGCTAAGGACGAAAAGAAGAAATGACCGAGACGATGATCCCAATGCATCGAAAGATGCAGGTGGTGAGCTGCCAAGAACTTCTCAAGCTCTTGGTACTTCCACAGCTCAGGGGGAGTCTGCCGACGCGGCTGGTGGTGATGATGTGGTGTTGGTTGATGATGACGTGATTGATGCGTTGAGGGAACTTGACGATGATATGTTCAGTGACGATGTGTTATTTGATGAGGATGTGCTGCCGAGTGATGTGATTGAGAAGATCGGTGAGCAGATTGAGATTGAGAATGAGATTGAGGAAGGAGAGATAGTAGAGGAAAATGTCGAACATGACATTCCAGAGGTTGAGAAGGCCGATATGGGTGATCAGACGGCAGTTGAAGATACTGAATGGGAAGAGCAGCCGAGGTGGAAGGAAGGATATGCTCAATGGTTCGTCAAAACGAAGAAACCGGCAGTCCCTACCATGTTCAAAAAGAGTTACAACATTAAGGGCTATGCTGAAGCAAAGAAAGGGATTATATGCTGGATTTATGATGAGCAGTTGCGGCTCTTCGTGATTAAACGATATGATGGAGTTCAGTACCTTAGAAGAATGTTGAGATCGTTAAACACACTGCCTGAATGTGAGGTTAAAGACTTAGCCAGATTGGGATTGATCAATCGAAGTGATGATAATATGGCTAGAGTCATAGGGAAAATCGTATGGAAAGAGAGCATAAAGGAAAAGAAGTTTGAGCTGTTGAAACCACAGAAAGGGAAACTTGTTGAAGACAAGGATAGAGGTTTGAGAGCTGATGGAAAGCCTTGGATGGTTATGAAGTATAAACCAATCCGGTGCCTTAAAGAAGTACCGATGAAGCTTATGCCCAAGGATGTGCTCAAAGACCTAAAGTGGTGGTTCGTTGATTGTGAGACAACGGAGGCAGTGATGGAAGATGAGGATGAACAAGAGATTCTTAGAGTTTACGATCCGATGCATCTTGTTAACTTATCGCAAGCTGATCTGAAGGTGCTTAACGAGAAGAAAATCTTTTATATTCCAGCTTGGAAGGACGAAGCAAGAAAGTATCAACGAGTTGTGTCGGTGTGTGTTAGAGAAGGAGTGCACGCGTGAAGATACAGGATTACGAGACAAGAGCTGAAAGATCAAGATATGAAGCTACTGCCAAGGGGGAGTCTGTTGGTGCATAAATGTCAGTAGTTCATATGTCTAGTGTCTGTAATCGAGTCTGTAATATTGTTTATGTATTTGTTTGTTTAAAGCGAAGTTGTTGACAAGTTCGCTTAGGCGAACTTGTTAACCAAGCGAAGTTGTTGACAAGTTCGCTTAGGCGAACTTGTTAACCAAGCGAAGTTATGGACAACTTCGCCTGAGGCGAAGTTGTCGTGTATTTATATAGGTTACGGATTATCGTTTAGTGGGTGTGTTCGAGTTAGTGTAAATCAGTGAGTCAAGTGACGTGAGGTCGAGAGTCTGTAACCATGATTATATCACGTGTTGAGTTATTAATATAACGTGTGTTTGTTCGTATCGTATTCGTGTGTTCGTGTGTTTGTGTTCTACGTCCGTAACGATCTACACAGGGATTCCGCACCTGTGTATATCGGGATATCTCGTGTGATCCGTCCAGGGAACCTACAACAAGTAGTACTAATTTAATGTTAACTAGGTCCTAAAGTCTTATATGTGAACATCTTGAATAAAAGCTAATACTTGAATACATGGAACATGTTGAAAATTAAGTATCAATTAAAAATAATTGGTGAAAAAACACACACACACACACTGCATATAAGTTTATTAAAACACTTCACATGTCATAGCGTTTTCTAAAGCATACTTGTGATAACCACACATTGGGATTAAAGGCCTAACCCCACAGGTTGAACTTGGAAAAATGTTGCCGGTCCAATCGTCCGTGCCATCAAATAGGATGGATTGCTGCAAGTTCAACTCCATGAGTTAATTGTTGTTTAAACTAGAAACCCCACAGGTTAACCTATGTTACTATTATTGTTTCAATTATCCGAGCACCCCATCGGAAGGGTCAACGTATCTAGGTGGGTTTGCCACATATATAGCGCTATAATCTACTATAGTTGGCTTGGTAACAAGTTAATGATTATATGACGCACAAAATTGTAGCTCAACCAAAGTAGGTTTAAGACAAGAAGCATAAAGATAGCACGCAAAGACATGTCTATGAATTTGTGAGCATGTTATAATGTAAAATTGTATATTGTAACATGTTCACCGCAAAATGTATAAAAATGCATAAAAGGGCTATGTAACTCACTTTGAATTACTGATTTAATGAGCAAGTAAGATTAAGTACCCATGATTTTAATGTTTATGCACTAAAGAATGAAAGGTACTCAATCATATTTCTTTTTTGATTTTAAATGGAAGCAATCAATCAATACAAATTGATCCATAATCTGGAATTAGTCGGATAGAGTAAATAATTTCTTTGTTAGATTAGTAAAAATCCCTCCCCGAGCCATGTTAAATGGGCCTCTTTAATCTTTTTAGGCATATTCTCTACTTCATCTACACTAACAATCTATCCTTCCCTCCAAAGGGAGATTTTAGTAAATAATAAAATATGACACTTGGGCTAAGCATCAAATTGTTGATTTTTCTTACATTCAATCTAACCTGAGTCACCCCATCTGTACCCCTGAGGAGAAGTTGGGTTTCAAACCCCAGTACAAACAAATGCTAATGTGCCTTGGATGATTCGCATACATGGATAGTTCATTGTGCTCAGCGGCGCCTGACCCTGAGATGTAGATCATCTAAACGACCGCCTGACCATGGATAGTTCATTCTATAATAGAGGCCCATTTTGAGTCAAGAGATAGATAAATAGACGGAATTATTAGTTTGAGAAAAAAACTCTTTCATATACCAGGGGATTTCACTTGGAATTTTCGATTTCGAATCATATTTTCATAAAAGAAATAGTGAAGTTGAGAAAACACCAAATCATTCGAATCTCTTTATATTGAAAATAGATAAGAAAAGAGAGCTTTCGAGGCCCGGGACTTTTCCGAGGGGTTTCTTTCGATACTTCACGCACAGAAGTGATATCGAACATCACTTATTGTCATTTCTCCATTTATGATACTCCATTTAGCTACTTAATAAGATAAGAAGATAAAATAAGATTAAATAACGGAAGGCGGAAGGCCAATTAGGAAACGAGTTTGTTGTAGTTGATTTCGTTTATGTAAACACTTGAGTTTCTCATTACTGATTTTTGTGTATTTTATCCATATACCTAATAAATACGTAACTACCCACCACCAATATTTATAATTATTCAAACACAACCTACGTTTTCTCGTTTCTTTTAGGTTGCTTTTCATCCATTCGCAATATAAACTTACAACTTACAAAGGTAGAAAAGCATTCATATATTTAATATTTTCTTTATTCAACTTGTGTAACACACACACACACACACACACATATATATATATATTGTGTTATTAAAAAATAAGTTATGATAAAATAACTTAAAAAATCTCTAAACCAATGAGCATGGGATTGTGCCAATACTATGGTTTTTGTCTAAATATGTCTTGCAAAGGGTTGAGTGCAGTAGGTGTTGGAAAAACAATTGCTTAAGCTTTAATCAACCTTAATATTTTGCTAATAACTTAATTAATCCAATCTAACATAAAAGAGTATTAGTTTATCCTTGATGTTATATGGCACAAACATGTCCCTTAACACTTGATTGATTATCATTAATCACAATTAAGTAACAAAGTTCTTGATCAAGATTGCACACTTAAGATCAAAGTTAGAGAAATTAACAAATCCAAGTGTAAAATGAAGATCCCTACATCAATATGAAGATGAAGAAATCACAAAACTAATTAATTAAATATTAATTAACAACTTAGTCAAGTTAGGCTGTTAGTTTTTATAAACTTAGGAAACGTTTATAAAAATGCATATAAACAATTGGGAAAATCTCCAAAATAACCATTTTAACCAAGTGGTTTCTAATAATAGTCATATTTTTCACAAAATCCCTAAAATAGCCACATAAAACGTCGCTAGCAATGTTTCTTCCTTAGCCGCCAATGGTTTACGTCTGCCATCCGACAAATCTCTTTGACCTATAAAATCTCGCCACGTGCCATCGTATTATTTCGGTCCGATGGACGAGGAGCTATATCCGACATAATTCTTATTATAGTATCTGTTGTTCGTAGATGATCGAATAGGCTAGGGGTAGTTTAGTTATTACTAGTTGTTAAAAATATAACCTATACGCTTGGAATGTAAGCATATGGAGTCCATACACCTAGACAACGTGCCATATGCTTAGGAGTTGGCATATGGAAGCCCATTCCCCTAGTTTATGAGCATATACACCTGGTTTTCGGCATATGATGGCTCATTCGTTTACTAGAGAGCCCATACGCTCATAGTGGGAGTGTATGGTAAGCCATTCGCTGATTTGAATGGCCCATACGCCTGTATGGTCGGCATATGGGGTGTGTGCCTATAACTAGGCCATTCTTAAAGAATGCGCATAGAACTCCTGGCACATTTCCTTAAACGAGTAAAGTTATATTGCCGGATTCTCTCTAAAATGATTGGACACCTATAGGTGCACATCTAGGCGGATCGAGCTAAATTGTATGCATGTATGCATGCATGAATAATCTTGTAATCATTTGGTTATCAATAAACGAGTAATCATTCGACTCGAATTCGTTCTATTATTGTCTCGTTGATCAATTAGTTCGTATCGTGTAATCGCAATTGATCCTGCTGAGGAAGTCAACGGGTTCTCAATTGGCATCATAGCATTTTGAGACACAAGAGCATAATAGTCCGATTTTTTGTGAATTTTTGGTTTAAACAGTCAAGGAAAGAACTTTAGGGATTAAACTAGACAATTTGATGAACTTGTTAATCTAGCAACTGATTATTCAGCGAATGACAAGATAGTGATCAACGAATAGCAATGGATATGATCAGCGAATGACAGGTGGATGGTTCAACGAATGAATCTGTAACATTCATTATTCTTTTAACCCAAAACTCGACCCGTTTATTTATTATTTTTTTTGTTTCTTTAATTGTTCGAATGCTCGTTATTAAATAAAAAAAATCTCGCTTTCATTTAAGTATATGTAATTATTTATTTACTGATAATAATTCGAGGAATCTGCATAACATACCCCTTAAACTATCATTTTTTTACCTCTTGTGTACCTATCTCTCAAGACTAGGGACTAAATTGCAAAAAATATTTTCCAAACCTATTCCCTCCTTCTCCCTTTCCCGTCGCCGACCACACTCCTCCCCCCTTCGCATTTTATTCCTCAAATTAAGCCGTGAAAACAGGAATTTGATATCCTGGATTGATCCTCCATCGACACTCCATCAAATTACATGGAAACTTTGAAATTTGAAAACCAAAACCTTAACGAATTCGAATCAATTTCATTAACTTAAACTACAGACTAAGTTGGACCTCTTTACCCTATAAATACTCGATTAAAATGCAATTAAACGGGCACACACCATCCTCATAGCAGCGTGAAGCAAACTCTAACCCAATTGTTCTCCAGAAACTCAATAGTGTAGCTTTTGAATCCAAGTTCTTAGTCGGAACCCTAATCCATTGATCGTCTTCTTTTCATACCCATTTAAGGTAATTGTTTTGTGGTTCTGGATCGGATTGAAGTGAGTATCAAAAGCCCTTTGTCAATTTCTATTGACAAAGGGGAATTAATCTTCAATTGAAGCTTTCTTGATTTAGGGTTTATGAGGATTTGGGATTAATTTGAAACTATGTATAATAATTATATGCATTTTCATTCAATAACCAAGTCAGTCACTAGCCCAGTTGACTGGTGCATACTTGTTAAAGCTCGTGAACCGGCTTGGGGCGCGGTTTTGAGTCTCTAGGCTCGGTTTTGTGTTTCCTTTTTATATTTCTTTCTATTTAATTGTTTCTTGATTTATTTTAAATTCTCATAATTAATTTAGCTAACATATTAAAAAAACTAATAACCTTTTTTGTACTCGTTTATCGAATCAAACCCTGTTAAACTTGCAAAATAAATTACCAATTAACATTTCCGTACTTACATATAGATATGTATATATTATTATATTCATAGATTTATATTTTCTCAATCTAAAATCCTAATGCAAATTTAAAAGATAACTATATCTATATATATATATTATATATATATATATATATATATATATATACTAGTCTGAGACCCGTGTATTACACGGGGAATTAATGAAAATTACAATATTTAAACGCAAAACAAAATACAATCAATAACACAATTATCATATATTGTTTATACAATTACAACTTTCATTAAAATTACAGGAATTACAAAGCAAAACATTACGCAATGAGTTTATAAGTAACAAAAAATTTCCTTGTACACTACATTTGTGATTGTATTGGTTAGATTACCTTGTTTATCAAGAATCAGAATTTTGAGCCCAAACCTGCTTGTAACTCTTGACAAGGCGACGTATAGCTGTCCATATGAGAACACGGGTTCTTTCAAGTACAAATCAACCCTAGATAATGATTGACCTTGGGTTTTGTTTATGGTTATCGCAAAACATACTGCAAGGGGAAACTGTCGTCTTTGAAATTTATATGCTATTTTGTTGTCTGTTGGAGTCAGTGGTGATCTATGGATCAAAACTGTATGTCCAATGTTAGTTCCAGAAATAATTTTTGCTTCAACTACACGAGTACCCAAAGATATAATTTGTAGTCGAGTACCGTTACATAAGCCTTTTTTCTAGTTAAGATTTCTAAGGAGCGTAACAGGAACACTAACTTTTAGCATAAGCTTGTGGTTTGGTAGTCCGGATATTCTTAGACCATTAAGCAGTTGAGGCGAGTATAAAGCTGCATCAACCACGTCATTGATATATCCTGGACTACATATTGTATCTGAACTTAATTACTCGACTTCATCACCTGGAAAAAACTTGAGCAAATTGTCATTAATCTCATCAACAATTTCGTTTGTTGGTGCAAGTATGGCTCTATCCTGAAAGTAATGTTGTTTCTCGTAATTCGGTAGAATATCAGGATATACAAAGTCAAAAAGTTTAGATAGAGGATCAACAGGATCTTTTATAAGTAGATCGTCAGGTATATCTATCGTTGCAACACCATCATTAGGACCTCCAACATTACCTTCACATATATCTAAAAGCCATTTTGCAAATAATTTGGTTTCTTCAACATCAGATGATGGCCTACCCTTAGTTAACCTTAGGTTTTTTGTTAATCTCAAGACACTGCATTCACTCCAAATGTAAGAAGAACATAGAGAGCGTTTACTATGTCTTGTCTAGTGCCTTTTTGAACTACAGGTAGGATTTGTCGAAAGTCTCCACCAAATACAACAACTTTTCCGCCAAATAGCAAATTAGAAGATAAGACAACTTTTAAAGACCTGTCAAGAGCCTGGAAGCCATGTTTGTTAGCCATTGGAGCTTCGTCCCAGATTATTAATCTGGTTTTTTCTAATAATTGTGCCTTGTCTGTTCCTGGATCCATGTAGCAAGTAGAATCCTCATTCAGATTTATAGGAACATGAATCCTGGAATGTGCTGTGCGACCTCCTGTTAACAATAACGAAGCAATTCCACTTGAAGCAACAGTTAGGACCATTTCGCCTTTTGATGTTATGGCAGTTGACAAGGTCTTCCATAAGTACATTTTTACCTGTTCCACCATAACCATATACGAAGAACACGCCCCCTTTATTCTGCTGAACAACCATCATTATACGATCAAAAATATTTTTCTGCTCATGAGTAATTGAATCAAATAGAGTTTGGAACTCTACTTTTAGCAAGTTATGATCGTATGACAACTCTTCGTGAATCAAACTATTAGATGCAATAGATATATACTCGTCATCAGGGAAAGGCATGGTCATATATTTTCTTAAGCTTGAGTTGTTGCGCAGCAAGATTTTTTCAATCTCAAATAGAGTGAGCTGCTTGATTTGATCTTCAGTTAACGATAACTCTGTGAAAGTTGAAACAAAAAATTGGGTAATGTTAATGACTATATATATATATGAATATACGGATTGTAAAACGCACTTGAAATATATTGATACATGGTGACTTTAAAGACGTCATTGGTTGTAAAGAATGCCATCAGAAAGCCATTTCCAAGTATTTATCCAGACATGTTCTGGTCTAGGCTATCAGTTGATAACATTGTAGTGAACAACATGCGCAGTGCGTGACCCAACGATGAATAGCTTGCCTCTTCAATTGCCTCAATGTATTCTTGATCATCTTCTAATAATCCAAGAGCGTAGCAAGCGTCTCTAAACGAAGGTTGAACGCGACTGTTAACGGTGCGAATTTCTTCAAAGGATTTTGGACCTTTAACTCTGTTCAAAAGAATTCGTAAGAAGTACGCTTCTCCAGCAGCAGGAGACACGGCATGAGTTCTACCTATGGAAAATCCCGACTTCCTTGGTTCCCAACGACGAGGTATTTGATGCCAAACAAATTCAGTAGGGAATTCAACATAAGTCAATTTACGCGCTTTAGCATGATTTTGGTTGCACTCCATCCAACCATTAAACATGGAAGAGGAGACACTTTCAGCTTTTTCCAAGACATTATCAAGATCATCGTCCGCACCATAAACTACATGTTCTTGTCCTTGAAGATGGAAAGGCAGTCGGGTAACATAAGGCATTCTGTAATGAACATCATATCCAAAAATACGCCATGCGGCCTCAGAAGCAGATAACTACCGACAGTCAAGAAATTGTTGTCACACCCCGACTAGCACAATGCGAAAGCGTAAAACGGGAATGCAACAGACACCTCTGGTATCAACAACATTGTTTATAAAGAAACATTACAAACTAATTTACATTATATTACATTGATATATCTTTGTGTTAAAACTAGGTGTTACAACGAAATACGTTCGTTAAGCTATTCTATTCGTGCTAATAACCTTGCATCTATTCACATAGCATCGAGCATGTTCCACAGTAGATAGCACGATGTCACTCTATTCTGACTTTGGTAATCCTGAAAAGCAGTTTAAAACGAGTCAACTACTGGAGTTGGTGAGTTTCACGAGTTTCAAGAAAACAGTTATGAATATTCACAAGTTAACACTTGTAATCATGATATAAGTATGTATGTATGTAAATGATGTAATTATGCTAAGCTATAGTGAAGCCTTGACTGTATGTGCTGTGCGCATCCATTTCCCACGCTCAATCAACCACTGTGGCTCCCCTTCTGCCCACACCAGGCCCCGGTAGCTATGTCTAACACTACATAGTCTGTATATATAAATATGGTCATGTGCAAACGGCGCTATGTGACACGGTAACCAGGCCGATTCCGTTTGGGTTTGTCAAACCAATAGTACTATTCACAAGCCACCGGCTGGAAGTTAATCACTGTGATCGTGGGGAGGTTCGTATGTTAGCACTTAGATAATTCACATCATTACAAATTTCAGATATGTATACATAATCAAACATGCTTTTCACCTCAAAAGTTCGTAAAACTATTTAAAGAGTGGGTTCATGAAACTCACTGTTTAGTAGACACTCAGCACTGTGTCAGCTCACGGTTTGTTCGGTTTGCTATCACTAGTTCCTATAATCAATATTATAATAATATTAATATTTTAATATTATTATAATCTCAACACTAAACTAGGCTGTATAACTAATCTGGGTATAGCTGGAACGCCCAGAAAGTGGCAATAGGCTTAGGTTGTGATGTTGTTCAATGTCTAATACTTAAAACCGAACTTGGCTCAGTTTCCCGTTTTCCCAGCTGGGCCAAGTTGTTCGTTTACGCGTTCTGAAAACAGTTATGGGGAAATAAGCTTGGGTAAATGTGTTGGTTAATAAAATGATTAAGTTATAAAGAAAGATCACATATTGGGGTCCCGGATTAGCTACGGGGCCCGTTTCCGTTTATTTAGTTTGATTTGAGAAGAAACGTGCATAATCTATCCAGATTGTTCAAGTTTCTCATAAAAAGGTTTGTTTTTACTTAATTAATCCAAGAATATGATTTTTGATCACTTTTGGTGTTTTGACCGCAGGTTCGTTAATCGCGAACTTGCCAGTTTTTATAAAAACTGAGTTTGTTTAATCTTCAAATTAGCATAATTAATTAACCGTTAATCAGTAAATTATGAAAATTTAGCCACATATAAATTAAAATATGCAGATTTTTATAAAAATATTTCTGGAATTGTTTACTGATTTATTAATTTGTAAAAATTTATTTTATCAGCAATATTTCGTCTGAAAATCGTCCGTTTATCCAAAATGATTTCCAAAAATTCCAAAAAAATTCATGAATACTCAAATCATGTCCCAAAACAACCTGTATCACTTCCAGAATGCAATAAGCTTGTTCAATATTCTTTTCGGCCCAAATTCGGCTATTAATATTCGTACGAACGCATATGCACAAAACACCCTTAAACTTTTCCAAATGATCCCAAATTATATATATGTGATAAAAATATACCAAATCTGAGTTCCCCATAAAATTTCATATTTTTTCAAGCATTTTAACTATTTTTCCCAAATAAACGTCCCAATTCGGTAATAAATTCGCCAAATATTCTCGGATGGTCGAAAAATTACCAAATTTGAACAGGGACTCAATGATATGGTCCCTGATGTCTGAAAAATTTGAAGACCTAAAAATATGCACATCAAAACCTTAACATAAACAGCCCGTAAACGAGTGTTTCGGCATTACCTTAGCGGTTTTGGTTCGTTTCCGCCTTTCTAATCAACTTTTCAAGCTCTTGTGCTCCTATTTAGGCTAGATACAAGTCCTATATCACAAACCAAACAATTTTTCATCAACATAACAGCCCTTGACTTAGGGTTTCGGCTAGTGCACAAAAACGAACTTTTGAACCGTAAAAATGCCGTTTCAACCCTTTAATCCGTGTTCATGGCCAAAAAAAACTATCAAACCAGGTTCCTTACCATGTGTATGATCAAAACATATTTATAGACCATTTTTAGGATTTTTACATGGTTAGGGATGATTTTTGGCAATCAAACTATGTTTATATGGTATTAATCAAGTTTAAACGAACCGAAAATCGATTAATAATGATATTTTTACCTAGTTTCTTGCTGGTTTTTGATGGAGAGTAGGTTGTGTCCAGATTTTCCCAAAAATGATGTTGAAAAAATATCTTATACTTAATAATATTTAAAGGAAAACTTGGGGGGGGGGGGGGGGGCGGTTTCCCCTATTACGGCCGCCCCAAAGATGGGGTCCATGGGTCCCCCATCTTGTTCATTTGTCTCGATTCTCATGCCCTTACGTAAAATCCCGACCCCAAATTTATTTTGGGTTCGGTTTTTGGCACGAAAAACTTATCGGGTGCGTCAAACAGTGCGAAAACGAGTGTTTTTCGGCTAGTTTTGTGTAAATTTATAAAAACATACTATATGTTTGTAAAAATCAAAAATATTTTCACGGATAGTTTAAAACATTTCAAATAAGTGTTTGGTAAGTCTTTTTCGGCTTAACGGATGATACAATGCTTGGTTTGTAACTATCTTTCGCGTTTAAATCTATAGCGGGTAGTTAAACGAGCATGTTTTCGTTTAACTTGTTTGCTATCGAACTAAAGCCATATTACTAATATTTTAGCCTATTTTAAGTGTATATCACTTATAGATGCCCCCCCGGGATATCTGGGTCATAACCCGACCCGTTCGGTTAATCGTTCGTTTGCTACGCAAAAAGCGTTTATTTGCTTAATCGGTAAATACATACTGAGGTGTACCTTGTTTTGGCTCAAATGTCACAATTGTTTATCTCGTCGACTTCTCGCTGCTCGACGCCTGCTTATATATGTAATTTTAACTCGTTTAAACAAACGATCACCACTTGTCTTTCAAACAAGTGTTCGCGTATTAGATAACTGATGAAATATTTAAATAGGTAAAGGTATACTTATAATATTGGATTTTATTGTATAAAAAAAAGAGAAAATTGTAAATATTACACCACACACACACATATTTTCTTTTAAACGCTTTATCAATTCCAAATCCGTCATAAACCCATTCCATCGTGTTAAGTGCATTTATTTTCAATTAGATATTTATTTCTTTTATACCTTTAAATTAGGATAAACTGTTGACACTTCTCGTGAAACTAACTAGTTCACCTTAATCGTACCATCTTCTGTTCACCGCTTTCCTTTATCCAGGTGAGTTTACATATCTCCGTTTTCTACATTTTACATTTTAGGGGTAGCATGTATACCTTATTCAATTTTACTCATGTTTTTATTACCTCATCTATTCATAACAAAATTCAAGATATCTTTATGTGTGTTCATTGCATGCTCTATGATTATGCTTTATGTGATTAAATGTTTATTTTATGTTTGGTGGTTAGTATCTCATCCTCATCTATTCTCATCAATTATGATCCTACATTTACCCAAGTATATTGATTTCGTATCAATAGAAACGGGTCCACATCTATTTAGTTGTTTATATTTTCATAGGAATTTTAATGCTCATAATTGATATATGAACTGTGATTATATATATAAATAAATAAATATATATATATATATATATATATATATATATAAACTCAAACTTATGTATTTTCACCAACATTCGTGTTGACAAACTTTATTTTTATAAATGCTACAGGTACAAGTATTTGATGTAATCAAGATCGAAGATGGTTAGTTGGCCTTAAGATATTTATTCAAATTATGAATATGATTCAATTATTGTAATTTTGTACTTGTTTAATGTTAATGAAATTAAATAATTATCGTCGCTTTAATTAGTGTCTTTTGAGTTACTGTCCAATCAATACGTTACGCCCCGATATGTTCCGCCTTTGGTCGGGGAGTGACAGATTGGTATCAGAGCCGAATGCTATAAGATAGGTGGTTAGATTACCTAGTAGTATGCTTAGGGTCCCTATACGTGATATGCCTTTACGTGTTTGCACCATAATTTATATGATTGATTGCGGTAGCTTAAATATTATTTAATGATTTAATATTACTCTTGTACACAAAGCACACATAATTCTGAGGCTACGCCTCACTCTCAAAATTATTTTCAAAACCCTAGTTATTATTTTAAAATTGGGAAATTCCTTAAGAATTCCCACCATTTTTACACCCCTCAACTTGAGGATGATTCGTGTAACGGATACGTATTAACTGTAAGTGGGACACACCTGTACAACGATCCCTTGACACCAAGGCTTGCGAGCCTAAGGAAGTGCAATGCGCACAAATCTTGATCAGCCGTGAGACCTGGTTGCCTTCCTGGAGGGTGAGGTGTGAGTGTGAAACTTGTTAAGCCAAAGCGTATCACACCAAACCTTCACGAATCTACTACCCTCATTGTATCAATCGTGGTCATGTGACGATCACATCCTTAAATCATAACCAAATTCACGGTGATACGTGGCTAAACTCGGTTCTTCCTTATGATGCTTTAGTAGAAAGAGTTGTTGGGAAAAGCCATGGTGATACATGGATACTCCAACCATTCATCTCAACGCTCTTATCTCGATTTCAATCAATTTTAAATCTGTTGTTGGAAAAATTAAGCCATGGTGATACATGGATATTTCAACGATGAATTTTTTTTTATTTCAGTTTTTGATTTTTGTTATGAATGATTTTTTTTCTCATTTTTTAGGACAAGCTCATGATGATTCATGTGCATCTCAACCCACCGTTTAAGTTTCACTATTTCCTCTAATTATCAATTTTATCAATACTCCAAGTTAAGGCTAAAAAAAAAGAAAGGCATATTCCCAAAACTATGTCTTGGCCCAATAGCAAGCCCAACCCACCAAGAAGGCCTACACAGGACCCACCCTTTAAGTGATACGTGTAAATTCCACCATTCGCCTAACCTTGAGTGCCGTCAATGCACTCATTGCAGTCGTTTTGGTCATCTCTTTACCACATGTTGTGAAATCAACCAACCCATGATAAAACCATTCACCTCACCTCTTACCCAACCCCGGACTTTACTTTATGCTCCACTGTTTACCCAAGCACTCTCAACTATTAGAGCTTGTGCATACTTGTTAAAGCTCATGAACCGGCCTGGGGCGCGGGTTCGAGTCCCCGGGTCTGGTTTTGTGTTTCTTTTTTTATATTTATTTCTATTTAATTGTTTCTTGATTTTTTTAATTTCTCATAATTAATTTAGCTAAGATATTAAAAAAAATTAATAGCCTTTTTGCACTCATTTATCGAATCAAACTGTTGGTACATGATGTCAGTAGTTCAGTATATAGTGTCTGTAATCGAGTTAGTATATTTTGTATTTGGATTTAAGCGAAGTTGTCTCACAAGTTCGCCTGATATGGGCGAACTTGTTGAACAAGCGAAGTTAGTGACAACTTCGCCTAAACATGTTAGGCGAAGTTGTCGTATGATAAATACGGATAGGTTACGGCTTGTTTGAAGAAGTTGTTTTAGAATTCGTGTAATCAGTGATCGGTGTATCACGTGTTTCTAGTTGCAATACAACGTGTTCTTTGTTTATTGTAACGTGTGTTTGATTGTGTTTAACGTGTATAGTCTTCTACGCTCGTATCGTCTTACGTAGGGATTCCGCACCTACGTAGAACGAGATATTCCGTGTAGATCCGGCTGGGAACCTACAATTGGTATCAGAGCGTTTGCTCGTGATTGTGTGGTTCAGGATTATCACACGGGTGTAGAAATCGTTCCGTTCGACTATTCGCGGGACGAGTTTACGTTAATATACCGAGTTTTTGTGTCTTACTCACCTCCCACCATCAAAAAACAACCCATTACACCTTCGTTTACCTCGCAAAACGTCAAAATCAAACCTGCAAAAACAATTGTTCATCAGGCGAAGTTGCTGCTACTGTTTGTAGGGTTTAGGCGAAGATATAAGGTTAAGCGAAGTTATTAACAACTTCGCCTACCTCACAAGTTCGCTTATCTTAAGCGAAGTTATCTACAGGCGAATTTAAAAAGGAGCGAAGTTAAGAATTCAAGCGAAGTTAAGACTTAAGCGAAGTTATCTACAACTTCGCCTACAGTACTGTTCAGAATAAAATTTTTATTTTTGGTTTCTTTGAGTGCTCGTTTGTATTTCTTCCAAAGTTGACTTCTATAAATATTACGGAACTGGTGAAAATGGAGGTGGAAGCAGGTTCAGCTACTAAGGCACCGAAAATGCTTAAGGGTACCGATTTCGTGGCTTGGAAAGATCGGTTTGAGCAGTATGTTAAATATCAAGATGCTAAGATGTGGGTATACATTCAAGATGGATACATTCCACCAACGGCTTTGTATGAGGGTCGTGAACAAATTAAGAAATACAATAAGATGGAAGAGGAAGAAAAGAAGATGTATGAGGCTGAAAGCAAAGCTCATGCTGCGATAACAATGGCTCTTCCACAAGAGATTCTTCACACCTTCAAGAAATATAAAACCGCTAGAGAGCTATGGGAAGCGCTTGAAAACCGATTTGAAGGTAATGTGGGGATACGTGCATCCAAGATTAAGCTACTCAAAACCCAATTCTCGGTGTTCAAGTACTTGAAGAATGAATCACTTGATGATATCATCACAAGATATTATCACCTGATGACCGAACTCAGCAATTATTCCATTGTTTACAAAGAAGAGGAGATCGTAGAAAAACTCCTTGATGCTCTCCCACCGAAATGGGAGATGTACACTGTCTTGATGAGAGAAGATAAAGAGTTTGCCAACATTGACTTGGAAACAGCAGTCAACAAACTACGAACTTTTGAACTTAACATGGTTCGAAAAGAGACACCAACTGATCAGGTTCAGGATCCGGGAATGTATGGTGCGAAAGTTAATTCAAGTTCAAGTTCGAAGTCAGAATCGTCTGCTTACTACTCAAAGGGAGACTCGAGCTCTAACTCAATCGTGATGGTCATGTAACTCTCAACATGGATGGTGATGTGTGTTTCGTAGCTGGTGGATCAAACACTTCTAAACCTCAAACAACAAAGGGTAGTTTTTCTTCAAGCGTTCCGAACAACAACTACTCTCAGATGCCCATGAGTGTTAAATCTGCTGAACAGCAGTTTGCTCTCTATGCCTCTTTCATTGCTTCTTACGAAAATTACATTAAAGGTAAAATCGTTGATCCTGCAACTTTAGACGAAGACTATGATCAGATCGATGCTGATGATCTGGAGGAGATGAATCTGTAGTGGCAGATGGCAATGATAGTAAGAAGAGTTAAAAGGTTTATGAAGAAGACTGGTAGAAAATTCGTTGGTGAAAGACCAGGTTTTGATAAGTCAAAGGTTCGGTGTTATAACTGTCAACAGAATGGACACTTTGCTAAAGAATGCACAAATGAACGTGTAGAACGTAGTCAGAACAGGCCAACACAACCGAATGGGGGAAGTAACGAGAATAGGGCAATGATATCCAGACAGAACGGGGAATACAATTGGAATCTGCAAGTTGAGGAAGTGTTCGAACAGGCCAACTTGGTTAACATCGAAACTGAAGAAAAAAACAGAGAGACAAGAGAAGATCAAGCTTATATGGCAAAGGTGACAGATCAGCTCTCTGAGGTAAGTTCTAAACTCCCTTGTACAAAATGTGAAAATCTTTCTGAACAGCTGAAAACAATAACTGATCAGTTTGTTAGTTTGGATGCTCAATTTAGAACATTAAAAGAAGATCATTATTACACTAAAACTAGAGAAAAAAATTACACGGTAAAAGTAAAAGCTAGTGAGAAAGATATCAGAAATCTTAAAGCCAGTCTAGCTGAAAAAATACAGGTAATTGATCTTAGCTATGAAGTGTTAGAAGAGAAAACCAAACTAATTGCTGAAAGGGATAAACAGATAGCTGATTACCAGGTGAAAGTGGTGGAACTAAACAGAAAGCTTGAGCAATTTAGAAATTCCTCCGCAATACTTGATCACCTCGTAAGTGATCAACGTTCCCCAGTTAAAAGGGGAGGAATTGGATATTCTGAAGTTCCACCTCCTTATAATCATAACTATACTTATGATCCTAGTAATCAAAAATCTGTTGATGTTGAAATTGGTCAGACAGTTCCTGTTAAGGTTACGATTAAAGATCCAGAAGTTAGTAAAAGCGAAACAAGTAAGCCTGTTTCTAATGTTAAGATTTCTGTTCCTAGTCCTGTCTCATCAAATTCGGACAAGACATCTGAGTCTAGTGAGACAAAAGAAGAGACTGTGTTACTAAAACGTGGAGAGGAACATAAACCAACTGAAAAGAATTCTCCACTAAACCCGTATGTCCCACCATATGTTAGACAAACGGGCAGTAATGCAACCTCAACATCTAAAACAACTGTTGAGACGAAAGTTGAACACAGGAGCTGTTTCAGATGCAATCAAATAGGACACCTGATTGCTGATTGTCCTCTGAATCAGAGATTCAGAGGTATGAGGCCTTCGAAAACTGAGAGTAGAACTAACAGTAATTACTATAATGGTAAAAATGAAAACTCATCAAAGTTCAGATATTGGACTAATCCAGGTTTTCAAAGAAGTCGATCTCAGTTTTTCCCTGTTAACAACCAAATCATTAGTAATAATTCATTTAATTCACGAAGGTTTGGATGGCCTCAGAGTCAATCTACTGGAAGGTATCCTTTTAGGACTTACGGAAGTCATTCTAATACTAACTTTGGACAGCCAAAGTACGGGATGCCTTTTAACAGATTTAATCAACCCAAGACCAATAGGTCTTGGGTCCCCAGATTTTAATCCTTTGCTTTAATCGTGCAGGAACAGTTGAACAGGGCTGCAAACAATCTATGGGTTGTGGATAGCGGTTGTTCCCGGCACATGACGGGTAACAAGAATTTGTTACACGAATGGAAACCTGTTCAGGGAGGTAGAGTAAGTTTTGCTGGAGAGAGTGGTGGAAGAATTACTGGAATTGGGACGGTGACTAATGGTAAAATGAAGTTAGAAAAAGTGAATTTCGTTGAAGAGCTGAAGCATAATCTGCTGAGTGTATCTCAGATCTGTGACAAAGATTACACTGTGCACTTTACCAAAAATGAAGCGATCGTACTGTATCCTGGTTTCAAGATACCAGAGGAATGGATAGTAATGAAGGCTCCAAGGGAAAAGAATACATATGTTATGGACATGAGGTCGACTGAGATGGCAACAGAAGAATCATGTCTTCTGTCAAAAGCAACTGAATCGGAGTCCGAGTTATGGCATCGAAGAATGGGGCATATTCATCTTCGAAAAATGAACTACGTTGTCAAGAATGGGCTGGTGCTGGGTGTTCCCTTGAAAAATTTCAACTTTGAAGACCAATGCTTATCGTGCAAAAAGGGAAAGCAACACAAGAAATCTCATCACACCAAGAAGGTTAATTCAATAGTCAGTACCCTAGACCTACTTCACATGGATCTCTTCGGTATCGTGAATGTAAAAAGCCTAGGTGGAACATCATACTGCTTGGTGATAACTGATGATTTCTCTCGATATTCTTGGGTATATTTCCTAAAGACAAAGGATGAAACGGTTCAGTTGGTAATGAATTTGATTACCAAGGTTGAGAATATTATGGGGAAGAAGGTTAAATACATCAGGACTGACAATGTGACAGAGTTCAAAAACTATCAGATGGAGATATTCTGCTTACAGAAAGGGATAGACCACCAGTACAGCGCTCCGTATACTCCGCAACAAAATGGGGTGGCTGAGAGGAAGAACAGAACGCTAATTGAAGAAGCTAGAACCATGCTGGCTGATTCTAAACTTCCTGTGGTGTTCTGGGCTGAAGCTGTTGCTACAGCCTGTTATATCCTTAATAGAGTTTTAACTGTTAAAAGATTGAATAAAACATGTTATGAACTTATGCATGGTAGAAAGCCTAACTTGAGTGGTCTCGAACCATTCGGGTCCCCGTGTTCGATATTAAAGACGAACTCAAAATTTGGTGAGATAGCCGACGAAGGTATTTTAGTCGGATATGTTGTTGGGACCCCCAACAGACGAGTCTTTAATCTATCGACTAGCAAGGTTGAGGTGGTGTGTAACACTGACATCACAAGTTACAAATCACCAAAACCAAGCACGGGACCCGCTGGGGCTTTCGACTATGATAGGCTTTTTAAATCTTTTAATTTGCCTTACTTGGATTGTGCAGAAGTTGATGAGAGAATTGCTACGAAGATGCTTTATGATGAGGAAGAAAATTTTGTGCAACTACCGTAGTACGATGGATGTCAACCTTCCTCGTCAAATGCTGTCGATACCCCTGCTGCCTCTACAGAAGAGGAATTCTTCAATCCGTTTCATTCTCAACAACAATCACCCATTGATGAGCTACCTTCGAACCTGGAAGACAATCTGCAAGTCAGTTCGGTTCCGACTACGAGTGTTCACAAAAATCACCCTTTGGAGAACGTGATAGGTGATCTGTCCGACGGTGTACAAACAAGACGAAGCTTGAATGAGAACACTTGTGTTTACATAAGCATTAAAGATACATGCATCATTAACGAATGCTTGTACACCTGCTTCATCAGCCAGATTGAACCAAAGAACTATCAAATGGCTCTCAAGGACAGCTCGTGGGTCGAAGCCATGCAAGAAGAGTTAGCCCAGTTCAAGAAGATGGAGGTATGGAATTTGGTTGCAAAACCGAAGAATGTACATGCGATTGGCACCAAATGGGTTTTCAAATGTAAGAGAGATGAGAAAGGAATAATCATAAGGAACAAGGCAAGGCTGGTTGTAAAAGGTTTTAATCAGCAAGAGGGGATCGACTACAATGAAGTGTTTGCTCCTGTGGCGAGATTGGAATCGATTCGATTGTTTTTGACATTTGCTGCACACAAGGAGATGAAGGTGTTCCAGTTAGACGTGAAAAGTGCGTTTCTTAACGGTAAAGTCGATGAGGTTGTGTACGTTGAGCAACCTCCGGGTTTTCCTGACCCAGACTTTCCTGATCACGTGTACAAGCTAAGTAAAGCGCTATATGGGCTACATCAGGCCCCTCGTGCCTGGTACGCAACTCTATCCGATTACTTGCTTGAGAATGAATTTGAAAGGGGAAAATCGATAGCACACTGTTCGTTAAGAGAAATGGAAGAGACTTTCTTCTGTTTCAAGTCTACGTGGACGACATCATCTTCGCTGCATCAAAAGTCGCCATGTGTCAGGAATTTGAAGCCGTCATGAAAAAGAGGTTTGAAATGAGTGCTATGGGTGAACTAACTTTCTTTTTAGGACTGCAGGTTGATCAGAAGAAAGATGGGATGTTCATTCATCAGACTAAATATGTCCAAGACGTTCTCAAACGCTTCAAGATGGAGGATAGCACTCCATTTGATACTCCAATTTGCGTCAACCATAAACTGGGTGCTGATTCAGACAGTGATGCAGACGTGGACCCCACCCAATATCGGGCAATCATAGGTTCTTTAATGTACTTAACTGCATCTAGACCTGATATTATGTTTGCAGTTTGTCTTTGTGCTCGCTTTCAGGCAAACCCAAAGGAATCTCACTTGAAGGGTGTGAAGAGGATATTGCGGTATCTCAAAGGCAAGCCTAAGCTAGGGTTGTGGTACACGAAAGGAGGAGACTTGGAGTTAGTCGCCTACACGGATTCTGATTATGGAGGATACAATTAGAATCGGAAGTCAACAACAGGTGGATGTCAGTTTCTTGGAGGCAGATTAGTGTCATGGCAGTGCAAGAAGCAGACCTCAGTCGCCATTTCTACCTGTGAAGCAGAATACATGGCAGCATGGAACTGCTGCTCCCAGGTTCTTTGGATACAACAGCAATTGCGCGATTACGGTCTGAATTTCACTCATACTCCTATTTTCATAGATAACACTGCTGCTATCTTAGTAACTAACAATCCCGTAAAGCATAGCAAAACTAAACACATTGACATCCGTCATCATTTTATACGGGATTGTGCTGAGAAGAAATTGATAGTGCTCGAAAAGGTTGATTCGTTAGATAATTTCGCTGATTTGTTTACTAAAGCGTTTGACAAAACTCGTTTTCAAAACCTTGTTGAGCTAAATGGGATGATCAATCCCGAGTAACCGTGTTTTTCGTTTTTTACTTGTAAAAAAAAAACAAAAACAAAAACAAAAAAAAAAGTCACTATCGCTTAGAATTATGTCGGTTGCTTCAGTTTGAAGGACATATCTTCGGATATGTTTGGTACTTATTTCTACCTGTAGAGTATGAGGATAGCCATTAACCAGATGACTGAAAGTGACCGGGGCGGTTTATGATGTGTTTTTATTCTTTCGCTGAAAATTAGTCGTTCATACTTAGTTAGAAGGACACATACTCGTATGTGGTCGGTCCAGCTGATCCATTGGATCTTCAGGATAGCCGTTTACCTGAAGACTTCGACTTGATCGGGGCGATAGAAGTTGAAATTTTTTTTTGGGAGATGAAATAATTTTTCAAGTCTACTACTTCGTAAGAAGTTTCTTTACTATGTTTAAAAGAAAATTGATTCAACCTTGGAAAGTGATAGACAAACTGATTCTGTGCGCTTAACTAGTGAAGTTATTAGGCCTAAAAGACTTTAGAACAGTCATTGTATGTCATGGTAGCTTTTTATGGTGCGTTAAAATAGAAGTGATACTAACTAAATCTCCTCGATTTTACGTGGAAACTCCTTAAGAGTTGTGCATGTCTCCATATATCTTTCCGAATGATAGGCAGAAAAGCGATTACCCAGTTATACATGAGCCCGTGAGTGTTCTGATTCCCGAGAAGATGGTGTGTCAAGAAACTGCAGTGATCCAAATTCGGGACTTGCAGTAGTTTACTTGAAGCTGTGTAAATCTTATTATTAAAAAAAAAATTAAAAAAAAAAAATTATTATGTGTTACTAAGACATTCTAGAGCTTATAATGTTAATACTTCTCAATCAAGATGCAAGAAAGAGAACGGGAAGAAGACTCTACAGATCGACGTGTACTTACAATTTAATCAGACACTACGGGTCGAGGTCAACTCGGGGTGACTTGGGGAAAGCCAAATACGCTTTGAGAATAGATAGGAGACATCATAATCTCTGATGTGTTGCCCATTTATATTTTGAGCTAAATTGAACCTAACCCGTATCACAGAAGCGATGAAAACCATTTTAAGTTATTTACCTGCTTACAACCTATTTCTTTATGTCATAATACAGCTGAACATGGATCTATGTGACAGTCACTTAATTAGTATGATTCCTGTTCGGATCTTTTCTAAAACTTGGTAGTCCCTGTCGAGACTGAAATTTGATCCCGTGTACTTTATTTTTAAAATTTATTCTACTTATGTAGTTGTATGATTTTATACCTGGTTACTTGGTTCTTGATCGGATCAGTTAACTCTTTAAAGGAAGTTTTAAAGGTTAATGGCATAATGTTCAATTTATAAGGGTCTGTTTGGTAAAGTTTCATATTGAGCGAAGTTGAGGGAAGAGGCGAAGTTATGGGACAGGCGAAGTTAACCCTAACTTCGCCTGTATAACCTTGACCCTATATAAAGAATTTTTTTTTGGTCAAACTCATTATTATTTTCTAAAACCGGCGAACTTATCTTCCAGTAACCTAGGCGAAGTTATATCTCGAATCACATCTTGTTGTTTTTCTCAGTTTCTAATCCGATTTAAAGGTGTGTAGTGTCATCATATCGTATAATCACTGACAATGGCGTTAATCAAAGGTCGTTTTGATCAGTTACTGACACCGTTCATTCGAAACCTCAACACCCGCTTTTCAAACTTATTTTCACGTGGTCGTAATCAACTTGATCGTCTAGATCGTCTCAAAAACATGTTTTGGTTGAGTCCGCAATCTCCAAATTGACCAAAATCACTTCGTTTGAACGTCTAAACTGTTGCCGATTCATATTCAGGCGAAGTTACAGTTTAGGCGAAGTTATCCTTAACTTCGCCTAAGGTTTAACTTCGCCTGATATTTAATTATGTAACAGTATATGAGGCGAAGTTGTGGTTAGGCGAAGTTATCATTAACTTCGCCTGGCCCTTTTAATTTTTATATTAACTGTTATCAGGCGAACTTAAAGTTAAGGAGAAGTTGTTCCCAACTTCGCCCCACCCATAACTTCGCCTTTACAGGATAAATCATAACTTCGCTCATGGTAATAGGCGAACTTGTGATTTGACTTGACGATTCTCTAACTTAGACTGTTTTTGTTGCAGAAATGGCAGCTGTTGCTGGAGCAGGTGGTGCTGGAGGTGACGAAGGAGGAGAGAACAATCGGCAGTTTTTCCCGGGGCATAACATGTACATTACTCTGGACCCGGATACGAGCGGTGTTGATGATTTCCGCGAAATCATCACGTTTCTTATCCGCTCGCGTATCTTCCACGCTATTACTACAACACTGCCTATCTCTTTTCCAAACATAGAAGATTTCTGGCAGACAGTGGAATATGACTGTCGAGTCGAGCCCACGGTTATGCGTGCAACGGTTAACAATCAAATAGTGCAGTTCTCATCTGAGCAGATCAGGGTGGCTTTGCAGTTTGGGGATGAAACGAGAGACGATCCTACAGACTTCGTGGCTCCATTCAGAGATGGTGCTTTTCTGAGAATGGGATATTCTGGTCCATTGGGAGATACTCAAAGACGAAAGGGATTCTTGTTAGACCAATGGCGATTTCTTATGCACGTAATGATCGTGTGTATGTCAGGGAGAAAGGCTGGTACAGATGGAATGGGTGCGACCATGCAGTCGGCAATGACATCACTGACTTACAATAAGCGTTATAGCTTTAGTCAGATGGTGTTCTACGAGATAGACCGTCAAAGACGAGCGGTGGCGCGTGAGAGATTTCTGATGTATCCAAGATTCCTGCAAATGATCTTGAATCACGTTGCTCCCACGTTACCTCAGCGCCGCCCGATTAGATATGTGGAGAGTGTAAGCAAGAGGATCTTCGCTCAGTGGAGATCATCAAGTGCGAGGAGCAAACCTGAGCTCCGTCCTCGACATACTCCATTATTTGGGTACTTGATCAATCCAGAGTATGTCCCAGCTCGTGGGGATGAGTTTCGGGATCCGGCACCACAACAGGCTGGAGCACCTCAACCACCACTTGAGGTACAACAACCTTTACCTGCTGCTCCTGTTGTGGCACCGGAGGAAACTGTAGACCTTGAAGCTGCTTTTGGCGGTCAAGGTTTATTCGATATGGAACGTGTTGATCCTGAGGAAGAGGTGCAAGTCTCGGTTGCACGGGTTACTAGTGTGAATGTTGCTATGGCAGCTACGACGGAGGCTGATTCTGATTCTTCAGATGATGATGTGGCTGAAGCTAGACGGATTTTAGTTACACAAGAAAGGATTCATGGGAAGAGGAAGAGAGACAATGATGACTGTGATTCGGACTTTGAGGAAGATTTACATCAGTTGGTCCGTAGATCGAGAAGGGAAAGGGCAGGTGCAGGTTCGGGAGCTGGTGAGAGCTCAAGGGTGGTTCGTTTCACTCCACCCGCACTGTCTGGTATAACTATAGTCCCTACACCATTGCTAGTTACAGGGCCAAGCGCCACGGATGTTCCCGTGGTGACTACCTCATCTTCGTTTGGCATACCACCCACTACATTCCAGCTCTCGGCTCCGGAGATTGTGTCCTTGCCACCTCCAACTCTTACTTCATCGGAGGTCGTAGCAAGGTTTGTTGAGTCGACAGTTGTTGCTACTGCAGGGTTGTCGGTTACGATACCACCTGCGGTTACGTTTCCACCTGTTTCTGAGGTGACGGTTACATTGGGAATCCCTCCTCCGTACGCTCAAGACATATCACATCTGAGGTTTTATTTCGATGCAACCCTATCCGACTCGGAAAGAATAGCAGCGCTTGAAAGGGTCGTGGCAGAACAATCAAGAGTAAATCTTATCCAGACCCTTGCTATTCAGCGCCTCGTTGCGGAGAATCAGATTCAGTCGTCCCTCCTGATCGAGCATGGTAAAATAATTGATGCCTTGAAACAGTTCTTGGCATCTCAGGGGGAGACGAGCTGTAATGGTGACGATCTGAGGACAAAAAAGAGCAACGATCGAGACGATGATCCCAATGCATCGAAAGGTGCAGGTGGAGAGTTGCCAAGAACTGAACAAGCTCTTGGGACTTCCACATCTCAGGGGGAGTCAACGAGTGCAGCTGGCGGTTCAGGGGGTGATGATGTGGTGGTTGTGGATGCTGAGGAGATGATGGATGATGATATTGTAGGTGACGACGATGTGTTACCGGTTGAAGAGATTGAGAAGATTGGGGCTGAGATTGTCATTGATAGTGAGATTGAAGAAGGAGAGATTGTGGAGGAGAACGTTGAGCACGAGATTCCGGAAGTTGATAAGTCAGATATGGGAGGCGATGAGACGGAATGGGAGGAGCAGCCAAGATGGAAAGAAGGCTACGCTCAGTGGTTCGTAAAGACTAAGAAACCGGCAGTCCCTACTATGTTCAAGAAAAGTTACAACATCAGGGGTTATGCTGAATCGAAAAAGGGGATTATATGCTGGTTATATGATGAGCAGTTGAGGTTTTTTGTGATTAAACGGTATGATGGGGTTCAGTATTTCAAGAGGTTGTTGAGATCGTTGAATACGTTGCCTGAGTGTGAAGTGAAGGACTTAGCCAGGTTGGGGTTGATAAACAGGAGTGATGATAACATGGCTAGGATCATTGGGAAGATAGTCTGGAAGGAAAGCATAAAGGAGAAAAAGTTCGAGCTGTTGAAACCACAGAAAGGAAAGCTCGTTGAAGACAAAGATAGAGGAATGAGAGCAGATGGCAAGCCTTGGATGATAATGAAGTATAAGCCGATCCGGTGTCTAAAAGAAGTGCCGATGAAACAAATGCCCAAGGATGTGCTCAAAGATCTGAAATGGTGGTACGTTGATTGTGAAACAGCTGAAGCAGTAATGGAAGATGAAGATGAACAAGAGCTGATGAGAGTATATGATCCTATGCATTTAGTGAATTGTTCTCAAGCTGATCTGCAGGTGCTGAACGAGAAAAAGATATTTTACATTCCTGCTTGGAAAGAAGAAGCAAAGAAATATCAAAGAGTAGTTTCAGTTTGTGTACGAGAAGGCGTTCATGCTTGAAGATGGAAGATACAAGAGTTTTGGGATTACGAGACACGTGTTTGAAGATAGAGATATGAAGCTACTGCCAAGGGGGAGTCTGTTGGTACATGATGTCAGTAGTTCAGTATATAGTGTCTGTAATCGAGTTAGTATGTTTTGTATTTGGATTTAAGCGAAGTTGTCTCACAAGTTCGCCTGATATGGGCGAACTTGTTGAACAAGCGAAGTTTGTGACAACTTCCCCTAAACATGTTAGGCGAAGTTGTCGTATGATAAATACGGATAGGTTACGGCTTGTTTGAAGAAGTTGTTTTAGAATTCGTATAATCAGTGATCGGTGTATCACGTGTTTCTAGTTGCAATACAACGTGTTCTTTGTTTATTGTAACGTGTGTTTGATTGTGTTTAACGTGTATCGTCTTCTACGCTCGTATCGTCTTACGTAGGGATTCCGCACCTACGTAGAACGAGATATTCCGTGTAGATCCGGCTGGGAACCTACACAAACCCCATTAAAATTGCAAAATAAATTACCAATTAACATTTTCGTACGTGTATATAAATATGTATATATTATTATATTCATAAATTTATATTTTCTCAATCTAAAATCCTAATGCAAATTTAAAAGATATATACTTATATATATATATATATATATATATATAATTCTTACTCGTCTAACCAAACGTTCACCACTAGTCTTTCAAACAAGTGCTCACGTTTTACATAAGTGATGAAATATTTAAATAAGTAAAGGTATACTTATAATATTGGCTTTTATTATAAAAAAAGAGAGAAACTTGTAAATATTATACATATATATATATATATGTGTGCAACTGTTTTTGTTTCCATTTCAAATAAAGTTAATATAAAATATATTTTCTTTTAAACACTTTATCAATCCCGAATCCGTCATAAACCCATTCCATCGTGTCTAGTGCATTTATTTTCGATTATATATTTATTTCTTACATACCTTTAAATTAAGATAAATAGTTGATACCTCTCGTGGAACTAACTAGTTCACCTTAACCGTACCATCTTCTGTTCACTGCTTTCCTTTATCCAGGTGAGTTTGCATATCCCGGTTTTCTACCTTTTACATTTTGGGGGTAGCATGTATACCTTATTCACTTTTACTCATGTTTTTATTGCCTTATCTATTCAAAACACAATTCAATATATGCTTATATGTGTTCGTTGCATGCTCTATGATTATGCTTTATGTTATTAAACGTTTATTTTAGGTTTGGTCTTTGGTATCTCATCCTCATCTATTCTCATCTAGTATGATATACATTTACCCAAGTACAACGATTTCGTATCAATAGGAACGGGTCCACATCTATTTAGTTGTTTACATTTTCATAAAAATTGTAATGCTCATAATTGACATATGAACTGTGATTATACATACATACATACATACATATACATACATATATACATACATACATACATACATACATACATACATACATACTTATATATATATATATATATATATAGGATCAGGATCATGTGAGAACTTTTTGGGAATTGAGAACTATGAGAACCATTTTGGACCACAAAAAAACCCAAAATTAAAAAAAATCATAAAAAAACACAAAAATAAAAAAATTAAAAAAACTAAAGTTCTTATTTATCATCCCGGTTTCTAAAAAAAAAGTAAAAAAAAATTCTCGGTTTAGCTAAATTATACATATACATATATGTATAATATCTACATATATGTACACACATGTTTTTTTTTCTATACACATATGTATAATTTAAGGTAAATGATAATGTACATATGTGTACATTACATAACTAGAGATTAAATGAAAGTATACATATGTGTATAGCTATAATACGAATTAAAAAGAAAAAAAAAATCAGTTTTTTTATTATACATATATGTATAATATGTACACACATGTTTTTTCCTATACACATATGTATAATTTAAGGTAAATGATAATGTACATATGTGTATATTACGTAACTAGAGATTAAATGAAAGTATACATATGTGTATAGGTATAATACGAATTAAAAAAAAATCGGTTTTTTTAATGAAATCGGAATGAAATATAATAATTTTTGTTTTTTTTACTTTTTAAAAATTTTTGTTTTTTTTTAAATTTTTAATATTTTTTTAGGGGTTCTTTTTAGTGGTCCAAAATAGTTCTCAATGTTCTCAATTTGTCAAGGGTTCTCTTAGGATCCTTATCCTATATATATATAAAAAGAAAAAAAATTTCGGTTTTTTTTTATTTAATGAAACCGGAATGAAATATAAGAATTTTGGTTTTTATACTTTTTTAAAATTTTCGGTTTTGTTTGTTTTATAATTTTTTTAATATTTTTTTCGAGAGTTTTTTTAGTGGTCCAAAATGGTTCTCAAAGTTCTCAATTTGCCAATGGTTTTCTTAGGATCCTTACCCTATATACATATTATATATATATATATATATATATATATATATATATTGGGGTGGTTCTAGTGAAAACTCCTCTTAAAAAGAAAACTTAAAAACTACTAAAAACTTCTAAAAAACTATTTTGAACTTTTTAAAAATTATTTTTTTGAAGTTTCTTTTTTTTCCATTGTTCTTATATATTGTTATTGGTTAAAAAAAAACCTTGTCGGTAACCTCGTCGGTATAGTGCGCATATGTAATAGTGTGCATTGCATATATGCAAAAGTGTTTGTATTGCATAAAATACAACACTATTGCACATATTTGATACACACTATTGTATATATGCAATATAAGACTAATACACACATCGAATACACATTAGTACATATGTGTAATATAACATTAACGCACATGTGCACCACATCGACTTTTATTTTATTATTATTTTTTTCCATATAACACAACACTACTACACATATACAATACACAAATATTGAATATATGCAATAAAACACTATTAAACTCAAAAATACATAGTAATACACATGTGTAATACAACGGTATCGCACAGTAATACGTATGTGCATTACAACGGTTTTTTTTATTTTTTTTATATTTTTCGAGTGAAATATAAGAAAATATAAGAATAATGGCTAAAATAGAATTTTGAAAATATATTTTTTTTAATTAAAAATAATTCTTTAGGAGTGTTTAAGTTTTCTCTCTAAAGGTGGGTTTTCTCTTGATCCTCTCCATATATATATATATATATATATATATATATATATATATATATATATATATATATATATAAACTCAAACTTATGTATTCTCACTAACATTCGTGTTGACAAACTTTATTTTTATACATGCTACAATCAAGATCGAAGATGGTTAGTTGGTCTTAGGATATTTATTCAAATTATGAATATGATTCAGTTATTATAATTGTGTACGTGTTTAATGTTAATTAAATTAAATAACTATTGTCGCTTTAATTAGTGTCTGTTGAGCTACTGTTCAATCAATACGTTATGCCTCGGCATGTTCCGCCATTGGTCAGGGTGTGACAGAATCAAGCGATTGAATAAGCCATAATCAGCGAATGAGACAGGGGAATGGTCAACGCATGGCAACGGATAAACAATAGCATCGTATGAACTATTTTGAAAGCAAATGAACTATCTCGGAAGCAAATAATGAACAGTTATCAGAGACAGATCAAGCGAATAGGTAGTTACGACGGTTACATTAAACTTTTGATCAAGTGTATGAACTCATAACTCTAGCGAATGAACTCATAAAACCAACGTATGAACTAATCACCATTTTCTTATCTTTAACCATCTAATCCATAACAAAATCAACCAAAACAACCAACTCACTATCCATTCATCAAATGATTAACCAACACATCTTCAAACATCAATTCATCGTCCAAAGAAAAGTTTAATTTTGGGCTAGTCAAGTCAAACTTCATCAACTATAAGCACTGTTCACTCCCGCCATTACTGAATTGAAATCCAAACCAATCGAATTTAACCATTTTGATCCAATTGATCAAATAATCATTCACTTACAACTTGACGAATTGAATTCGATCATACACGATGTTAATTATCCAGTAACTTCAAACGAATTGTAACACCCCGTCTTAAAGGGAAAATGCCTAAGTGTGGCGTACAGATTGCTCAAAACACATGTGACAATATTAAGTGACAGTATTATCATTAATTTATTTAAACGTCAAGTACACAAGTTCATAAACAAGAAATACATGGTAATATAAGAAAATTAAACAACTTGTCTATTTATTAATATAACCTAAGTACTAGTGTCTTCTCGAAAACAGCATCCTCTAATGACTATCCCTGTAGCGCGCACACACACACACACACACACACACACACACATATATATATATATAATAAAATCATACAATTCCACGTGACATGTGTTATAATCACGCAAGTAAGGCCCATACCAGTTGATAACAACCAACGTACTCAGATAATGAGGTCTTTTTCCACTCATAATAAAATGGTCTTGAGTGCAAAGGGGGAGCGTATGATCATACTTATTGAGGCTACCACATGCAAGTGAGATTTGAGCAAATAATCAAGTAACACACAAGTCCATGATATGAATTGTAGTTTGAATATACGAATACTTAAGCAATTGTTTTGGTAGGATATATATGCTACTCCCAAAGTGTAAAAGCGTTAAAAAGGGGGTGTGAGAAACTCACATTTGAAATTGAAGATGAAATAGAAACAAAAGCCGAAAGCGCGCTAAAGAAAATGAAGCGATCGAACCTCACGAACTATAATTAAAAATACATAATTAAAATCTAACTAACGGAATTATACAAGTTAAATAATTAAGTTTTAGAGATTATGCATTATTTTAATATATATTTAATTATTCTATGGCATTTTAATGGTAATTCAACGTTTTAATATTATTTGACTAATTGATTTATCACTAATATGAGGATTTTATTATTTATGGAACACTGATTTTAACGATATAATTTTATTCCCGAATACATTTATTTTAACATATTATAAATATTAACGAAATAGAAACAAATACAATACTAATGGTTTTCGCGAAAACTTAGCGGGTATGAAAAGTAGGTTTTTAGATGAAAATTGGTAAAATTAGTTAATAATTAATTTTAGTTAATTTAAAATAATTTTGTTTAATTTATAATAATTTTTAACAAATTAATTCGGTTAATAATAAAAGAAAAGTGATTTTAAAAAAATAAAAGAACAAAAACGGTAGACTCGGGTTTGAACCCGGGTCTGTAAGACAACACCTAGGAGAACTAACCAGTTGGACCAGGCTTGATATTTGATAACATAACAGAAACAAAATTACTTAAACTAATACCCATGTTCATTTTTATACTTCAAACCCTAGATTTTCAATTTTGTAAATTGGTTCCATGTACGGTTAATTTACGTTAGGGGTTTTATTATGTGGCTAAAATGATCATAATGCATATGTTGATTACCTAGAAATGTTATGGATTGATGGTGAACGGAGTTTGGCCGGTATCCTAACTTGGACGATCGTAAGAGAATTCAGAGGTATTTTAGATGAAATTGAAGGTAGTAGCAAGTTTAGATGATGAATTAGATGCTTTATATAGGCTCAATTGGAGCGTATGGAGTTAATTGTTCGTTATTGCATTTTTAAAATATATCCGGCGATTCCGAGTTTAAATTACCCATTATTGGTTGTTATAACGTGTCATTGACGATGATTACAAATTCGCCTTTATGGTTTAAGGTTGTACGAGTCTTTAATTGAGTTAATACGCGAGTTTAATGATGTTAAATGGTTGTCGGAAACTGTTTTAGGTCGTTGGAATCTAACGCCAGGTAAACGCACGGGAGGGAGGGTGAAGAGGGTTGGGTTTTATATTATATTATTATTTAAATTAAGTTACACAAATGGTCCTTGCAGTTTCAATTATTTTAAAATAGAAATTAAAATATTAATACAATTCAATCCCTTAACTTTGAAATATGTTAACGATGGAATAAAGTTATAATACTTGGATAGTTTTCAAATTGTTTAAATTTAATAAAACTTTAAACCTTGGAGTTTCATTAATTGATCAAAATGAATAGAAAATGAACAAAAGATAACCTTAAATCATTATGAATATTGTATTAATGATGAACGACAAACAAGAATACATTGAAATGACAAAACAGGTAGGCATAATGAATACAAATACAAATACAAATAAAAATAAAAAATGGCAAATGTCACACGAATGAACCAATTAAACTCCGAACCCTAACTATACGAACAATTCAGTCCTTAAAACACTTGAAATGACCTAAATGTTCAACAGATCAATGAATCAGACATCAAACACAGCCCATTCGCTTAAAATGCTAGTAACCGCTCTAAACAACCTTCATGAACTTGCTTTCATTAATAACTGACCATTCGATGAGGATCTTAGTCATTCGTTTGGTGTTTCCTGCCATTCACTTATGAGATTGGTCATACGTTGTGCGGTCAGCTTATGAACCTCAATCGTTTATTGTGTGGTGAATACATATTCAAGCGTATGAAGACCTTGATTAGGCATATGGAGATAGTTTTAAGTGAATGACAAATTTTCTTGGCAAATGAGGGGTGTTTTCGCTTACCACATGGAAAATGGGTGTTTCCGATATAAAAAAAAAGATTTCAGAAATATTTTCTTAAACAAAATTTTTCTGGGATATTCCGAATAAGGGGGGCATTCTTCTTATACATTTTGGCAACAATATTTTCCGGCCGAATTTTCACGCGTATCTACTGGTTGAAGGGGAGAACAAGACTGTTTATACGATCTTATTCGAGATTTTTGAAGATTGTTCAAGACCTTGCCAAATTTATTAAGAAAAGGGGGATATAAAAATTTCAATGAGTTTATTTTGATTGGTATCCTCCTATAGTTTCAAGGGTTTCTTGATAAATTACTGCAATTGAGATGATAATACATTTTGAGAAAGCTACGTTTAATTGAGTTCAAGACTAAACAAGTGCATAATATTTTCGATTGCTGATTGATTCCTTCGAGACTGAAACCGAACTATGTTGGCTACAAGTGTCTATTCGTTTACTTCTTTATGAAGGATTCAATTATTGACTATGTTGGCTACGAGTATGCAGATGGTATGCCATTCGAAGTCTCCTAATAACTAGTTGCAATAAAAGCTATCCACAAAAATTAAAAAAAAAAGTAAAAAAGAAAAATAAAACACCGTCACAAATGTTTTGAGATATATTACTCTTCAATTAGATAGTTATCGTAAAGGGAAAATTTCCAAAATACACATTTTAGAATCTATTTTCGAGTTTACACACACTTTGCAAGATATTCCTGAAATACGCACTTAAACCTAGTCTAGACGAGTAGGAAACATAACCAGGCGATAACCACTTAAATGAAGACACATGGACAAAAAAACAAAAGTCTATCATACTCTTTCCTACTAGTTTCCCCCTAATTAATCCATCCCTATTAGTTTACCCCACCCCCTCCTTTTTTCTTATATACCCATTCCAACTAGTTCCACCTAATATACCCATCCCAACTAGTTTAGCCCCTTAATATACCCATCTCTACTAGTTTTCCCTTAATATACCTGTTCATACTAATTTTCCTTTAATATACTCGTCTCTATTAGTTTCCCCACTAAGAGCATTCCCAACCCATTCCCTACCCTATATCCTTATATATCATATTATTACACTAAAAATCACTATTTTTTCTCTCTCCTGTTTAATTAAATAATACTTTTTATACATTTATCATTATCTTTTCTCTTTCCTCCACTCACAAACACTTTTAGAAAATATTAAAAAATTATACGGTATGAACAGTGAATCCTAAAATTTAACTTTCATCTATAACATTTTCTCTCTCCTCTACTCACAACCACTCATAATCATACCATATAATTTACAAATCCCCCTCACAAAAATATAGGGAATGGGCTGAGAGCATTCCCAACAGCATTTTTATCTCAATCTCTATAATTACACTAAAAAACATTATATTTTCTTTATCATTTACAATTAAATAATATATTTTAATATTTTTATCATTACTTTTTCTCTCTACCCCACGCACAACCAAATTAAATAACATTTAAAAGTTATAGAAGATAAACAGTGTTTCTCGAAATTTGCTTATCAACAAAAGTTTCTCTATCTCCTTTACTCACAACTATTCTATATGATATAAACATGTGGAGAATGCTCTAACATACGTGCTATTCATCCTACTAAAATCTATTTTTACTTTTGCAGCCAGCATCATTACGAAACAACAAACCGATCAGCATGAACTCAAAACACCTCACTTCCATGGAGTCAACGCCCATCAAACCGCTACTCATCCTCACTCTCACCCTCCTCTTCCACTTATCTTCACCCTCCGCACTCCCTAAACAAGCTCAACCCACCAAATCCGGCTACCTCACTGTCAATTCCACCACCGGTTCCGCCATCTTCTACGCCTTTTATGAAGCCCAAAACACCACCAACACTTCACTCTCTAACACCCCACTTGTCATCTGGCTTCAAGGAGGCCCTGGCTGCTCCTCCATGACCGGAAACTTCTACGAACTCGGCCCGTGGCGAGTTACGGCTTCTTTAACACTTGAACCCAATCCCGGCTCTTGGAACCGGATATTCGGCTTGTTGTTTCTTGATAACCCGATTGGAACCGGTTTTAGTATTGCTTCCACACCCGAAGAGATTCCACGGGACCAAAATACCATAGCGAAACATCTGTTTATCGCGATAAGAAAGTTTATCGCTTTAGACCCGTTGTTTAATTCTCGCCCTATTTACATCACCGGTGAGAGTTACGCTGGAAAATATGTTCCAGCAATCGGGTACTATATTCTTAAAAGAAACCCGAGTTTACCTGTGTCAGAACGGGTAAATTTGTTTGGGTTAGCTATTGGAAACGGGTTGACCGATCCGGCAATTCAAGTAGGCACTCATGCTTTGCATAATTACAATCTTGGTTTAATAAATGAGAAACAGAAAACCCAAATGGAAAAACTTCAACTTGAGGCTATAAAGTTAACTAATGATGGTAATTGGAGTGAAGCTACAGATGCAAGAATCAAAGTCTGGAACTTTCTTGGAATGGTGACGGGTTTAGCGACTTTGTATGATTTTAGGAGGCAGATTCCTTATCATTCTGATTGGGTTGAAGAGTTTTTGAAAGACCCCGAGGTTAAAAAGGCATTAGGAGTTAACGAATCGATGGCTTTTGAGGAATGTAGTGATGTAGTTCGGGATGCATTGCACGCGGATGTGATGAAGAGTGTTAGGTACATGGTGGAGTATGTTGTTAAGAATACTAAGTTATTGTTGTATCAAGGTCAGTGTGATTTGAGAGACGGTGTTGTGTCGGTTGAGTCTTGGGTGAGGAAGATGAAGTGGGAGGGGCTTGATAAGTTTTTGGAAGCCGAACGGAGTGTTTGGAGTGTGAATAATGTGCTTGCTGGTTATGTGCAGAGGTCGGATAATTTGAGCCATGTGGTGGTGTTGGGTGCGGGCCATTTTGTGCCAACTGATCAGGCGGTTAACTCGCAAGCCATGATTGAGGATTGGGTTCTTGATAGAGGATTGTTTGGTAATAAGAATGTTCAAAGTCTATCTCATGATCTTTGAAACTGTTGTAGTAGTCTTGCATATTGCTAGTTCAAGAAGCTATCACACACGTTGATCTTTATGATTGCCATTGCTGTATTATGATTCAGTTGTATACTTATTTGATGGGTTCAATGCCAATGCTTAAGATGTGGTTCACAACCACTGTATATATAAATAAACGTAAAGGATCTATGTTAGCACTTTGTTGTAAGTTGGTTGTTTAGCTCATAATTTGATCCGTGTAGTTGCTGAAATTAGGAAGAAGTGAAGCGTTTTGCACTATTGGTTTTGCACAATTGGTAGCTAGTTATTATTATTTTTTTTTAGCCAATAAGTAATTCTCATTAAAATCAAAACGATTACAATAAAGTGGCAGACAAACGGGCAACAAGCTGCGTCGCAACCCCCTTCTGAATAGCCAATAAGTAGTTATTTTCGGTTTTGTGTTCTATTGTGTGAGAGCTTCGCAATGAAACACACAGTGTCCAATCGGAACTAAGATGAAAGTGACATCGACCCTCGAATTTGAGTGATTGCAATGCATACTGTGTTTAATGCATTTAGGACTACTGCGAACAAACTTTTTTTTTTCTAAAATCAAAAGGACTTTTACTTTTGACTCATTAAACATGTCATGAATGTTTTTTTTTTCTTTATACTTTTAAGGATTAAACTTGAATATGATACGTGTTCTATTGGATCAAGTGGCGAAAGTCAATTGGGCCATGGGGTTTTTATGTTTTTTTAGTATAACACAAGTACCCAAAAGGCCAAAATCGACCGAAACGCCCGAAGTCGACAATGTTTTAACTTACAAACGCCCGAGTTTTATCGATTCATTGACAGGGACAGACCACGCTCAGGTTTTACAAACTCCTGGGTACCGACCTCTTTTTTTGGTTCCGGTACCGTAACCTACCCAACCGAAACTGATCAAATTCGCGTCGACTTACCGCAACAACAACCGGGACCACAACGCTCAGGTTTTACGGATCGAATAAATGTCGTGTTAAATTTTTTATTTTTTATATGTTAATTTAACGAAATTACTTTTTGGATTTTAACACTTGCGTTTTACCAACGTTGTTTACACTGTGACAAGCGTAATACGTAACAGATACTGGCCGAAATCACGTCTACTCACCGTCTAACGCTTGGGTTTTACCAACACCTAAATTTTACCAATACCCGAGTTTGAACGCTCGGGTTTTACCAACACCTAGATTTAACCAACGCTCGGGTTTTAAGTTTTTATATACTAATTTGACGAATTATTTTTTGGGCTTAACTCTGGAACCATTACTAACGTAACCCTTATCAACCAAATATGCCTTAATTCGTTGCCACAACGCACGAGTTTTACCAACACCCTAGCTTTACTGACCGAATAAAATTTTATTTTAAGTATGTTAATTTTTTTTATAGTATACGAGTGTTGGCATATATATATTTTTTTTAAATTTTAAATGTGGTGACTTAACTTTATTTTTAAGGTTTAATTAGTTCCGGTACCGTAACGAATCTAACCAATTCCGACCGACTCGCGTTGACTCACTGTTGCAACTACCAGTTATTGTTACCGTCACGAAGTTTTTAATATGTTAATTTTAAGTTATACAAGTGTCGATACTTTTTTTTAACGTTAACAGATTAATTTTTTTTATAATGTAGTGTCGGTATCTCAACCAACTTAACCCATATCAAATCCAACCAAATCCACATTAATACATTGCCATAACACTACGGGTAAAAAAAGACAGATCTCAATTGCTCTGACACAACATGTAAAGCACTAGTTTCTTTCATTAGGTTCATTATGTTATTTAAAATGACATTAATAAGTCATAAATAAAATGAATAATTAATTATATAGAAATTCCGTAGTTCTATTGTAGAGGGAGAAACCAAATTTAACCAAAAAATTTTGAAAAATTTCAAAAAGTACCACTCAAACTCACGGAGCCGTGATATTTGAGTTTGTGTCGATGGATTTCACTAGCCAATAAATAATGCCACATGTCCAATGTCTGACACAAGCCTTGAGATTTCAAACTAAATCCATCGGATCTATGAATTTTAAAATCAAAACCGTCTCTTTAAAAAAAACGTTTCCATGATGATTTAGATTGCTTTCGTCTCCTTCGTTAGCGTTTTTTTTAGATCAATGATGAGTGTATTCGGACATTCAAACTTTTTTAAAAACTCACGGAAGAGACAAAAGCAATCTGAAATATCAATGAGACGATTGTTTTCAAGGAGTCGGTTTTGATAACAAACTTCACGGATCCGACGGATTTAGTTTGAAATCTCATGGCTCGTGTCAGACATTAGACATGTGACATAATTTTATTGGCTATCGAAAACCATTGACACGAACCTAAATGTCACGGCTTCATGAGTTATGGAAAAAAAAATTTTGAAGCTTAAAAATTTTTGGACCAAATATGTTTCTCTCTTGAGATGGACTTTTTTGAGAATTTTTTTCAAGAAATTCCTTCATAAAATTGTCATTATTGTATTTAAATAAAATAATTATTTATAAAGCCTTAGTAGGAATACTAAAAGAACATATGATTCATTTTCTAAAACACAAATATAGACAAATGAGACTCACCAGAGGAAACTCTCACAATTTTTTCCATCACTATCTTCTTTTTTTTCTTCCCTCAAAAATCTAGAACATCATCTTAATCTAGAACATCATCTTACCCGGTGACTCCTTGAATGTGAGAGCAATCTCCGACAGTACACATGTTGTTTCGGTTATTATACACTAGGAGACAGACACATTCGTCTAAGAAGAGACGTAAAATATGTTTAAAGCGACTCATATTAAACACCACTCCTCAACCGAAGTTAACAGATTTATTTTGTTTAAAAGTATGTTTGGCAAGGAGCTTTTAGAGGCTTCAAGCTTCAAGCTTTTAAGAAAAAGTCTTGTTTGGTTGAAGGAGCTTGAAGCTTTTAGATGATGAGGAAAAGCTTAAAACTCCCACCGGTAGCGTTTAGAAAAAACTACAAACTTTTAGTATTTTAATTACTTAAATAACATTCCAAAATAAGTACATTTAATATTATTTTTTTTAGTTATGCCCATTTTGGTCATTTTATACATTTTGTTAAAAGTTCCAACTACTCTATCAAACATCTAAATATATCTAAAACTCTACAGCTACCAACTTCAAGCCACCAGCTTCCAGTTACAGCTACCAACTAATTTTGCCAAATATACCCTAAATGTTGTAGTAAAAAAAATTAAAAAAAAATAATAATAAAGCAACAAAACCTATTGTTGAAGATAGTATGTTGGATTATTTTGTATCCAAGTAAGTTTTATTTATTTATACTTACTCCTTTTGTATGTATAATATAGTATTATTAGTTTCTAATGAATAAAGAGAGTATCTTTATTTTATCATTTGTAACAAAAATTGTGAGCCAAATTCCTATCTATTCGAGCTTAGCATTACATCATTAAAAGACATTATATATTACTTACCAATTTCATTAACATTGAAACATATTTATAATGCAAACTACAATTGAATAATATCTCAACAAACTATTTATAGATAGACTAATATAATATATACATATATTTAGAGGTGATTGTGATATACTATGACTAGATCGAAGATCGTCAAACGGAACATGTGGAAGTCCTTTGATGAAGATATCCACAATTTGGTACCGTGAAGGGATATAGAGAACTTTAATATGGCCTCATGCAACCTTTTCTCAGAAAAAGTGAATGCCCATTTTGATATGTTTGGTTAGTTAATGTTGTATGGGTTTTCTAGAAATATAAACAGTGCTAACATTGTTGCAACAAACAATGGAGCTTTGGTAATAGGATGCCGAAGCTACAAATACAAATTACGAAACCAACACAATATAAGAGATTGTATTAACTGTGTATTTCATTGATAAAGTTCCAGAATATATACAAAGAGATTTTCTAAATACAAGTCTATAAACAAGGTAATGATTGACATGAATATTGACAGCCATATACTATCTATAATTACAATTCAACTTTGAATGTTTGAGCGGGAATGAGTTAATTGTCTAACATGCCCCGCAAGATGGACGTTCTAGGAAGAAGACCAATCTTGGATAAAAGAAGATGATGCCAGTGCTTAAGTAGAGGCTTCGTGAGAGCATCAGCAAGTTGGTCATCACCAGCAATGTGAGTGACCTGTAGATTCCGTGCTTGAACCTTTTCACGTACAAAGTGAAAATTGAGTGCTGGATGCTTCATTCGAGAATGAAAAACTGGGTTAGCGGAATAGTGTGTAGCACTTAGATTGTCATAAGTAGTAGGTGTGACTATGGACAGATATCCAAGTTCCAACATGAGAGATATGAGCCATTATAACTCAGCGGTAGTGGATGCAATTGTGTGAAACTCGGCTTCGGTTGAAGAGCGAGCCAACGTGGGTTGTCTTTTGGAACTCCAAGAGACCGGGTTAGAGCCGAGGTATACTACGTAACCGGTTGTGCTGCAATAAGTCTGTTTGTCACCATCCCAATCGGCATCAGTGAATGCATGTAAGTGTAATGGGGAGTTGCGTTTAATGAGTAACCCATGGTGAATAGTGCCATGCAAATACCGAAGTAAACGCTTTATGGCAGACCAATGTTGTTCCGTTGATGTTTGCATAAATTGTGATAGTTTGTTAACCGTAAATGCAACATCCGGTCGAGTAAGAGAGAGATATTGTAAGGCTCTGACAAATGTACGATAATCTGTGGGAGATGATATAGATGCACCTTCCCCTTTAGCTAGCGGAACCGAGGTAGTCATCGGTGTAGATGTGGGTTTACTATCCATCATGTTGGCTCGAGTGAGGATGTCAAGAATGTACCTAGCTTGAGAAAGAAAAAGACCATGCGAGTGTGGTAATACCTCAACCCTGAGAAAGTAAGAGAGGTTACCCAAATCTTTGAGTGAGAAGCGAGTGGAAAGGGAAGTGATGAATGTATTTACCACCGATGAGTTAGGACTGGTGATAATAATATCATCAATGTATACTAGAACATAGATGGGTGAGGCGGTAGAGCGGTGGACAAAGAGAGATGAGTATGAAATTATACGTTTAAAATGAGCTGAGATAAGGAAAGACTTTAGTTCCTCATACCAAGCTCGTTAAGCCTGTCGAAGACCGTAAGTAGCTTTGTTGAGTTTGTGAACATGGTTAGGAAAGGATAGGGTCGATAAATCCGGGTGGTTGAGACATATACACTGTTTCGGTAAGTGTGCCTTGGAGGAAAGCATTGTTGATGTCGAGTTGACGAAGATACCAATTTTAAGAATTGGCTAAAGCAAGAGTAAGACGAAGGGTAGTGGGTTTGACTACCGGACTAAATGTTTCTTTATAGTCCACTCCAAGCCGGACCGTTGATGGAAATCCTTAGTAACAAGACGTGCTTTTAGTCGATCAACGGAGCCATCAGGTTTAAATTTAGTTCGGTAAACCCATTTACGTCCGACTAAATTAGGAACAAAGTTGGGGGGAACAAGAGTCCAAGTTTTATTATGCATGAGTGCGTCATACTCACTTTGCATGGCCTTGCGCCATGACAAGTGTTTAAGTGCTTGGGTGATAGTGGAGGGTTCAAGAAAAGGTTGAGTGGTTGTGTTGTAGAGAATAAAGTCTGAATTATGATATTTAGGGTTCGGTTTATGTTGGGTTCGTGTAGTGGGTGGTTGATGATTGAGGGGAATATCGGGAATGGTGGAATTGGAAAAGTTGGAATTAGTTGGTTGAGAGAATGAGTTGGAAGTAGGCTAAGGGGTAGGAGTTATATGGTTGGTAGAATTTGGTGGGTTTGGTGGTTGTATGTGAGTGATGGTGAGAGGAATTCATGATTCTAGTGTAAATAAATTTGGAGTAGTGGTTTGAGTAAGTTGTTCAAAAGGAAATTGATGTTAAAAACATGTACATGTTGGGAGATGTACACTTTGTTGGTGAGCGGATCAAGGAGGTGATATGCACTTTGAGAGGATGAGTAGCCCACAAAAATGCTCGGTTTTGATCATGGTTGAAGTTTGTGGGCTGTGTAGGGTCATTGCAATGGATATGATAGACAACCAAAACTGCGAAGTTTTTCATAGTTTAGAAGCTATTGGAATAGGCGAAAGAAGGGAGAGTCATTTTGAAGTGTAGTAGTGGGTAATCGGTTGATCAAGTAGGTGGCGGTAGTGAAAGCAAATGGCCAAAATTTTAAAGGCATTTTGTCTTGGGAAAGTAAAGCAAGACCCTTTCGACTATTTGTCGATGTCAGCATTCAGCATATCCGTTGTGTTCGGGTGTGTGAGGTGGGGAAATAAGGTGAGTTAAGTCACAAGAAGCAAGGTGAGGTGATAGCTTGATGTACTCACCTCCATTATCAGAAAAAAGCCGTTTGATTTTTCTTTGAAAAAATTTTCCATGAGTTTTTGGAAATGAGTGAATGTGGTTAGAGAATCCGATTTGTATTTTAAAGGATAAATCCAAATATACTTGGTGAAGTGGTCAACAAATATTATGTAAAATTTAAGGCCGTCATATGAATGGGTGGGTGAAGACCACACATCGGAAAATATCAATTCTAAAGGGGCATTAGAGGTGAGAGAAGAGGTATGAAAGGGAAGTTTATGACTTTTATTAATGCAACAAACATTACAAGAATCATGAAAAGTCTTAATTGAAGGAACAAAAGATGACAAATATTTTAAAACTTTAAATTGATGATGTCCTAAGCGGTGATGCAAAGGAAATCTTTATTGAATTGCAATGAAAATACATGAGGTGGCTTGGTGGGACGGAGTTTATAGATGCCATGGCTACTTGTTCCGTGAAGGAGAGAAATGTGGTTTGGCAGTCATGATAACAAAATTCATAGAAAAGAATTGAATTAGTATATTGTTATCAATACATAATCGAGAAATGGAAATAATGTTACGGGATAGGGTGGGAATGCAAAGAACATTATTTAGAACAAAAGAAGTATTAGAAAAATGAAGAGTAACCAAACCAACATGAGTAATAGTAAGAGACGAACCATCTCCGATGACTAATTCCTCGGCACCGTTATATGGGGTGTGAATGGATAAAGCATTGAAGTCATTGGTAATATGATGGGATGCTTCGCTATCAAATAACCAAGGAGGGTTTGATGTGTTGTTATCTACTCCCATGAAGCAAGCTTGTGGCTGCCACTGTGAAGTATTTCTTTGAGAAATAGGTAGTACAACCTGTGGACATAATTTCTTGAAGATATTACAAGAGGTAAGGGTGTGTGTAAGACCTCGAATCCCGGGAATCCTACAGTTGGTAATCACGTCCACAAATTCACAAAAATTTAAAACCAAACGATTCATTTTATTCAAAACAAGTTCAGAGTAAATAACAAAGGAAAAAGTGTAAGTATTTAAAAATCCCAAATACGGGTACAAGTTTCCAAAAATCAAATATAAATAAAATATCTCTTTTATTTGAAATCCTCGACTAGAAATGCCTTCAACCTCCCGAGTAGCATCCAGCACGTCCAAGCGGTAGCATCCACTTCTTAACCTGAAAGTCAATCTAACATACATACAAAGTCAGCTTGAGCTGAGTGAGTTCAAGTTTTCATAAACGACATTCATTAAAAATTTAAATTCCATGAGTATGGAATGTAGGGGAAAATCATGAGTCCATAAAATCATAAATAGCTTTTCTTAACCAAATCATAAGTAAATAAAACATTAAACATCTTTTCACGCAGCACGGGCCTCCTCACCCCGGGTCTTCCCCGAGTAATATATTTGACCTAGTCACGGTTTAACAAAACCGTTAAAATCATGCAACACGAGCCTCCTCACCCCGGGTCATCCCCAAGTAATATATTTGACTCGGACATAGTTTAATAAAACAAAATCATGCAACACGAGCCTCCTCACCCTGGGTCATCCCCAAGTAATATATTTGACTCGGTCGCGGTTTAACATACCAAACACGTGATACGAGCCTCCTCACCCTGGGTCTTCCCCAAGTAATATATTTGACCCAACCACGGTTTATAGAACGGAGGGCCTCCTCACCCCGGGTCTTCCCCAAGTAATATATTTGACCCGCCGGGTCATAAACATGCAACACGGGCCTCCTCACCCCGGGTCCTCCCCGAGTAATATATTTGACCCGGTCACAGTTTACCATCACATACACATTCACATACACATATACAAACATCTAATTCAAACATCCAACCAACAATATCACTACATACAATCCATAAATAATGGATAATCTAGGCATTCAATACTAAGCCTAATAGCAACCTCGAGGGTTAGAGCCCAAGTAAAATGTATAACCTTAAGGGATATATGACCTTAAACGAGTCTAAAATATCCTAAGGCATAAAATATAATTTACACATGTCTTCATAAAGGCACAACCACAAACAAGATCATACAATGCCAAACCAATAGTTTAAACGAATTAAAATCGGTTAAAATCATAATAAGGTGTGTATGCTAGACCAAAACGTAAAAAGATTAAAAAGGGCATCATGAACTCACCTGAAACGAGCCAATCAAATAACAATAGGTATGAGAACTTCAAAGCCAATCCACAGTTTACAAGCCTGTCGGATTACACACAAAGATTACTAACTAAACGTATCGACTCGCTTATCCTAAGAGACGTTCTGACATGATTTGATTGACCTAAAGCCTTGACATTACCAAATCCAGTTACATCAGCCCCCAAGGCCATGTATTTACCAAAACCACCCTTAGTTAATTCCGGGGACAAAGAATTCCCAATTTACCCCCGAAAGTTGTTGACTTTATCGAATACGCGCGTTAACGGGTTGTTTATGCACTTAGATACTGAATCGGCCCCGTGTGGACCAAATTTAGTAAAATCACAGCCAACAAGTCCACACGACGCTACACGAGTTGGATGGGTCGGTAATTCGCAAGCACGGTGCACAAATTACCAATAAACGCGAATTTGCGCCGTACCGACCCGTCCAAGTAACCGACAACCAATTCACCCCAAATACTCAAAAATTCAGTTTTTCACAGCCAACATATTATGCCGAGTCTACAACATTTGAATTGGTTGTCAATTCCCTCAAACAACGCGTTAATACAACAACTGACAAACTAGTCACCCGAATCCTAGTTTTCAAACTACTAACAATTGGCCGACCTAACCAATTCCAATGACCATGCAATTTTAGTATGTTGTAAGTGACATACCCAAGAAGTTTGTGGTGCAAAAACCTTAGCCGAAACAGCCCCGAAAGGACCTCAATTGGTCAGCCACCGGTTAAGTCCTAAACCGAAAGAATTGATCAATGTCGAGAATAAGGACTAGATTTTAGCATGCAAAAGTGTATTTTCTTACATAGGAAAATCATAGGAATAAATTATGAAATTTTTACCAGAGTCGTATAAATGTCTTGGGTATATAAAAATATTTTTATTATATTTTTCCAATACACAAAAAAATCATAAAAATTCCTCCAACACAGAAAGGTATGTGCAGCTATTTCAGTGCGCAATAAAATGGTTTTATTTTTATAAAAATCATTACCCAGCCAAATTAAACTATTCCAATTGACTTTGGTTCCTAACTTAAAATATTAACTTTCAGAAGTGGAACCAACCAATTTTGACTTGTTGAAAAAGAGTTATGATGTCGGGAAGACAGACCAGAATCCGTCATCCCGTATCAGCTTTGACACTCGATCTTATAAAATTATAAAAAGTATTCAAATCTCGTACAAAAATTATGTACTATACCTTTCTGGAAACTAGACTCAAAGTAGAACATAATGGAAATGAGAATAGATCAATAACAATGGATTATCATCAAGTTACAGGCCCTACAATAAACGAGTACGAATCAGTCAGAAATTGTTATAATCAAAACTCAATCCTAACGACCAACAAGCGTGTTAATATGATCAATTAAGGTGAAAAAGAGTTGTAGACATATAATACCGACCTAGAATTGAACTTTGGATGGCCGGAGATGGGCTGGTCTTGCACGAAAATAAAGAAGAGAGGGGGGGGGGGGGCGCCGATCGGTGATGGGTTAGGGGTTTAGGGTTTTATTTTTTTTTTGTATAATAATATAATAATAATACATCCTAGCCCCTCCACTTTACTAAAGATCGAATTTGTAAAAAAAGTTAAGTGAGAAACGTTTACGAGGGTTGCAAGGAGCTCCCGGGAGAATGTCGGGTCAAGCCCGAAAGTTGTACATAACACTAGAAGATTAAACCTTTTGTCGGAAATTAACGAGCGTTACAGTGTAGCCTTTTGTGCCACAACATTAGCATTTGCCTAGAAATGGACGAGGTGAAGCAACAGAGTTAGAAGTCGGTAGAAATCCGCCGAGTTATTGTTGTTTCGGGAGTACCAATGTTTTAAATGGTTTCGTTTGGTGGAAGAGGTTTGGGTGTGGGCAGCAAATACAGCAGCAGGCTGATGTAGATTAGTAGCAGGAGTAGTGGTGTCGGATAGAGATAATTCTTCATTTATCATTTTTTCATGAAGCCTTATGAAAGGATATGGGCGTGTCACGAGCATGAACGCCGTTAATGATAGACTTATAGGCAGTTTGATCTAGCCCATCAAGGATAACATCGGTAACGTCCTTGGTGTCCATCGATTTACCGAGAATAGCAAGTTCATCATCGATGACTTTAATGGTTTGCATATACACAGTAACAGACTGATCCGGTCTTTTAGTACACTATTTTAATCGGTATTGGAGTTGTTTTATGTGACCACGAGATGGGGAAGCATAGGTTTTGGAGAGGATTTGCCAAGCTTCGAGGGATGAAGAAGCATTAGTGAGAAGAGAAACATTCGGCGGGCAAAGAGTACCGACAAGTGCCCCGAAGAGTAACTAATCTTGACAAAACCAGTCCTAATAATCGGCGTGTGGAGTTGAGTCGCCGACTGAGGTAATGGGGTTGGTGGGAGCAGGATGAGATCCATCAATAAACTTACAAAGATCTAAGCCATGGAGAAGGGCTTCAATATGAGTTTTCCAACCAAGGTAATTGGTGGAAGTTAGTTTTAGGGTGGAAGGGAAGTTAACAAGTGTGAGGGATGGTGTAGAGAGAGGCATGATCAAGATAGAGGAGGAGATGGGGCTTGATTGACTGCTGTTGGTAGACATTGCAGGCAGAGAAAGGTGAATTGGTGAGCTGCGGCTGAAGGAATTTTAGGGTTTAGATGGGACCCTGGATGATACCATATAAGAGATTGTATTAACTGTGTATTTCATTGATAAAGTTCCAGAATATATACAAAGAGATTTCCTAAATACAAGTCTATAAACAAGGTAATGATTGACTTGAATATTGACAGCCATACAGTATCTATAATTACAATTCAACTTTGAATGTTTGAGCGGGAATGAGTTAATTGTCTAATACATAATTCTGTCAGCACATTTGCAACACCCCAAAATTCGGTGTCAACGCTTGATCTGGAAAAAGTAGATTGGCATTTTGACAACCCGATGGTAAATTATCGCCTAGATAAACACAAGATCGTCAACTTCTACACACACAAACATAAAGTAAAAAATCAATTTCATGCGCCGCATCAATGTCTTCTTCTCAACCATGGTGACAATCAACAATGAATCAGAATTAATATAGACTTTTTGACAAATTAAAATTAACATTTAAGTGAAGTAGACCTGAAATTGTCTTGCCTTCTTCAGCAGAATTATTCATTTCAACATCTCCATCTTCAATTCACAGACACTTAGTAGATTGAGAACTTCCAAACACATCTTCATTTGTTGGAAAGTAAGGTACAATTGCTATATATCTTTTTGGTGTAGGTTCTACTTGTACTTCTGACATATAAAGATATAGTTTACCAAGGGAACACACTTTGTTCCAAATTAAACACAATCACAATAATATGCTTCATAATAATCATAAAAATATCTCTTTTCCATTTTATGAAAATCATTGTAAGACATTTGATTATTTGCTTGGTTGTTCTTCTTTATGTAATGGTTGTTTGACAAAGAAAACTATTTAGATTATTTTGGGGATTTCTTGGGAATCTTTTTTTTTTCATACCCTAGACCTTGTTTAGATGTGAAAAATTTTTCACAACACATGGTTTTTCAATGGTCTTGGGTAAAGTTTAAGGTTTCGAGTTTTCATCAACTTTGACTTTCTCAACATCAACATGTTAGCCTTTACAAAATTAGAACTAAGATCAATAAGCCATCATATTAGAATTTCAAATCAACATATTATACCTTGCATCACTATCAATATAGTAAGTAGAGTAGAAAGTACCTCATTTTTTCCTATTGCCATTGCATATGTCTCGTTGTTGACTTTGGGTTCCTCATCATCACTTTCACTCCATCACTTTCACTTTCACTTCATGTACTTTAAGATTCTCAATTATAAGCTGATATAACACAAAGTGTACATCTTATTTTATTAAATTATCCTCATACTTATGCCGAACTCCATGCAAGTTCATTGTTTTTGGTACTTATTTGAGTTATTTGTGAATTTGCAGGTCCGGGCGACCGCCCGACAAAGAAAACATGAAAAGAGGGCGTTTCGTGGACATAAACCAGCCAGTGCCAGCCAGTGTAAGCCAGTGCAAGGCCGTTCTTCCCAGGAATTCCGCCAGTACTAGCCTGTGCAAGCCCGTGCCAGAACAGAGAAATCTGACTTTTTGGTCAGATTAAAGCAAGGGGTTGACTTTTCACATTGAGGCACGACCGAGCAAGCCCGTGCCAGACGTCTAGACAGTATATATACACATCCATTATCCTCATTTTGGGTGTGGAGTCTTGGGGATTTTCTCTCAACCAAGTGTAATATTTTTAGGGGATTCTTGGAGGCTTCCACCAACATAAGATTCATCATTCCATCCTTCAATCCTTTCTTGATTTTGGTTTGCATTTCTATGCTAAAGAGCATGTTTTGTAAGCTTATTTCTAGATTGATTGTAGTTGTATTAAGCCTTATGGGCTAAAAACATTTACTATCTAGACATTGTTGAAGCTTTTACTATTGTGATTTTTATCTATGTATGGTTATGGTAATTTGGTTTTCTTTCAAGGAAATGTTGAAGTTATGAGTTGATATTGATGGTGTTCATGCTTGTTAGAATTGCATACCTTGTTAGTCTTACAAATGTTTAGGCATTCATGTTGGAAAACTATGTTCTAGATGTTTGTTTGTAAACTTTGATTGTTCATGTTTTCTTTGTTTACATTGCTAAGTTAGGAATGACAAGTAAAGATTAGTTTGGTTATAATATTATTGATGAGCATGAAAACCTACACTTGATATTGGAAAATTGATGAGTGTTGTTATGATTCTTGACTTGGTGATGACTTGCTAGTTAAAGTTTCATAAGTTGATGTTTAATTCATGATTTTAGCTAATTTAGTGTAATCTTAGGTGGTTAGAATGTTGTTCATGCCAGCTTTCCTTTGATTATAAGACTTTGTTGTTTTGACAAACAAGTTAGTCTATGTTTAATTCTTGATTGAAACCCATTATGATGATTATTTATTAGTATTAGGTTGCTTGATTGTAATCTAGTGTTTATGTTTAGATTCATGATGTTTACCGTATCATTGCTATTTTATCACATTGGTGGAGTGGATGCATGTCTAGTTAGTTTTGTTGGATTGATCGTTTCTTGTATTTTTACTTGCTTTGTTTTCATTGTATGCTAGTTTAATTAATTCAAAATTCAAATTAAGATTTCTTTGTTCGGTTGGTCATTCACAAAGATTTAGTACTAGAAAATTACCGTATCCATGGATTGACACTCGGTTCTTGCCGACACTTTATTACAAACGATAGGTACACTTGCCTTTCGTGTGTGGTTTAGTTGTAGGTGAAAATCTATTTTTAAAATCCGATTTGTGTGGAACTTTTATCCAAATTTATATATATATTCACACACGTCAAGTTTTTGGCGCCGTTACCGGGGGTACGGTGATTTTTTGAGAACGATTCGAGTCTTTGATTTAGCTTTGTTTATATTTTCGATCTACTTTATTTAACTTTATTTCATTTTTATTCATCTTATTTTTATTTATTTTTATTTCAGTTTTTAGTGTCTTTTACTTGTTTAGTTATTTTTTTTGGTAGCCACTTTGTTTATGTGTGTTATTTTTTATATATTTTTGGTTTATTCATTATTTAGTTCATTTTTATTTCATGTATATGTGGTGCCTGTGATTCTTTTGTTTGAGTGTTACTTGCAGTAATTCCTATGAGCAGCACTACTATGGAGATTATTGTGAAGGATACCATTATGATAACGGGAATTATCACATGGAGGTTTGGTGCGAGATATGTGGAGAACCCCATCACACACATGATTGTTATTATTCAAGTGGGTGCCCCATATATTTAAATGAAGAACCTTACCCTTATTCACAACCATTTGAGGGTCCCAACACACCACCTTCCCAACTCGAGCTTAGCCCGAGATTTCTAGAGTATTGGGAAAAAAGCATGAAATGTTGGGACGTGATGCTCGACAAGGGGATACAAGATGTTGGGATACCATACTCGTGAATCTGAGGAACAACTCCGTAGAATAGAGGCCCAAAGTATTGTGATCAATGAACTTTGTGCTAACTATCGACGGGAGAGTTTGCCTTGCTACACGAATCACAACATATATTGGGATGATGAGGATGAAATTAAAGCACCAAAACCCTTATCCATTGTTGTGTTGGAGCAAATTCAAGAACCGGGGACCATAATGGACAAAGTGCAATTCTCAAGCCCACAAAGTACCGCAAAAGTCCCACCTCCTGTTCATATTGTTCCATCGTGGGAAGACGAGTTTGGGGATGAGTTGTTAGGTATACCACTCATGGAAGTGAATGAAGAAGAGTTCGATCCGGTTGGTGATCTTAATGAATTGGAAGCCTTATTATTTGGAAAACCAACCGTTGAAGTCATGAAAGAGCCGCACCAAGAAGAAAAGTTACAAGTGAATGGGTTCACCAACAAACCAATGACTATGGTGACATCCGATTCACTTCCTTGCACCAACGAATGTCAGCCCATGGATGAGCATGATGGTGGATTGCCACCCAAATCAAAAACACCACTAGAGATGGCATGGATAAAGCCGGGCCAACCAAAGTTCAAGGCGTGTCAATGGTCATATGAAAACATCAAAAGTTTAACAAAATGCCGAGATGATCGCGTTCTTCACTATATAAATTGTATCAGGTTTGGTCCGGGTAAATTTAAGTGTTTGTGGCATGACCCTTTTATTGATTTTTTCTAAAATACTTTTTATCTAAACGGGTCGTATAATAATTTTCAATATCATAGAGCCACCCGTTTATAAAAGAATTACATTTTCTGCCCCAAGGATAGTTAAATTGAGGGGTTGAGTCTAGCTATCGACTGTTGCAAAATCTAGCACGTTTAGGACTTTCAAGTGTGTTTGGCTATGGTAGTATGTAGGGTTGCACCGTTTTCCCTCGTTGGTGCAACCCATTGGTGTGTTTCTTTTATTATTTTGTTTTGTTGCAAACTATATTTTGATGGTTTGGATTGTGTTGGTTTTGGGATTATGTTTGTTGGATGTTTTTATTAAATATGATGGGTTTATAATGTGTTTGTTAGTATGTCAGTGGCATGTTATGGTTTCTTTGGGTTTGGATGCTTTCACGCATTGTCGGAGTTTTGGAGGCACACATTTGGTAGATTTCTGGACACGATCAGGGGAGTTTTCTGTTCTCTCTCTTATGCATTTTACTTTTATAGTTTTCTTGTTGTAGAACGAGGGCGTTGCACAATTCAAGTGTGGGAAGGGAATTTTATGAATTTTGTTTGTCCAAACTTAAATTTTTTTGCAAAACTCATAAGAAAAATTTTTGTAGCAAATAATAACCACCAAGCAATTTTAATTCAACTTTAATTGTTTTGTCAAAGCACAAATCTTTAAGACATTCAAGCCGAAAATCTTTAAAAAGACATACCTTTAAGCATGACAAACAGATTCACATTCTTACCTGGCAAAAGTTACCCATTTCGCCCGTTTCCGTGAGTTGGCCTCATCGTTATTTATCTCATGTTTTTGCGGGCAATTGAGTGAGCCGGGTGATTATTGTAAGGTAGAACTTGTTTTTGGGATTGCATTTCAAAACCGTATACATATACATGGCATAAACCATTGAGGACTTTAGGATAAACCCCATGTCTAGCCATTTTTCACTTATATTTTCCTTACCCACATTATCCGCTTAGTAGCCCATGTTTAGCCTTTTCCCGTGTTTTTATATTTCGCCCTATTTTTATCGCCACTTAGCCATATAGCCTTTTATTTTTCACCCATTTTTGGTTAGGAATTCGGTTCGGCTAAGTTAGTTTATTTTTATATTTCATTTGTGTTGTATTTAATTCGCTTGGGAACTTTAGAAGCACAATGCTATCTCCCAAAGTGAAAAGTTTGTATGTAAAGTTTATAAGTCTTGCAAAAAAAAAAAATTCCTTATAAGAAAAAAAAAGGAGAAAAAATATAAGAAGTTAGTTCATCATTTATTAGGTGAAACGTGATTTCAAAGAGCAATTTTAGTTTGATTAGCTCTCGGCTCGTTTAAACCATTTGGTTTAGTTAGTTAGATTTTGTTTTATAGCTAGCTTCATTCCGGATTTTCTAGCCGTTTAGCCACTTTTCCCAAAAATTCCTCACCCTAACCCTAAGCCAAATAACAACCCTCAAGTACTCGTATTTTATGCCATGTATGTGTCGGTTTGATTTGACCCTTAAACGAGCCTATGCCTTGCTTAGTCATCGTCTTGGCATCGAGTATTCTCATCATGAAAAGTCTTAATTGAAGGAACACAAGATGATAAATATTTTAAAACTTTAAAATGAGGATGTCCTAAGCGGTGATGCAAAAGGAAATCTTTATTGAATTGCAATGAGAAGACATGAGGTGGCTTGGTGGGACGGAGTTTATAGATGCCATGGCTACTTCTTCCGTGAAGGAGAGAAATGTGGTTTGGCAGTCCTTGATAACAAAATTCATAGAAAAGAATTGAATTAGTATATTGTTATCAATACATAATCGAGAAATGGAAATAATGTTACGGGATAGGGTAGGAATGCAAAGAACATTATTTAGAACAAAAGAAGTATTAGAAAAATGAAGAGTAACCAAACCAACATGAGTAATAGTAAGAGACGAACCATATCCGATGACTAATTCCTCGGCACCGTTATATGGGGTGTGAATGGATAAAGCATTGAAGTCATTGGTAATATGATGGGATGCTCCGCTATCAAATAACCAAGGAGGGTTTGATGTGTTGTTATCTACTCCCATGAAGCAAGCTTGTGGCTGCCACTGTGAAGTATTTCTTTGAGAAATAGGTAGTACAACCTGTGGACATAATTTCTTGAAGATATTACAAGAGGTAAGGGTGTGGCCTTTTGTGCCACAACATTAGCATTCGCTTAGAAATGGACGAGGTGAAGCAACAGAGTTAGGAGTCGGTAGAAGTCCGCCGAGTTATTGTTGTTTCGGGAGTACCATTGTTTTAAATGGTTTCGTTTGGTGGAAGAGGTTCGGGTGTGGGTAGCAAATACAGCAGCAAGCTGATGTAGATTAGTAGCAGGAGTAGTGGTGTCGGATAGAGATAATTCTTCATTTATCATTTTTTCATGAAGCCTCATGAAAGGATATGGGTGTGTCACGAGCATGAACGCCGTTAATGACAGACTTATAGGCAGTTTGATCTAGCCCGTCAAGGATAACATCGGTAACGTCCTTGGTGTCCATTGGTTTACCGAGAATAGCAAATTCATCATCGATGACTTTAATGGTTTGCATATACACAGTAACAGACTGATCCGGTCTTTTAGTACACTGTTTTAATCGGTATTGGAGTTGTTTTATGTGACCATGAGATGGGGAAGCATAGGTTTTGGAGAGGATTTGCCCAGCTTCGAGGGATGAAGAAGCATTAATGACAAGAGAAACATTCGGCGGGGAAAGAGTACCGACAAGTGCCCCGAAGAGTAACTGATCTTGACGAAACCAGGCCTAATAATCGGCGTGTGGAGTTGAGTCGCCGACTTAGGTAATGGGGTTGGTGGGAGCAGGATGAGATCCATCAATAAACTTATAAAGATCTAAGCCATGGAGAAGGGCTTCAATATGAGTTTTCCAACCAAGGTAATTGGTGGAAGTTAGTTTTAGGGTGGAAGGGAAGTTAACAAGTGTGAGGGATGGTGTAGAGAGAGGCATGATCGAGATAGAGGAGGAGATGGGGCTTGATTGACTGCTGTTGGTAGACATTGCAGGCAGAGATAGGTGAATTGGTGAGCTATGGCTGAAGGAATTTTAGGGTTTAGATGGGACCCTGGATGACACCATATAAGAGATTGTATTAACTGTGTATTTCATTGATAAAGTTCCAGAATATATACAAAGAGATTTCCTAAATACAAGTCTATAAACAAGGTAATGATTGACATGAATATTGACAGCCATACACTATCTATAATTACAATTCAACTTTGAATGTTTGAGCGGGAATGAGTTAATTGTCTAATACATAATTCTGTCAGCACATTTGCAACACCTCAAAATTCGGTGTCAACGCTTGATCTGGAAAAAGTAGATTGGCATTTTGACAACCCGACTGTAAATTATCGCCTAGATAAACACAAGATCGTCAACTTCTACACACACAAACATAAAGTAAAAAATCAATTTCATGTGCCGCGTCAATGTCTTCTTCTCAACCATGGTGACAATCAATAATGAATCAAAATTAATATAGACTTTTTGACAAATTAAAATTAACATTTAAGTGAAGTAGACCTGAAATTGTCTTGCCCTCTTCAGCAGAATTATTCTTTTCAACATCTCCATCTTCAATTCACATACACTTAGTAGATTGAGAACTTCCAAACACATCTTCATTTGTTGGAAAGTAAGGTACAATTGCTATATATCTTTTTGGTGTAGGTTCTACTTGTACTTCTGATATATAAAGATATAGTTTACCAAGGGAACACACTTTGTTCCGAATTAAACACAATCGCAATAATATGCTTCATAATAATCATAAATTTATCCCTTTTCCATTTTATGAAAATCATTGTAAGACATTTGATTATATGCTTGGTTGTTCTTCTTTGTGTAATGGTTGTTTGACATAGAAAACTATTTAGATTATTTTGGAGATTTCTTTGGGAATCTTTTTATTTTTTTCATACCCTAGACCTTGTTTAGATGTGAAAAATTTTTCACAACACATGGTTTTTCAATGGTCTTGGGTAAAGTTTAAGGTTTCGAGTTTTCATCAACTTTGACTTTCTCAACATCAACATGTTAGCCTTTACAAAATTAGAACTAAGATCAATAAGCCATCATATTGGAATTTCAAATCAACATATTATACCGTGCATCACTATCAATATAGTAAGTAGTGTAGAAAGTACCTCATTTTCTCCTATTGCCATTGCATATGTCTCGTTGTTGACTTTGGGTTCCTCATCATCACTTTCACTTTCACTTCATGTACTTTAAGATTCTCAATTATAAGCTGATGTAACACAAAGTGTACATCTTATTGTATTGAATTATCCTCAGATTTATGCCGAACTCCATACAAGTTCATTGTTTTTGGTACTTATTTGAGTTATTTGTGAATTTGCAGGTCCGGGCGACCGCCCGACAAAGAAAACATGAAAAGAGGGCGTTTTGTGGACAAAAACCAGCCAGTGCAAGGCCGTGCTTCCTGGGACTTCCGCCAGTACGAGCCTGTGCAAGGCCGTGCAAGCCCGTGCTAGAACATAGAAATCTGACTTTTTGTTCAGATTATATAAACAGTACCAACAGATTTGAGACTAGTACAATAATATTTAGCATAACCTTCATCAATCTTTTCATGTTCACCAATTAAAACCAACATTTAATTGCTCATATTGGTGTACAAGTAATTCAAATTGTGAGTTATGACAAGAGTTTATCAAACTTCGTTAGTGGTTTTACATATTAAAACTCTTTCATATTCATTTTTAGACAAAGCACTGAAAGTAATTGATTTAGCTTTAGAATTCTTTAAAATCATTTTCTTATCCTCACATGTCCACTCTCCCTTAGTTTTAGAAACTTTCAACATGGAAGTTTCATTATCCTTGGTATGGACAAGATCTCCATTTTCAGTCATTTTCCAAGGATCTCATATTTGGCTTTAACAAAAGTTTCAAATATTTGTTTTCAATAAAAAAAAAAACTTTCATTTTCAAGAAAAGATGGTCTAGACATAGAGTTCTCCTTTACATAGTTTTGAGCCATGGATCTAACTCAAAGTTTTGAAAGTAATTTTTTGAAAAACTTTAGAGCAACTTGCTCTGATACCAATTGTAGAAAACATGGAGTGATGTCACACCCCAATCGACGACGAAATACGTTGGGGCACGATGAGTTTGTTCAATATCACATGATCAACTAAAGTTCCAATATATCAATTAGCAATTGTTTACAAGTAGAGGTAGATTGTTTAACAAAATGACAAATAACAAGTAGTACTAATTTAATGTTAACTAGGTCCTAAAGTCTTATATGTGAACATCTTGAATAAAAGCTAATACTTGAATACATGGAACATGTTGAAAATTAAGTATCAATTAAAAATAATTGGTGAAAAAACACACACACACACACTGCATATAAGTTTATTAAAACACTTCACATGTCATAGCGTTTTCTAAAGCATACTTGTGATAACCACACATTGGGATTAAAGGCCTAACCCCACAGGTTGAACTTGGAAAAATGTTGCCGGTCCAATCGTCCGTGCCATCAAATAGGATGGATTGCTGCAAGTTCAACTCCATGAGTTAATTGTTGTTTAAACTAGAAACCCCACAGGTTAACCTATGTTACTATTATTGTTTCAATTATCCGAGCACCCCATCGGAAGGGTCAACGTATCTAGGTGGGTTTGCCACATATATAGCGCTATAATCTACTATAGTTGGCTTGGTAACAAGTTAATGATTATATGATGCACAAAATTGTAGCTCAACCAAAGTAGGTTTAAGACAAGAAGCATAAAGATAGCACGCAAAGACATGTCTATAAATTTGTGAGCATGTTATAATGTAAAATTGTATATTGTAACATGTTCACCGCAAAATGTATAAAAATGCATAAAAGGGCTATGTAACTCACTTTGAATTACTGATTTAATGAGCAAGTAAGATTAAGTACCCATGATTTTAATGTTTATGCACTAAAGAATGAAAGGTACTCAATCATATTTCTTTTTTGATTTTAAATGGAAGCAATCAATCAATACAAATTGATCCATAATCTGGAATTAGTCGGATAGAGTAAATAATTTCTTTGTTAGATTAGTAAAAATCCCTCCCCAAGCCATGTTAAATGGGCCTCTTTAATCTTTTTAGGCATATTCTCTACTTCATCTACACTAACAATCTATCCTTCCCTCCAAAGGGAGATTTTAGTAAATAATAAAATATGACACTTGGGCTAAGCATCAAGTTGTTGATTTTTCTTACATTCAATCTAACCTGAGTCACCCCATCTGTACCCCTGAGGAGAAGTTGGGTTTCAAACCCCAGTACAAACAAATGCTAATGTGCCTTGGATGATTCGCATACATGGATAGTTCATTGTGCTCAGCGGCGCCTGACCCTGAGATGTAGATCATCTAAACGACCGCCTAACCATGGATAGTTCATTCTATAATAGAGGCCCATTTTGAGTCAAGAGATAGATAAATAGACGGAATTATTAGTTTGAGAAAAAAACTCTTTCATATACCAGGGGATTTCACTTGGAATTTTCGATTTCGAATCATATTTTCATAAAAGAAATAGTGAAGTTGAGAAAACACCAAATCATTCGAATCTCTTTATATTGAAAATAGATAAGAAAAGAGAGCTTTCGAGGCCCGGGACTTTTCCGAGGGGTTTCTTTCGATACTTCACGCACAGAAGTGATATCGAACATCACTTATTGTCATTTCTCCATTTATGATACTCCATTTAGCTACTTAATAAGATAAGAAGATAAAATAAGATTAAATAACGGAAGGCGGAAGGCCAATTAGGAAACGAGTTTGTTGTAGTTGATTTCGTTTATGTAAACACTTGAGTTTCTCATTACTGATTTTTGTGTATTTTATCCATATACCTAATAAATACGTAACTACCCACCACCAATATTTATAATTATTCAAACACAACCTACGTTTTCTCGTTTCTTTTAGGTTGCTTTTCATCCATTCGCAATATAAACTTACAACTTACAAAGGTAGAAAAGCATTCATATATTTAATATTTTCTTTATTCAACTTGTGTAACACACACACACACACACACACACACACACACACACACACACACATATATATATATATATATATATATATATATATATTGTGTTATTAAAAAATAAGTTATGATAAAATAACTTAAAAAATCTCTAAACCAATGAGCATGGGATTGTGCCAATACTATGGTTTTTGTCTAAATATGTCTTGCAAAGGGTTGAGTGCAGTAGGTGTTGGAAAAACAATTGCTTAAGCTTTAATCAACCTTAATATTTTGCTAATAACTTAATTAATCCAATCTAACATAAAAGAGTATTAGTTTATCCTTGATGTTATATGGCACAAACATGTCCCTTAACACTTGATTGATTATCATTAATCACAATTAAGTAACAAAGTTCTTGATCAAGATTGCACACTTAAGATCAAAGTTAGAGAAATTAACAAATCCAAGTGTAAAATGAAGATCCCTACATCAATATGAAGATGAAGAAATCACAAAACTAATTAATTAAATATTAATTAACAACTTAGTCAAGTTAGGCTGTTAGTTTTTATAAACTTAGGAAACGTTATAAAAATGCATATAAACAATTGGGAAAATCTCCAAAATAACCATTTTAACCAAGTGGTTTCTAATAATAGTCATATTTTTCACAAAATCCCTAAAATAGCCACATAAAACGTCGCTAGCAATGTTTCTTCCTTAGCCGCCAATGGTTTACGTCTGCCATCCGACAAATCTCTTTGACCTATAAAATCTCGCCACGTGCCATCGTATTATTTCGGTCCGATGGACGAGGAGCTATATCCGACATAATTCTTATTATAGTATCTGTTGTTCGTAGATGATCGAATAGGCTAGGGGTAGTTTAGTTATTACTAGTTGTTAAAAATATAGCCTATACGCTTGGAATGTAAGCATATGGAGTCCATACACCTAGACAACGTGCCATATGCTTAGGAGTTGGCATATGGAAGCCCATTCCCCTAGTTTATGAGCATATACACCTGGTTTTCGGCATATGATGGCTCATTCGTTTACTAGAGAGCCCATACGCTCATAGTGGGAGTGTATGGTAAGCCATTCGCTGATTTGAATGGCCCATACGCCTGTATGGTCGGCATATGGGGTGTGTGCCTATAACTAGGCCATTCTTAAAGAATGCGCATAGAACTCCTGGCACATTTCCTTAAACGAGTAAAGTTATATTGCCGGATTCTCTCTAAAATGATTGGACACCTATAGGTGCACATCTAGGCGGATCGAGCTAAATTGTATGCATGTATGCATGCATGAATAATCTTGTAATCATTTGGTTATCAATAAACGAGTAATCATTCGACTCGAATTCGTTCTATTATTGTCTCGTTGATCAATTAGTTCGTATCGTGTAATCGCAATTGATCCTGCTGAGGAAGTCAAAGGGTTCTCAATTGGCATTATAGCATTTTGAGACACAAGAGCATAATAGTCCGATTTTTTGTGAATTTTTGGTTTAAACAGTCAAGGAAAGAACTTTAGGGATTAAACTAGACAATTTGATGAACTTGTTAATCAAGCAACTGATTATTCAGCGAATGACAAGATAGTGATCAACGAATAGCAATGGATATGATCAGCGAATGACAGGTGGATGGTTCAACGAATGAATCTGTAACATTCATTATTCTTTTAACCCAAAACTCGACCCGTTTATTTATTATTTTTTTTGTTTCTTTAATTGTTCGAATGCTCGTTATTAAATAAAAAAAATCTCGCTTTCATTTAAGTATATGTAATTATTTATTTACTGATAATAATTCGAGGAATCTGCATAACATACCCCTTAAACTATCATATTTTTACCTCTTGTGTACCTATCTCTCAAGACTAGGGACTAAATTGCAAAAAATATTTTCCAAACCTATTCCCTCTTTCTCCCTTTCCCGTCGCCGACCACACTCCTCCCCCCTTCGCATTTTATTCCTCAAATTAAGCCGTGAAAACAGGAATTTGATATCCTGGATTGATCCTCCATCGACACTCCATCAAATTACATGGAAACTTTGAAATTTGAAAACCAAAACCTTAACGAATTCGAATCAATTTCATTAACTTAAACTACAGACTAAGTTGGACCTCTTTACCCTATAAATACTCGATTAAAATGCAATTAAACGGGCACACACCATCCTCATAGCAGCGTGAAGCAAACCCTAACCCAATTGTTCTCCAGAAACTCAATAGTGTAGCTTTTGAATCCAAGTTCTTAGTCGGAACCCTAATCCATTGATCGTCTTCTTTTCATACCCATTTAAGGTAATTGTTTTGTGGTTCTGGATCGGATTGAAGTGAGTATCAAAAGCCCTTTGTCAATTTCTATTGACAAAGGGGAATTAATCTTCAATTGAAGCTTTCTTGATTTAGGGTTTATGAGGATTTGGGATTAATTTGAAACTATGTATAATAATTATATGCATTTTCATTCAATAACCAAGTCAGTCACTAGCCCAGTTGACTGGTGCATACTTGTTAAAGCTCGTGAACCGGCTTGGGGCGCGGTTTTGAGTCCCTAGGCTCGGTTTTGTGTTTCCTTTTTATATTTCTTTCTATTTAATTGTTTCTTGATTTATTTTAAATTCTCATAATTAATTTAGCTAACATATTAAAAAAACTAATAACCTTTTTTGTACTCGTTTATCGAATCAAACCCTGTTAAACTTGCAAAATAAATTACCAATTAACATTTCCGTACATACATATAGATATGTATATATTATTATATTCATAGATTTATATTTTCTCAATCTAAAATCCTAATGCAAATTTAAAAGATAACTATATCTATATATATATATATATATATATATATTTATATATATATATATATATACTAGTCTGAGACCCGTGTATTACACAGGGAATTAATGAAAATTACAATATTTAAACGCAAAACAAAATACAATCAATAACACAATTATCATATATTGTTTATACAATTACAACTTTCATTAAAATTACAGGAATTACAAAGCAAAACATTACGCAATGAGTTTATAAGTAACAAAAAATTTCCTTGTACACTACATTTGTGATTGTATTGGTTAGATTACCTTGTTTATCAAGAATCAGAATTTTGAGCCCAAACCTGCTTGTAACTCTTGACAAGGCGACGTATAGCTGTCCATATGAGAACACGGGTTCTTTCAAGTACAAATCAACCCTAGATAATGATTGACCTTGGGTTTTGTTTATGGTTATCGCAAAACATACTGCAAGGGGAAACTGTCGTCTTTGAAATTTATATGCTATTTTGTTGTCTGTTGGAGTCAGTGGTGATCTATGGATCAAAACTGTATGTCCAATGTTAGTTCCAGAAATAATTTTTGCTTCAACTACACGAGTACCCAAAGATATAATTTGTAGTCGAGTACCGTTACATAAGCCTTTTTTCTAGTTAAGATTTCTAAGGAGCGTAACAGGAACACTAACTTTTAGCATAAGCTTGTGGTTTGGTAGTCCGGATATTCTTAGACCATTAAGCAGTTCAGGCGAGTATAAAGCTGCATCAACCACGTCATTGATATATTCTGGACTACATATTGTATCTGAACTTAATTACTCGACTTCATCACCTGGAAAAAACTTGGAGCAAATTGTCATTAATCTCATCAACAATTTCGTTTGTTGGTGCAAGTATGGCTCTATCCTGAAAGTAATGTTGGTTCTCGTAATTCTGTAGAATATCAGGATATACAAAGTCAAAAAGTTTAGATAGAGGATCAACAGGATCTTTTATAAGTAGATCATCAGGTATATCTATCGTTGCAACACCATCATTAGGACCTCCAACATTACCTTCACCTATATCTAAAAGCCATTTTGCAAATAATTTGGTTTCTTCAACATCAGATGATGGCCTACCCTTAGTTAACCTTAGGTTTTTTGTTAATCTCAAGACACTGCATTCACTCCAAATGTAAGAAGAACATAGAGAGCGTTTACTATGTCTTGTCTAGTGCCTTTTTGAACTACAGGTAGGATTTGTCGAAAGTCTCCACCAAATACAACAACTTTTCCGCCAAATAGCAAATTAGAAGATAAGACAACTTTTAAAGACCTGTCAAGAGCCTGGAAGCCATGTTTGTTAGCCATTGGAGCTTCGTCCCAGATTATTAATCTGGTTTTTTCTAATAATTGTGCCTTGTCTGTTCCTGGATCCATGTAGCAAGTAGAATCCTCATTCAGATTTATAGGAACATGAATCCTGGAATGTGCTGTGCGACCTCCTGTTAACAATAACGAAGCAATTCCACTTGAAGCAACAGTTAGGACCATTTCGCCTTTTGATCTTATGGCAGTTGACAAGGTCTTCCATAAGTACATTTTTACCTGTTCCACCATAACCATATACGAAGAACACGCCCCCTTTATTCTGCTGAACAACCATCATTATACGATCAAAAATATTTTTCTGCTCATGAGTAATTGAATCAAATAGAGTTTGGAACTCTACTTTTAGCAAGTTATGATCGTATGACAACTCTTCGTGAATCAAACTATTAGATGCAATAGATATATACTCGTCATCAGGGAAAGGCATGGTCATATATTTTCTTAAGCTTGAGTTGTTGCGCAGCAAGATTTTTTCAATCTCAAATAGAGTGAGCTGCTTGATTTGATCTTCAGTTAACGATAACTCTGTGAAAGTTGAAACAAAAAATTGGGTAATGTTAATGACTATATATATATATATATATATGAATATACGGATTGTAAAACGCACTTGAAATATATTGATACATGGTGACTTTAAAGACGTCATTGGTTGTAAAGAATGCCATCAGAAAGCCATTTCCAAGTATTTATCCAGACATGTTCTGGTCTAGGCTATCAGTTGACAACATTGTAGTGAACAACATGCGCAGTGCGTGACCCAACGATGAATAGCTTGCCTCTTCAATTGCCTCAATGTATTCTTGATCATCTTCTAATAATCCAAGAGCGTAGCAAGCGTCTCTAAACGAAGGTTGAACACGACTGTTAACGGTGCGAATTTCTTCAAAGGATTTTGGACCTTTAACTCTGTTCAAAAGAATTCGTAAGAAGTACGCTTCTCCAGCAGCAGGAGATACGGCATGAGTTCTACCTATGGAAAATCCCGACTTCCTTGGTTCCCAACGACGAGGTATTTGATGCCAAACAAATTCAGTAGGGAATTCAACATAAGTCAATTTACGCGCTTTAGCATGATTTTGGTTGCACTCCATCCAACCATTAAACATGGAAGAGGAGACACTTTCAGCTTTTTCCAAGACATTATCAAGATCATCGTCCGCACCATAAACTACATGTTCTTGTCCTTGAAGATGGAAAGGCAGTCGGGTAACATAAGGCATTCTGTAATGAACATCATATCCAAAAATACGCCATGCGGCCTCAGAAGCAGATAACTACCGACAGTCAAGAAATTGTTGTCACACCCCGACTAGCACAATGCGGAAGCGTAAAACGGGAATGCAACAGACACCTCTGGTATCAACAACATTGTTTATAAAGAAACATTACAAACTAATTTACATTATATTACATTGATATATCTTTGTGTTAAAACTAGGTGTTACAACGAAATACGTTCGTTAAGCTATTCTATTCGTGCTAATAACCTTGCATCTATTCACATAGCATCGAGCATGTCCCACAGTAGATAGCACGATGTCACTCTATTCTGACTTTGGTAATCCTGAAAAGCAGTTTAAAACGAGTCAACTACTGGAGTTGGTGAGTTTCACGAGTTTCAAGAAAACAGTTATGAATATTCACAAGTTAACACTTGTAATCATGATATAAGTATGTATGTAAATGATGTAATTATGCTAAGCTATAGTGAAGCCTTGACTGTATGTGCTGTGCGCATCCATTTCCCACGCTCAATCAACCACTGTGGCTCCCCTTCTGCCCACACCAGGCCCCGGTAGCTATGTCTAACACTACATAGTCTGTATATATAAATATGGTCATGTGCAAACGGCGCTATGTGACACGGTAACCAGGCCGATTCCGTTTGGGTTTGTCAAACCAATAGTACTATTCACAAGCCACCGGCTGGAAGTTAATCACTGTGATCGTGGGGAGGTTCGTATGTTAGCACTTAGATAATTCACATCATTACAAATTTCAGATATGTATACATAATCAAACATGCTTTTCACCTCAAAAGTTCGTAAAACTATTTAAAGAGTGGGTTCATGAAACTCACTGTTTAGTAGACACTCAGCACTGTGTCAGCTCACGGTTTGTTCGGTTTGCTATCACTAGTTCCTATAATCAATATTATAATAATATTAATATTTTAATATTATTATAATCTCAACACTAAACTAGGCTGTATAACTAATCTGGGTATAGCTGGAACGCCCAGAAAGTGGCAATAGGCTTAGGTTGTGATGTTGTTCAATGTCTAATACTTAAAACCGAACTTGGCTCAGTTTCCCGTTTTCCCAGCTGGGCCAAGTTGTTCGTTTACGCGTTCTGAAAACAGTTATGGGGAAATAAGCTTGGGAAAATGTGTTGGTTAATAAAATGATTAAGTTATAAAGAAAGATCACATATTGGGGTCCCGGATTAGCTACGGGGCCCGTTTCCGTTTATTTAGTTTGATTTGAGAAGAAACGTGCATAATCTATCCAGATTGTTCAAGTTTCTCATAAAAATGTTTGTTTTTACTTAATTAATCCAAGAATATGATTTTTGATCACTTTTGGTGTTTTGACCGCAGGTTCGTTAATCGCGAACTTACCAGTTTTTATAAAAACTGAGTTTGTTTAATCTTCAAATTAGCATAATTAATTAACCGTTAATCAGTAAATTATGAAAATTTAGCCACATATCAATTAAAATATGCAGATTTTTATAAAAATATTTCTGGAATTGTTTACTGATTTATTAATTTGTAAAAATTTATTTTATCAGCAATATTTCGTCTGAAAATCGTCCGTTTATCCAAAATGATTTCCAAAAATTCCACAAAAATTCCTGAATACTCAAATCATGTCCCAAAACAACCTGTATCAATTCCAGAATGCAATAAGCTTGTTCAATATTCTTTTCGGCCCAAATTCGGCTATTAATATTCGTACGAACGCATATGCACAAAACACCCTTAAATTTTTCCAAATGATCCCAAATTTTATATGTGATAAAAATATACCAAATCTGAGTTCCCCAAAATATTTCATAATTTTTCAAGCATTTTAACTATTTTTCCCAAATAAACGTCCCAATTCGGTAATAAATTCGCCAAATATTCTCGGATGGTCGAAAAATTACCAAATTTGAACAGGGACTCAATGATATGGTCCCTGATGTCTGAAAAATTTGAAGACCTAAAAATATTCACATCAAAACCTTAACATAAACAGCCCGTAAACGAGTGTTTCGGCATTACCTTAGCGGTTTTGGTTCGTTTCCGCCTTTCTAATCAACTTTTCAAGCTCTTGTGCTCCTATGTAGGCTAGATACAAGTCCTATATCACAAACCAAACAATTTTTCATCAACATAACAGCCCTTGACTTAGGGTTTCGGCTAGTGCACAAAAACGAACTTTTGAACCGTAAAAATGCCGTTTCAACCCTTTAATCCGTGTTCATGGCCAAAAAAAACTATCAAACCAGGTTCCTTACCATGTGTATGATCAAAACATATTTATAGACCATTTTTAGGATTTTTACATGGTTAGGGATGATTTTTGGCAATCAAACTATGTTTATATGGTATTAATCAAGTTTAAACGAACCGAAAATCGATTAATAATGATATTTTTACCTAGTTTCTTGCTGGTTTTTGATGGAGAGCAGGTTGTGTCCAGATTTTCCCAAAAATGATGTTGAAAAAATATCTTATACTTAATAATATTTAAAGGAAAACTTGGGGGGGGGGGGTTTCCCCTATTGCGGCCGCCCCAAAGATGGGGTCCATGGGTCCCCCCTCTTGTTCATTTGTCTCGATTCTCATGCCCTTACGTAAAATCCCGACCCCAAATTTATTTTGGGTTCGGTTTTTGGCACGAAAAACTTATCGGGTGCGTCAAACAGTGCGAAAACGAGTGTTTTTCGGCTATTTTGTGTAAATTTATAAAAACATACTATATGTTTGTAAAAATCAAAAATATTTTCACGGATAGTTTAAAACATTTCAAATAAGTGTTTGGTAAGTCTTTTTCGGCTTAACGGATGATACAATGCTTGGTTTGTAACTATCTTTCGCGTTTAAATCTATAGCGGGTAGTTAAACGAGCATGTTTTCGTTTAACTTGTTTGCTATCGAACTAAAGCCATATTACTAATATTTTAGCCTATATTAAATGTATATCACTTATAGATGCCCCCCCCCGGGATATCTGGGTCATAACCCGACCCGTTCGGTTAATCGTTCGTTTGCTACGCAAAAAGCGTTTATTTGCTTAATCGGTAAATACATACTGAGGTGTACCTTGTTTTGGCTCAAATGTCACAATTGTTTATCTCGTCGACTTCTCGCTGCTCGACGCCTGCTTATATATATAATTTTTACTCGTTTAAACAAACGATCACCACTTGTCTTTCAAACAAGTGTTCGCGTATTAGATAACTGATGAAATATTTAAATAGGTAAAGGTATACTTATAATATTGGATTTTATTGTATAAAAAAAAAGAGAAACTTGTAAATATTACACCACACACACATATTTTCTTTTAAACGCTTTATCAATTCCAAATCCGTCATAAACCCATTCCATCGTGTTAAGGGCATTTATTTTCAATTAGATATTTATTTCTTTTATACCTTTAAATTAGGATAAACTGTTGACACTTCTCGTGAAACTAACTAGTTCACCTTAATCGTACCATCTTCTGTTCACCGCTTTCCTTTATCCAGGTGAGTTTACATATCTCCGTTTTCTACATTTTACATTTTAGGGGTAGCATGTATACCTTATTCAATTTTACTCATGTTTTTAATACCTCATCTATTCATAACAAAATTCAAGATATCTTTATGTGTGTTCATTGCATGCTCTATGATTATGCTTTATGTGATTAAATGTTTATTTTATGTTTGGTGGTTAGTATCTCATCCTCATCTATTCTCATCAATTATGATCCTACATTTACCCAAGTATATTGATTTCGTATCAATAGAAACGGGTCCACATCTATTTAGTTGTTTATATTTTCATAGGAATTTTAATGCTCATAATTGATATATGAACTGTGATATATATATATATATATATATATATATATATATGTATATATAAACTCAAACTTATGTATTTTCACCAACATTCGTGTTGACAAACTTTATTTTTATAAATGCTACAGGTACAAGTATTTGATGTAATCAAGATCGAAGATGGTTAGTTGGCCTTAAGATATTTATTCAAATTATGAATATGATTCAATTATTGTAATTGTGTACTTGTTTAATGTTAATGAAATTAAATAATTATCGTCGCTTTAATTAGTGTCTTTTGAGTTACTGTCCAATCAATACGTTACGCCCCGATATGTTCCGCCTTTGGTCGGGGAGTGACAGATTGGTATCAGAGCCGAATGCTATAAGATAGGTGGTTAGATTACCTAGTAGTATGCTTAGGGTCCCTATACGTGATATGCCTTTACGTGTTTGCACCATAATTTATATGACTGATTGCGGTAGCTTAAATATTATTTAATGATTTAATATTACTCTTGTACACAAAGCACACATAATTCTGAGGCTACGCCTCACTCTCAAAATTATTTTCAAAACCCTAGTTATTATTTTAAAATTGGGAAATTCCTTAAGAATTCCCACCATTTTTACACCCCTCAACTTGAGGATGATACGTGTAACGGATACGTAGTAACTGTAAGTGGGACACACTTGTACAACGATCCCTTGACACCAAGGCTTGCGAGCCTAAGGAAGTGCAATGCGCACAAATCTTGATCAGCCGTGAGACCTGGTTGCCTTCCTGGAGGGTGAGGTGTGAGTGTGAAACTTGTTAAGCCAAAGCGTATCACACCAAACCTTCACGAATCTACTACCCTCATTGTATCAATCGTGGTCATGTGACGATCACATCCTTAAATCATAACCAAATTCACGGTGATACGTGGCTAAACTCGGTTCTTCCTTATGATGCTTTAGTAGAAAGAGTTGTTGGGAAAAGCCATGGTGATACATGGATACTCCAACCATTCATCTCAACGCTCTTATCTCGATTTCAATCAATTTTAAATCTGTTGTTGGAAAAATTAAGCCATGGTGATACATGGATATTTCAACGATGAATTTTTTTTTATTTCAGTTTTTGATTTTTGTTATGAATGATTTTTTTTTCTCATTTTTTAGGACAAGCTCATGATGATTCATGTGCATCTCAACCCACCGTTTAAGTTTCACTATTTCCTCTAATTATCAATTTTATCAATACTCCAAGTTAAGGCTAAAAAAAAAAGAAAGGCATATTCCCAAAACTATGTCTTGGCCCAATAGCAAGCCCAACCCACCAAGAAGGCCTACACAGGACCCACCCTTTAAGTGATACGTGTAAATTCCACCATTCGCCTAACCTTAAGTGCCGTCAATGCACTCATTGCAGTCGTTTTGGTCATCTCTTTACCACATGTTGTGAAATCAACCAACCCATGATAAAACCATTCACCTCACCTCTTACCCAACCCCGGACTTTACCTTATGCTCCACTGTTTACCCAAGCACTCTCAACTATTAGAGCTTGTGCATACTTGTTAAAGCTCATGAACCGGCCTGTGTTTCTTTTTTTATATTTATTTCTATTTAATTGTTTCTTGATTTTTTTAATTTCTCATAATTAATTTAGCTAAGATATTAAAAAAAACTAATAGCCTTTTTGCACTCATTTATCGAATCAAACTGTTGGTACATGATGTCAGTAGTTCAGTATATAGTGTCTGTAATCGAGTTAGTATGTTTTGTATTTGGATTTAAGCGAAGTTGTCTCACAAGTTCGCCTGATATGGGCGAACTTGTTGAACAAGCGAAGTTAGTGACAACTTCGCCTAAACATGTTAGGCGAAGTTGTCGTATGATAAATACGGATAGGTTACGGCTTGTTTGAAGAAGTTGTTTTAGAATTCGTGTAATCAGTGATAGGTGTATCACGTGTTTCTAGTTGGAATACAACGTGTTCTTTGTTTATTGTAACGTGTGTTTGATTGTGTTTAACGTGTATCGTCTTCTACGCTCGTATCGTCTTACGTAGGGATTCCGCACCTACGTAGAACGAGATATTCCGTGTAGATCCGGCTGGGAACCTACAATTGGTATCAGAGCGTTTGCTCGTGATTGTGTGGTTCGGGATTATCACACGGGTGTAGAAATCGTTCCGTTCGACTATTCGCGGGACGAGTTTACGTTAATATACCGAGTTTTTGTGTCTTACTCACCTCCCACCATCAAAAAACAATCCATTACACCTTCGTTTACCTCGCAAAACGTCAAAATCAAACCTGCAAAAACAATTGTTCATCAGGCGAAGTTGCCGCTACTGTTTGTAGGGTTTAGGCGAAGATATAAGGTTAAGCGAAGTTATTAACAACTTCGCCTACCTCACAAGTTCGCTTATCTTAAACGAAGTTATCTACAGGCGAATTTAAAAAGGAGCGAAGTTAAGAATTCAAGCGAAGTTAAGACTTAAGCGAAGTTATCTACAACTTCGCCTACAGTACTGTTCAGAATAAAATTTTTATTTTTGTTTTCTTTGAGTGCTCGTTTGTATTTCTTCCAAAGTTGACTTCTATAAATATTACGGAACTGGTGAAAATGGAGGTGGAAGCAGGTTCAGCTACTAAGGCACCGAAAATGCTTAAGGGTACCGATTTCGTGGCTTGGAAAGATCGGTTTGAGCAGTATGTTAAATATCAAGATGCTAAGATGTGGGTATGCATTCAAGATGGATACATTCCACCAACGGCTTTGTATGAGGGTCGTGAACAAATTAAGAAATACAATAAGATGGAAGAGGAAGAAAAGAAGATGTATGAGGCTGAAAGCAAAGCTCATGCTGCGATAACAATGGCTCTTCCACAAGAGATTCTTCACACCTTCAAGAAATATAAAACCGCTAGAGAGCTATGGGAAGCGCTTGAAAACCGATTTGAAGGTAATGTGGGGATACGTGCATCCAAGATTAAGCTACTCAAAACCCAATTCTCGGTGTTCAAGTACTTGAAGAATGAATCACTTGATGATATCATCACAAGATATTATCACCTGATGACCGAACTCAGCAATTATTCCATTGTTTACAAAGAAGAGGAGATCGTAGAAAAACTCCTTGATGCTCTCCCACCGAAATGGGAGATGTACACTGTCTTGATGAGAGAAGATAAAGAGTTTGCCAACATTGACTTGGAAACAGCAGTCAACAAACTATGAACTTTTGAACTTAACATGGTTCGAAAAGAGACACCAACTGATCAGGTTCAGGATCCGGGAATGTATGGTGCGAAAGTTAATTCAAGTTCAAGTTCGAAGTCAGAATCGTCTGCTTACTACTCAAAGGGAGACTCGAGCTCTAACTCAATCATGATGGCCATGTAACTCTCAACATGGATGGTGATGTGTGTTTCGTAGCCGGTGGATCAAACACTTCTAAACCTCAAACAACAAAGGGTAGTTTTTCTTCAAGCGTTCCGAACAACAACTACTCTCAGATGCCCATGAGTGTTAAATCTGCTGAACAGCAGTTTGCTCTCTATGCCTCTTTCATTGCTTCTTACGAAAATTACATTAAAGGTAAAATCGTTGATCCTGCAACTTTAGACGAAGACTATGATCAGATCGATGCTGATGATCTGGAGGAGATGGATCTGTAGTGGCAGATGGCAATGATAGTAAGAAGAGTTAAAAGGTTTATGAAGAAGACTGGTAGAAAATTCGTTGGTGAAAGACCAGGTTTTGATAAGTCAAAGGTTCGGTGTTATAACTGTCAGCAGAATGGACACTTTGCTAAAGAATGCACAAATGAACGTGTAGAACGTAGTCAGAACAGGCCAACACAACCGAATGGGAGAAGTAACGAGAATAGGGCAATGATATCCAGACAGAACGGGGAATACAATTGGAATCTGCAAGTTGAGGAAGTGTTCGAACAGGCCAACTTGGTTAACATCGAAACTGAAGAAAAAAACAGAGAGACAAGAGAAGATCAAGCTTATATGGCAAAGGTGACAGATCAGCTCTCTGAGGTAAGTTCTAAACTCCCTTGTACAAAATGTGAAAATCTGTCTGAACAGCTGAAAACAATAACTGATCAGTTTGTTAGTTTGGATGCTCAATTTAGAACATTAAAAGAAGATCATTATTACACTAAAACTAGAGAAAAAAATTACACGGTAAAAATAAAAGCTAGTGAGAAAGATATCAGAAGTCTTAAAGCCAGTCTAGCTGAAAAAATACAGGTAATTGATCTTAGCTATGAAGTGTTAGAAGAGAAAACCAAACTAATTGCTGAAAGAGATAAACAGATAGCTGATTACCAGGTGAAAGTGGTGGAACTAAACAGAAAGCTTGAGCAATTTAGAAATTCCTCCGCAATACTTGATCACCTCGTAAGTAATCAACGTTCCCCAGTTAAAAGGGGAGGAATTGGATATTCTGAAGTTCCACCTCCTTATAATCATAACTATACTTATGATCCTAGTAATCAAAAATCTGTTGATGTTGAAACTGGTCAGACAGTTCCTGTTAAGGTTACGATTAAAGATCCAGAAGTTAGTAAAAGCGAAACAAGTAAGCCTGTTTCTAATGTTAAGATTTCTGTTCCTAGTCCTGTCTCATCAAATTCGGACAAGACATCTGAGTCTAGTGAGACAAAAGAAGAGACTGTGTTACTAAAACGTGGAGAGGAACATAAACCAACTGAAAAGAATTCTCCACTAAACCCGTATGTCCCACCATATGTTAGACAAACGGGCAGTAATGCAACCTCAACATCTAAAACAACTGTTGAGACGAAAGTTGAACACAGGAGCTGTTTCAGATGCAATCAAATAGGACACCTGATTGCTGATTGTCCTCTAAATCAGAGATTCAGAGGTATGAGGCCTTCGAAAACTGAGAGTAGAACTAACAGTAATTACTATAATGGTAAAAATGAAAACTCATCAAAGTTCAGATATTGGACTAATCCAGGTTTTCAAAGAAGTCGATCTCAGTTTTTCCCTGTTAACAACCAAATCATTAGTAATAATTCATTTAATTCACGAAGGTTTGGATGGCCTCAGAGTCAATCTACTGGAAGGTATCCTTTTAGGACTTACAGAAATCATTCTAATACTAACTTTGGACAGCCAAAGTAAGGGATGCCTTTTAACAGATTTAATCAACCCAAGACCAATAGGTCTTGGGTCCCCAGATTTTAATCCTTTGCTTTAATCGTGCAGGAACAGTTGAACAGGGATGCAAACAATCTATGGGTTGTGGATAGCGGTTGTTCCCGGCACATGACGGGTAACAAGAATTTGTTACACAAATGGAAACCTGTTCAGGGAGGTAGAGTAAGTTTTGCTGGAGAGAGTGGTGGAAGAATTACTGGAATTGGGACGGTGACTAATGGTAAAATGAAGTTAGAAAAAGTGAATTTCGTTGAAGAGCTGAAGCATAATCTGCTGAGTGTATATCAGATCTGTGACAAAGATTACACTGTGCACTTTACCAAAAATGAAGCGATCGTACTGTATCCTGGTTTCAAGATACCAGAGGAATGGATAGTAATGAAGGCTCCAAGGGAAAAGAATACATATGTTATGGACATGAGGTCGACTGAGATGGCAATAGAAGAATCATGTCTTCTGTCAAAAGCAACTGAATCGGAGTCCGAGTTATGGCATCGAAGAATGGGGCATATTCATCTTCGAAAACTGAACTACATTGTCAAGAATGGGCTGGTGCTGGGTGTTCCCTTGAAAAATTTCAACTTTGAAGACCAATGCTTATCGTGCAAAAAGGGAAAGCAACACAAGAAATCTCATCACACCAAGAAGGTTAATTCAATAGTCAGTACCCTAGACCTACTTCACATGGATCTCTTCGGTCCCGTGAATGTAAAAAGCCTAGGTGGAACATCATACTGCTTGGTGATAACTGATGATTTCTCTCGATATTCTTGGGTATATTTCCTAAAGATAAAGGATGAAACGGTTCAGTTGGTAATGAATTTGATTACCAAGGTTGAGAATATTATGGGGAAGAAGGTTAAATACATCAAGACTGACAATGTGACAGAGTTCAAAAACTATCAGATGGAGATATTCTGCTTACAGAAAGGGATAGACCACCAGTACAGCGCTCCGTATACTCCGCAACAAAATGGGGTGGCTGAGAGGAAGAACAGAACGCTAATTGAAGGAGCCAGAACCATGCTGGCTGATTCTAAACTTCCTGTGGTGTTCTGGGCTGAAGCTGTTGCTACAGCCTGTTATATCCTTAATAGAGTTTTAACTGTTAAAAGATTGAATAAAACATGTTATGAACTTATGCATGGTAGAAAGCCTAACTTGAGTGGTCTCGAACCATTCGGGTCCCCGTGTTCGATATTAAAGACGAACTCAAAATTTGGTGAGATAGCCGACGAAGGTATTTTAGTCGGATATGTTGTTGGGACCCCCAACAGACGAGTCTTTAATCTATCGACCAGCAAGGTTGAGGTGGTGTGTAACACTGACATCACAAGTTACAAATCACCAAAACCAAGCACGGGACCCGCTGGGGCTTTCGACTATGATAGGCTTTTTAAATCTTTTAATTTGCCTTACTTGGATTGTGCAGAAGTTGATGAGAGAATTGCTACGAAGATGCTTTATGATGAGGAAGAAAATTTTGTGCAACTACCGTAGTACGATGGATGTCAACCTTCCTCGTCAAATGCTGTCGATACCCCTGCTGCCTCTACAAAAGAGGAATTCTTCAATCCGTTTCATTCTCAACAACAATCACCCATTGATGAGCTACCTTCGAACCTGGAAGACAATCTGCAAGTCAGTTCGGTTCCGACTACGAGTGTTCACAAAAATCACCCTTTGGAGAACGTGATAGGTGATCTGTCCGACGGTGTACAAACAAGACGAAGCTTGAATGAGAACACTTGTGTTTACACAAGCATTAAAGATACAGGTATCATTAACGAATGCTTGTACACCTGCTTCATCAGCCAGATTGAACCAAAGAACTATCAAATGGCTCTCAAGGACAGCTCGTGGGTCGAAGCCATGCAAGAAGAGTTAGCCCAGTTCAAGAAGATGGAGGTATGGAATTTGGTTGCAAAACCGAAGAATGTACATGCGATTGGCACCAAATGGGTTTTCAAATGTAAGAGAGATGAGAAAGGAATAATCATAAGGAACAAGGCAAGGCTGGTTGTAAAAGGTTTTAATCAGCAAGAGGGGATCGACTACAATGAAGTGTTTGCTCCTGTGGCGAGATTGGAATAGATTCGATTGTTTTTGGCATTTGCTGCACACAAGGAGATGAAGGTGTTCCAGTTAGACGTGAAAAGTGCGTTTCTTAACGGTAAAGTCGATGAGGTTGTGTACGTTGAGCAACCTCCGGGTTTTCCTGACCCAGACTTTCCTGATCACGTGTACAAGCTAAGTAAAGCGCTATATGGGCTACATCAGGCCCCTCGTGCCTGGTACGCAACTCTATCCGATTACTTGCTTGAGAATGAATTTGAAAGGGGAAAGATCGATAGCACACTGTTCGTTAAGAGAAATGGAAGAGACTTTCTTCTGGTTCAAGTCTACGTGGACGACATCATCTTTGCTGCATCAAAAGTCGCCATGTGTCAGGAATTTGAAGCCGTCATGAAAAAGAGGTTTGTAATGAGTGCTATGGGTGAACTAACTTTCTTTTTAGGACTGCAGGTTGATCAGAAGAAAGATGGGATGTTCATTCATCAGACTAAATATGTCCAAGACGTTCTCAAACGCTTCAAGATGGAGGATAGTACTCCATTTGATACTCCAATTTGCGTCCATAAACTGGGTGCTGATTCAGACAGTGATGCAGACGTGGACCCCACCCAATATCGGGCAATCATAGGTTCTTTAATGTACTTAACTGCATCTAGACCTGATATTATGTTTGCAGTTTGTCTTTGTGCTCGCTTTCAGGCAAACCCAAAGGAATCTCACTTGAAGGGTGTGAAGAGGATATTGCGGTATCTCAAAGGTAAGCCTAAGCTAGGGTTGTGGTACACGAAAGGAGGAGACTTGGAGTTAGTCGCCTACACGGATTCTAATTATGGAGGATGCAATCAGAATCGGAAGTCAACAACAGGTGGATGTCAGTTTCTTGGAGGCAGATTAGTGTCATGGCAGTGCAAGAAGCAGACCTCAGTCGCCATTTCTACCTGTGAAGCAGAATACATGGCAGCATGGAACTGCTGCTCCCAGGTTCTTTGGATACAACAGCAATTGCGCGATTACGGTCTGAATTTCACTCATACTCCTATTTTCATAGATAACACTGCTGCTATCTTAGTAACTAACAATCCCGTAAAGCATAGCAAAACTAAACACATTGACATCCGTCATCATTTTATACCGGATTGTGCTGAGAAGAAATTGATAGTGCTCGAAAAGGTTGATTCGTTAGATAATTTCGTTGATTTGTTTACTAAAGCGTTTGACAAAACTCGTTTTCAAAACCTTGTTGAGCTAAATGGGATGATCAATCCCGAGTAACCGTGTTTTTCGTTTTTTACTTGTAAAAAAAAACAAAAACAAAAACAAAAAAAAACGTCACTATCGCTTAGAATTATGTCGGTTGCTTCAGTTTGAACGACATATCTTCGGATATGTTTGGTACTTATTTCTACCTGTAGAGTATGAGGATAGCCATTAACCAGATGACTGAAAGTGACCGGGGCGGTTTATGATGTGTTTTTATTCTTTCGCTGAAAATTAGTCGTTCATACTTAGTTAGAAGGACACATACTCGTATGTGGTCGGTCCAGCTGATCCATTGGATCTTCAGGATAGCCGTTTACCTGAAGACTTCGACTTGATCGGGGCGATAGAAGTTGAAATTTTTTTTTGGGAGATGAAATAATTTTTCAAGTCTACTACTTCGTAAGAAGTTTCTTTACTATGTTTAAAAGGAAATTGATCCAACCTTGGAAAGTGATAGACAAACTGATTCTGTGCGCTTAACTAGTGAAGTTATTAGGCCTAAAAGACTTTAGAACAGTCATTGTATGTCATGGTAGCTTTTTATGGTGCGTTAAAATAGAAGTGATACTAACTAAATCTCCTCGATTTTACGTGGAAACTCCTTAAGAGTTGTGCATGTCTCCATATATATCTTTCCGAATGATAGGCAGAAAAGCGATTACCCAGTCATACATGAGCCCGTGAGTGTTCTGATTCCCGAGAAGATGGTGTGTCAAGAAACTGCAGTGATCCAAATTCGAGACTTGCAGTAGTTTACTTGAAGCTGTGTAAATCTTATTATTAAAAAAAAAATTAAAAAAAAAAAATTATTATGTGTTACTAAGACATTCTAGAGCTTATAATGTTAATACTTCTCAATCAAGATGCAAGAAAGAGAACGGGAAGAAGACTCTACAGATCGACGTGTACTTACAATTTAATCAGACACTACGGGTCGAGGTCAACTCGGGGTGACTTGGGGAAAGCCAAATACGCTTTGAGAATAGATAGGAGACATCATAATCTCTGATGTGTTGCCCATTTATATTTTGAGCTAAATTGAACCTAACCCGTATCACAGAAGCGATGAAAACCATTTTAAGTTATTTACCGGCTTACAACCTGTTTCTTTATGTCATAATACAGCTGAACATGGATCTGTGTGACAGTCACTTAATGAGTATGATTCCTGTTCGGATCTTTTCTAAAACTTGGTAGTCCCTGTCGAGACTGAAATTTGATCCCGTGTACTTTATTTTTAAAATTTATTCTACTTATGTAGTTGTATGATTTTATACCTGGTTACTTGGTTCTTGATCGGATCAGTTAACTCTTTAAAGGAAGTTTTAAAGGTTAATGGCATAATGTTCAATTTATAAGGGTCTGTTTGGTAAAGTTTCATATTGAGCGAAGTTGAGGGAAGAGGCGAAGTTATGGGACAGGCGAAGTTAACCCTAACTTCGCCTGTATAACCTTGACCCTATATAAAGAATTTTTTTTTGGTCAAACTCATTATTATTTTCTAAAACCGGCGAACTTATCTTCCAGTAACCTAGGCGAAGTTATATCTCGAATCACATCTTGTTGTTTTTCTCAGTTTCTAATCCGATTTAAAGGTGTGTAGTGTCATCATATCGTATAATCACTGGCAATGGCGTTAATCAAAGGTCGTTTTGATCAGTTACTGACACCGTTCATTCGAAACCTCAACACCCGCTTTTCAAACTTATTTTCACGTGGTCGTAATCAACTTGATCGTCTAGATCGTCTCAAAAACATGTTTTGGTTGAGTCCGCAATCTCCAAATTGACCAAAATCACTTCGTTTGAACGTCTAAACTGTTGCCGATTCATATTCAGGCGAAGTTACAGTTTAGGCGAAGTTATCCTTAACTTCGCCTAAGGTTTAACTTCGCCTGATATTTAATTATGTAACAGTATATGAGGCGAAGTTGTGGTTAGGCGAAGTTATCATTAACTTCGCCTGGCCCTTTTAATTTTTTATATTAACTGTTATCAGGCGAACTTAAAGTTAAGGAGAAGTTGTTCCCAACTTCGCCCCACCCATAACTTCGCCTTTACAGGATAAATCATAACTTCGCTCATGGTAATAGGCGAACTTGTGATTTGACTTGACGATTCTCTAACTTAGACTGTTTTTGTTGCAGAAATGGCAGCTGTTGCTGGAGCAGGTGGTGCTGGAGGTGACGAAGGAGGAGAGAACAATCGGCAGTTTTTCCCGGGGCATAACATGTACATTACTCTGGACCCGGATACGAGCGGTGTTGATGATTTCCGCGAAATCATCACGTTTCTTATCCGCTCGCGTATATTCCACGCTATTACTACAACACTGCCTATCTCTTTGCCAAACATAGAAGATTTCTGGCAGACAGTGGAATATGACTGTCGAGTCGAGCCCCCGGTTATGCGTGCAACGGTTAACAATCAAATAGTGCAGTTCTCATCTGAGCATATCAGGGTGGCTTTGCAGTTTGGGGATGAAACGAGAGACGATCCTACAGACTTCGTGGCTCCATTCAGAGATGGTGCTTTTCTGAGAATGGGATATTCTGGTCCATTGGGAGATACTCAAAGACGAAAGGGATTCTTGTTAGACCAATGGCGATTTCTTATGCACGTAATGATAAAGGCTGGTACAGATGGAATGGGTGCGACCATGCAGTCGGCAATGACATCACTGACTTACAATAAGCGTTATAGCTTTAGTCAGATGGTGTTCTACGAGATAGACCGTCAAAGACGAGCGGTGGCGCGTGAGAGATTTCTGATGTATCCAAGATTCCTGCAAATGATCTTGAATCACGTTGCTCCCACGTTACCTCAGCGCCGCCCGATTAGATATGTGGAGAGTGTAAGCAAGAGGATCTTCGCTCAGTGCAGATCATCAAGTGCGAGGAGCAAACCTGAGCTCCGTCCTCGACATACTCCATTATTTGGGTACTTGATCAATCCAGAGTATGTCCCAGCTCGTGGGGATGAGTTTCGGGATCCGACACCACAACAGGCTGGAGCACCTCAACCACCACTTGAGGTACAACAACCTTTACCTGCTGCTCCTGTTGTGGCACCGGAGGAAACTGTAGACCTTGAAGTTGCTTTTGGCGGTCAAGGTTTATTCGATATGGAACGTGTTGATCCTGAGGAAGAGGTGCAAGTCTCGGTTGCACGGGTTACTAGTGTGAATGTTGCTATGGCAGCTACGACGGAGGCTGATTCTGATTCTTCAGATGATGATGTGGCTGAAGCTAGACGGATTTTAGTTACACAAGAAAGGATTCATGGGAAGAGGAAGAGAGACAATGATGACTGTGATTCGGACTTTGAGGAAGATTTACATCAGTTGGTCCGTAGATCGAGAAGGGAAAGGGCAGGTGCAGGTTCGGGAGCTGGTGAGAGCTCAAGGGTGGTTCGTTTCACTCCACCCGCACTGTCTGGTATGACTATAGTCCCTACACCATTGCTAGTTACAGGGCCAAGCGCCACGGATGTTCCCGTGGTGACTACCTCATCTTCGTTTGGCATACCACCCACTACATTCCAGCTCTCGGCTCCGGAGATTGTGTCCTTGCCACCTCCAACTCTTACTTCATCGGAGGTCGTAGCAAGGTTTGTTGAGTCGACAGTTGTTGCTACTGCAGGGTTGTCGGTTACGATACCACCTGCGGTTACGTTTCCACCTGTTTCTGAGGTGACGGTTACATTGGGAATCCCTCCTCCGTACGCTCAAGACATATCACATCTGAGGTTTGATTTCGATGCAACCCTATCCGACTCGGAAAGAATAGCAGCGCTTGAAAGGGTCGTGGCAGAACAATCAAGAGTAAATCTTATCCAGACCCTTGCTATTCAGCGCCTCGTTGCGGAGAATCAGATTCAGTCGTCCCTCCTGATCGAGCATGGTAAAATAGTTGATGCCTTGAAACAGTTCTTGGCATCTCAGGGGGAGACGAGCTGTAAGGGTGACGAGCTGAGGACAAAAAAGAGCAACGATCGAGACGATGATCCCAATGCATCGAAAGGTGCAGGTGGAGAGTTGCCAAGAACTGAACAAGCTCTTGGGACTTCCACATCTCAGGGGGAGTCAACGAGTGCAGCTGGCGGTTCAGGGGGTGATGATGTGGTGGTTGTGGATGCTGAGGAGATGATGGATGATGATATTGTAGGTGACGACGATGTGTTACCGGTTGAAGAGATTGAGAAGATTGGGGCTGAGATTGTCATTGATAGTGAGATTGAAGAAGGAGAGATTGTGGAGGAGAACGTTGAGCACGAGATTCCGGAAGTTGATAAGTCAGATATGGGAGGCGATGAGACGAAATGGGAGGAGCAGCCAAGATGGAAAGAAGGCTACGCTCAGTGGTTCGTAAAGACTAAGAAACCGGCAGTCCCTATTATGTTCAAGAAAAGTTACAACATCAGGGGTTATGCTGAATCGAAAAAGGGGATTATATGCTGGTTATATGATGAGCAGTTGAGGCTTTTTGTGATTAAACGGTATGATGGGGTTCAGTATTTCAAGAGGTTGTTGAGATCGTTGAATACGTTGCCTGAGTGTGAAGTGAATGACTTAGCCAGGTTGGGGTTGATAAACAGGAGTGATGATAACATGGCTAGGATCATTGGGAAGATAGTCTGGAAGGAAAGCATAAAGGAGAAAAAGTTCGAGCTGTTGAAACCACAGAAAGGAAAGCTCGTTGAAGACAAAGATAGAGGAATGAGAGCAGATGGCAAGCGTTGGATGATAACGAAGTATAAGCCGATCCGGTGTCTAAAAGATGTGCCGATGAAACAAATGCCCAAGGATGTGCTCAAAGATCTGAAATGGTAGTACGTTGATTGTGAAACAGCTGAAGCAGTAATGGAAGATGAAGATGAACAAGAGCTGATGAGAATATATGATCCTATGCGTTTAGTGAATTTGTCTCAAGCTGATCTGCAGGTGCTGAACGAGAAAAAGATATTTTACATTCCTGCTTGGAAAGAAGAAGCAAAGAAATATCAAAGAGTAGTTTCAGTTTGTGTACGAGAAGGCATTCATACTTGAAGATGGAAGATACAAGAGTTTTGGGATTACGAGACACGTGTTTGAAGATAGAGATATGAAGCTACTGCCAAGGGGGAGTCTGTTGGTACATGATGTCAGTAGTTCAGTATATAGTGTCTGTAATCGAGTTAGTATGTTTTGTATTTGGATTTAAGCGAAGTTGTCTCACAAGTTCGCCTGATATGGGCGAACTTGTTGAACAAGCGAAGTTTGTGACAACTTCGCCTAAACATGTTAGGCGAAGTTGTCGTATGATAAATACGGATAGGTTACGGCTTGTTTGAAGAAGTTGTTTTAGAATTCGTGTAATCAGTGATCGGTGTATCACGTGTTTCTAGTTGCAATACAACGTGTTCTTTGTTTATTGTAACGTGTGTTTGATTGTGTTTAACGTGTATCGTCTTCTACGCTCGTATCGTCTTACGTAGGGATTCCGCACCTACGTAGAACGAGATATTCCGTGTAGATCCGGCTAGGAACCTACACAAACCCCATTAAACTTGCAAAATAAATTACCAATTAACATTTTCGTACGTGTATATAAATATGTATATATTATTATATTCATAAATTTATATTTTCTCAATCTAAAATCCTAATGCAAATTTAAAAGATATATATATATATATATATATATATATATATATATATATAATTCTTACTCGTCTAACCAAACGTTCACCACTAGTCTTTCAAACAAGTGCTCACGTTTTACATAAGTGATGAAATATTTAAATAAGTAAAGGTATACTTATAATATTGGCTTTTATTATAAAAAAAGAGAGAAACTTGTAAATATTATACATATATATATATATATATATATATGTGCAACTGTTTTTGTTTCCATTTCAAATAAAGTTAATATAAAATATATTTTCTTTTAAACACTTTATCAATCCCGAATCCGTCATAAACCCATTCCATCGTGTCTAGTGCATTTATTTTCGATTATATATTTATTTCTTACATACCTTTAAATTAAGATAAATAGTTGATACCTCTCGTGGAACTAACTAGTTCACCTTAACCGTACCATCTTCTGTTCACTGCTTTCCTTTATCCAGGTGAGTTTGCATATCCCGGTTTTCTACCTTTTACATTTTGGGGGTAGCATGTATACCTTATTCACTTTTACTCATGTTTTTATTGCCTTATCTATTCAAAACACAATTCAATATATGCTTATATGTGTTCGTTGCATGCTCTATGATTATGCTTTATGTTATTAAACGTTTATTTTAGGTTTGGTCTTTGGTATCTCATCCTCATCTATTCTCATCTAGTATGATATACATTTACCCAAGTACAACGATTTCGTATCAATAGGAACGGGTCCACATCTATTTAGTTGTTTTCATATTCATAAAAATTGTAATGCTCATAATTGACATATGAACTATGATTATACATACATACATACATACATACATACATATACATACATACATACATACATACATACATATATATATATATATATATATATATATAGGATCAGGATCATGTGAGAACTTTTTGGGAATTGAGAACTATGAGAACCATTTTGGACCACAAAAAAACCCAAAATTAAAAAAAAATCATAAAAAAACACAAAAATAAAAAAATTAAAAAAACTAAAGTTCTTATTTATCATCCCGGTTTCTAAAAAAAAAGTAAAAAAAAAATTCTCGGTTTAGCTAAATTATACATATACATATATGTATAATATGTACATATATGTACACACATGTTTTTTTTCTATACACATATGTATAATTTAAGGTAAATGATAATGTACATATGTGTACATTACATAACTAGAGATTAAATGAAAGTATACATATGTGTATAGCTATAATACGAATTAAAAAGAAAAAAAAATCAGTTTTTTTATTATACATATATGTATAATATGTACACACATGTTTTTTCCTATACACATATGTATAATTTAAGGTAAATGATAATGTACATATGTGTATATTACGTAACTAGAGATTAAATGAAAGCATACATATGTGTATAGGTATAATACGAATTCAAAAAAAATCGGTTTTTTTTAATGAAATCGGAATGAAATATAATAATTTTGGTTTTTTTTACTTTTTAAAAATTTTTGTTTCTTTTTAAATTTTTAAATATTTTTTTAGGGGTTCTTTTTAGTGGTCCAAAATAGTTCTCAATTTGTCAAGGTTCTCTTAGGATCCTTATCCTATATATATATAAAAAGAAAAAAAATTTCGGTTTTTTTTATTTAATGAAACCGGAATGAAATATAAGAATTTTGGTTTTTATACTTTTTTAAAATTTTCGGTTTTGTTTGTTTTATAATTTTTTTAATATTTTTTTCGAGAGTTTTTTTAGTGGTCCAAAATGGTTCTCAAAGTTCTCAATTTGCCAATGGTTTTCTTAGGATCCTTACCCTATATACATATATTATATATATATATATATATATATATATATATATATATATATATATATATATTGGGGTGGTTCTAGTGAAAACTCCTCTTAAAAAGAAAACTTAAAAACTACTAAAAACTTCTAAAAAACTATTTTGAACTTTTTAAAAAAAAATTTTTTGAAGTTTCTTTTTTTTCCATTGTTCTTATATATTGTTATTGGTTAAAAAAAAAACCTTGTCGGTAACCTCGTCGGTATAGTGCGCATATGTAATAGTGTGCATTGCATATATGCAAAAGTGTTTGTATTGCATAGAATACAACACTATTGCACATATTTGATACACACTATTGTATATATGCAATATAAGACTAATACACACATCGAATATACATTAGTACATATGTGTAATATAACATTAACGCACATGTGCACCACATCGACTTTTATTTTATTATTATTATTTTTTTTCCATATAACACAACACTACTACACATATACAATACACAAATATTGAATATATGCAATAAAACACTATTAAACTCAAAAATACATAGTAATACACATGTGTAATACAACGGTATCGCTAGAGGTGCACAAACCGGTTTTTTTAAAAAAACCGGTTCGGTTATTAACCGGACTGGTTTTTTTTGCCCGGAAAAAAACCGGTTCGGTTAATAACCGGACCGGTTAATAACCGGTTTTTTTCTGTCAAAACCCTAACCGGTCTAACCGGTTAGGACCGGTTTAGAAACCGGTTAGAACCGGTTAATAAACCGGTTTTTTTATTAACCGGTTTTTTTTATTAACCGGTTTTTTTTTTTTTTTTAAATTTCGCGGTTTCAAATACGAATATTTGTTTTTTATATTTTGTACTTAATGAAGACCATTATTTTTTCACAGTATAAACAAACCGGTAACTACAAGGCAAACCGGTAACTACAACTCTACAAGGCAAAACGGACTGACCGAAGCCATTCTTTGCTTTCGTTGTTAGGGTTCTTTGCTTGGAAGATGAGTATGAGTGTGTGTTGGTGAATGTGTTTTCAACAAACCAAAGATTAAAAACACATAACTTTCATTTATAGTTTTTACATTAAAAATACAAACATTAAATCGTTATCGCATATTCGTAACTCAAAAATACAAACATTAAATCATTAACACTGAAGAAATCTCTGCCAAGAACTGTTGTTCATGATTTAACTCAAAAATACAAACATTAAATCGTGAACTAGCAGATGCTCCTGTTGTTCCCAATCGCAGTTTGTTCATGATTTGCCTCCATGTTTGCTGTTTCTTTAACTAAATTAGAAAAATCCAAATCAACAAGTAAATAAGAGCACATATTAGGAAAAAGAATGCTTAGACACGATTACATGAACAACTTGCTGTTTCTTACTCATGATTTGCCTCCATGTTTGCTGTTTCTTTAACTAATTTTCTTCGCTACCCGATCCCGAGCTATTTCTTAGGTAATCGTCGTACGCGGCTTCTTCATCGGTCATTGGTTGAGTGTGTCCTTCATTGACCTCGTCTTCATACAAGCCCGCTTCATACTCCATTTCCCCCTCGAGTGAGCGTTGATGTTGTGCCCTATCTAAAGAGTCCAAGTAATCCTTGTAGCAAATCGACATCTCTATAGCTGGTGCAGTGAGTCGAGTCCTCCTAATCGATATAACCCTACTAGAAACAGAAAAAGCAAACTCCGAAGCTACCGTGGAAGCTTGGACCGTTAGTAAATCTTTGGCCATGGCGGCGAGGATCGGAAACTCATCCTCCTTACCTCTCCACCAAGCCAGCAAATCAAGACTTCTAAATTCATCCGGAGTCATGTGTTTCACAAAGTTGGTACCACCATACCTTCCAAGTTCACTGCTTGGGGTGTTTACCCTTTGACGTTTACCGGCGTCTTCCCAAATCATGTAGTACATCCCCATTTCAAGGTCGGTTTGGGATTGGGATTGGGCAACAGCTCTTAACGAGTCATGAATTTGGGAAGACGACCCGTATTTTGTAAGGTAGACATCATACATGTTTGACAAGGTGGTGTTGAAAGCATTCTTTAAAGTTTGGCTATAATAGGGGTTTTGATCGTCGTTTAACCCAAGCTCATCACAAATTTTTTCTATTAAAGCTTCAACACCACCAACATTGATGCAAGGGTTTAACGCAGCAGCACATGTCAAAACAGCGGGTAGTTGTTGAAAATATTTTCTAAATTTTTCTTTCATTTTTACACCCATATCAAAATAAGGTGCACCCCTACAATCAAGTTCACTCAACTTTGTGCACATGACAGCAATTTTTGGTAAAGCAATGGGGCTTGTTGGATAGTAAACCCCGGATAAACTAGTTGTGCAAGATTTAAAAATTTGAAGGACCTCCGTAACGATCTCAATCAATAACCAGTTTCTAGGATCATATGGTGCACATTTACCCCTACTTGACAAAATTTGATGAAACGCAATTAATGATTCTTTTTGTTGGATGGCTTTCTCAAACATATTACAAGTCGAGTTCCATCTTGTTGGACAATCCCAATTTGGCCCCAACCATTGACAATTAGCTTCTACACAAAATTTTTTGTATCTTGAAAATGTTTTATTGTTGCTAAAAACATCTCGTAACATTCTTTTAAAACTGTTTCTTTGCGTTTCGATCATGTTTAACCCATCTTGCACGGCCAAGTTGATAATATGTGCAATGCATCAGCTATGAAAAAACGCTCCATCACAAATAGGTTTATACTTTAATTTTAAATGGCCAACCGCGGCCGTATTGTTGGACGCGTTATCAAACGAAATTGAAAAGATTTTATCTTCAATTTTGTATTGTCGAATGACTTTATCCAAGATTTGAAAAATATTTCTACCCGTGTGCGGGTAATCAAACAATTGAAACGCAACGGTTCGTTTCATCATTTGCCACGACTCGGGGTCAACCCAATGAGCCGTCACACAAATGTATGAGTCGGGCGAACCATGAGGTACCGACCAAACATCCGTTGTTAAGTTTACACCAGTTTGTATGTTTGAAAAGTATGAAATTAGTTCGGATTTAGCGTTTTTCCATGCTTTAAGACAATCTCTTCTAAGGGTCGAACGACTTACGTGTTGGTAGCGTGGTTGAACATAGTTTTGCATCATCTCCGTGAATTGAGGGTTGTCGAAGTGTTTGAAAGGAAGTGTTTGTTGAATCACAAAGTTTGAAAACTATTGACGTACCGCTTCAACGTACGTAAACACCCCTCCTTGATTCGTCATCTCCGGCTGCGAACTACTTCCCGCTTCGTCCTTCAAGGCCTTGCAAAAGCGCTGTTGTATATGCGCTTTTAAAGTGGAGTTTGCATCTTTGGCATAGAACTTCAAACAGTGCTTGCATCGAGCTTTTTGGCGACCGTTAGACAGTTCGCATTAGTTGAAAATTGGTAAAATTAGTTAATAATTAATTTTAGTTAATTTAAAATAATTTTGTTTAATTTATAATACTTTTTAACAAATTAATTTGGTTAATAATAAAAGAAAAGTGATTTTAAAAAAATAAAAGAACAAAAACGGTAGACTCGGGTTTGAACCCGGGTCTGTAAGACAACACCTAGGAGAACTAACCAGTTGGACCAGGCTTGATATTTGATAACATAACAGAAACAAAATTACTTAAACTAATACCCATGTTCATTTTTATACTTCAAACCCTAGATTTTCAATTTTGTAAATTGGTTCCATGTACGGTTAATTTACGTTAGGGGTTTTATTATGTGGCTGAAATGATCATAATGCATATGTTGATTACCTAGAAATGTTATGGATTGATGGTGAACGGAGTTTGGCCGGAATCCTAACTTGGACGATCGTAAGAGAATTCAGAGGTATTTTAGATGAAATTGAAGGTAGTAGCAAGTTTAGATGATGAATTAGATGCTTTATATAGGCTCAATTGGAGCGTATGGAGTTAATTGTTCGTTATTGCATTTTTAAAATATATCCGGCGATTCCGAGTTTAAATTACCCATTATTGGTTGTTATAACGTGTCATTGACGATGATTACAAATTCGCCTTTATGGTTTAAGGTTGTACGAGTCTTTAATTGAGTTAATACGCGAGTTTAATGATGTTAAATGGTTGTCGGAAACTGTTTTAGGTCGTTGGAATCTAACGCCAGGTAAACGCACGGGAGGGAGGGTGAAGAGGGTTGGATTTTATATTATATTATTATTTAAATTAAGTTACACAAATGGTCCTTGCAGTTTCAATTATTTTAAAATAGAAATTAAAATATTAATACAATTCAATCCCTTAACTTTGAAATATGTTAACGATGGAATAAAGTTATAATACGTGGATAGTTTTCAAATTGTTTAAATTTAATAAAACTTTAAACCTTGGAGTTTCATTAATTGATCAAAATGAATATAAAATGAACAAAAGATAACCTTAAATCATTATGAATATTGTATTAATGATGAACGACAAACAAGAATACATTGAAATGACAAAACAGGTAGGCATAATGAATACAAATACAAATACAAATAAAAATAAAAAATGGCGAATGTCACACGAATGAACCAATTAAACTCCGAACCCTAACTATACGAACAATTCAGTCCTTAAAACACTTGAAATGACTTAAATGTTCAACAGATCAATGAATCAGACATCAAACACAGCCCATTCGCTTAAAATGCTAGTAACCGCTCTAAACAACCTTCATGAACTTGCTTTCATTAATAACTGACCATTCGATGAGGATCTTAGTCATTCGTTTGGTGTTTCCTGCCATTCACTTATGAGATTGGTCATACGTTGTGCGGTCAGCGTATGAACCTCAATCGTTTATTGTGTGGTGAATACATATTCAAGCGTATGAAGACCTTGATTAGGCATATGGAGATAGTTTTAAGTGAATGACAAATTTTCTTGGCAAATGAGGGGTGTTTTCGCTTACCACATGGAAAATGGGTGTTTCCGATATAAAAAAAAAGATTTCAGAAATATTTTTTTAAACAAAATTTTTCTGGGATATTCCGAATAAGGGGGGCATTCTTCTTATACATTTTGGCAACAATATTTTCCGGCCGAATTTTCACGCGTATCTACTGGTTGAAGGGGAGAACAAGACTGTTTATACGATCTTATTCGAGATTTTTGAAGATTGTTCAAGACCTTGCCAAATTTATTAAGAAAAGGGGGATATAAAAATTTCAATGAGTTTATTTTGATTGGTATCCTCCTATAGTTTCAAGGGTTTCTTGATAAATTACTGCAATTGAGATGATAATACATTTTGAGAAAGCTACGTTTAATTGAGTTCAAGACTAAACAAGTGCATAATATTTTCGATTGCTGATTGATTCCTTCGAGACTGAAACCAAACTATGTTGGCTACAAGTGTCTATTCGTTTACTTCTTTATGAAGGATTCAATTATTGACTATGTTGGCTACGAGTATGCAGATGGTAAGCCATTCGAAGTCTCCTAATAACTAGTTGCAATAAAAGCTATCCACAAAAATTAAAAAAAAAAAGTAAAAAAGAAAAATAAAACACCGCCACAAATGTTTTGAGATATATTACTCTTCAATTAGATAGTTATCGTAAAGGGAAAATTTCCAAAATACACATTTCAGAATCTATTTTCGAGTTTACACACACTTTGCAAGATATTCCTGAAATACGCACTTAAACCTAGTCTAGACGAGTAGGAAACATAACCAGGCGATAACCACTTAAATGAAGACACATGGACAAAAAAACAAAAGTCTATCATACTCTTTCCTACTAGTTTCCCCCTAATTAATCCATCCCTATTAGTTTACCCCACCCCCTCCTTCCTTCTTATATATCCATTCCAACTAGTTCCACCTAATATACCCATCCCAACTAATTTAGCCCCTTAATATACCCATCTCTACTAGTTTTCCCTTAATATACCTGTTCATACTAATTTTCCTTTAATATACTCGTCTCTATTAGTTTCCCCACTAAGAGCATTCCCAACCCAATCCCTACCCTATATCCTTATATATCATATTATTACACTAAAAATCACTATTTTTTCTCTCTCCTGTTTAATTAAATAATACTTTTTATACATTTATCATTATCTTTTCTCTTTCCTCCACTCACAAACACTTTTAGAAAATATTAAAAAATTATACGGTATGAACAGTGAATCCCAAAATTTAACATTCATTTATAACATTTTCTCTCTCCTCTACTCACAACCACTCATAATCATACCATATAATTTACAAATCCCCCTCACAAAAATATAGGGAATGGGCTGAGAGCATTCCCAACAGCATTTTTATCTCAATCTCTATAATTACACTAAAAAACACTATATTTTCTTTATCATTTACAATTAAATAATATATTTTAATATTTTTATCATTACTTTTTCTCTCTACCCCACGCACAACCAGATTAAATAACATTTAAAAGTTATAGAAGATAAACAGTGTTTCTCGAAATTTGCTTATCAACAAAAGTTTCTCTATCTCCTTTACTCACAACTATTCTATATGATATAAACTTGTGGAGAATGCTCTAACATACGTGCTATTCATCCTACTAAAATCTATTTTTACTTTTGCAGCCAGCATCATTACGAAACAACAAACCGATCAGCATGAACTCAAAACACCTCACTTCCATGGAGTCAACGCCCATCAAACCGCTACTCATCCTCACTCTCACCTTCCTCTTCCACTTATCTTCAACCTCCGCACTCCCTAAACAAGCTCAACCCACCAAATCCGGCTACCTCACTGTCAATTCCACCACCGGTTCCGCCATCTTCTACGCCTTTTATGAAGCCCAAAACACCACCAACACTTCACTCTCTAACACCCCACTTGTCATCTGGCTTCAAGGAGGCCCTGGCTGCTCCTCCATGACCGGAAACTTCTACGAACTCGGCCCGTGGCGAGTTACGGCTTCTTTAACACTTGAACCCAATCCCGGCTCTTGGAACCGGATATTCGGCTTGTTGTTTCTTGATAACCCGATTGGAACCGGTTTTAGTATTGCTTCCACACCCGAAGAGATTCCACGGGACCAAAATACCATAGCGAAACATCTGTTTATCGCGATAAGAAAGTTTATCGCTTTAGACCCGTTGTTTAATTCTCGCCCTATTTACATCACCGGTGAGAGTTACGCTGGAAAATATGTTCCAGCAATCGGGTACTATATTCTTAAAAGAAACCCGAGTTTACCTGTGTCAGAACGGGTAAATTTGTTTGGGTTAGCTATTGGAAACGGGTTGACCGATCGGGCAATTCAAGTAGGCACTCATGCTTTGCATAATTACAATCTTGGTTTAATAAATGAGAAACAGAAAACCCAAATGGAAAAACTTCAACTTGAGGCTATAAAGTTAACTAATGATGGTAATTGGAGTGAAGCTACAGATGCAAGAATCAAAGTCTGGAACTTTCTTGGAATGGTGACGGGTTTAGCGACTTTGTATGATTTTAGGAGGCAGATTCCTTATCATTCTGATTGGGTTGAAGAGTTTTTGAAAGACCCCGAGGTTAAAAAGGCATTAGGAGTTAACGAATCGATGGCTTTTGAGGAATGTAGTGATGTAGTTGGGGATGCATTGCACGCGGATGTGATGAAGAGTGTTAGGTACATGGTGGAGTATGTTGTTAAGAATACTAAGTTATTGTTGTATCAAGGTCAGTGTGATTTGAGAGACGGTGTTGTGTCGGTTGAGTCTTGGGTGAGGAAGATGAAGTGGGAGGGGCTTGATAAGTTTTTGGAAGCCGAACGGAGTGTTTGGAGTGTGAATAATGTGCTTGCTGGTTATGTGCAGAGGTCGGATAATTTGAGCCATGTGGTGGTGTTGGGTGCGGGCCATTTTGTGCCAACTGATCAGGCGGTTAACTCGCAAGCCATGATTGAGGATTGGGTTCTTGATAGAGGATTGTTTGGTAATAAGAATGTTCAAAGTCTATCTCATGATCTTTGAAACTGTTGTAGTAGTCTTGCATATTGCTAGTTCAAGAAGCTATCACACACGTTGATCTTTATGATTGCCATTGCTGTATTATGATTCAGTTGTATACTTATTTGATGGGTTCAATGCCAATGCTTAAGATGTGGTTCACAACCACTATATATATAAATAAACGTAAAGCATCTATGTTAGCACTTTGTTGTAAGTTGGTTGTTTAGCTCATAATTTGATCCGTGTAGTTGCTGAAATTAGGAAGAAGTGAAGCGTTTTGCACTATTGGTTTTGCACAATTGGTAGCTAGTTATTATTATTTTTTTTAGCCAATAAGTAATTCTCATTAAAATCAAAACGATTACAATAAAGTGGCAGACAAACGGGCAACAAGCTGCGTCGCAACCCCCTTCTGAATAGCCAATAAGTAGTTATTTTCGGTTTTGTGTTCTATTGTGTGAGAGCTTCGCAATGAAACACACAGTGTCCAGTCGGAACTAAGATGAAAGTGACATCGACCCTCGAATTTGAGTGATTGCAATGCATACTGTGTTTAATGCATCTTTAGGACTAATGCGAACAAACTTTTTTTTTTCTAAAATCAAAAGGACTTTTACTTTTGACTCATTAAACATGTCATGAATGTTTTTTTTCTTTTTACTTTTAAGGATTAAACTTGAATATGATACGTGTTCTATTGGATCAAGTGGCGAAAGTCAATTGGGCCATGGGGTTTTTATGTTTTTTTAGTATAACACAAGTACCCAAAAGGCCAAAATCGACCGAAACGCCCGAAGTCGACAATGTTTTAACTTACCAACGCCCGAGTTTTATCGATTCATTGACAGGGACAGACCACGCTCAGGTTTTACAAACTCCTGGGTACCGACCTCTTTTTTTGGTTCCGGTACCGTAACCTACCCAACCGAAACTGATCAAATTCGCGTCGACTTACCGCAACAACAACCGGGACCACAACGCTCAGGTTTTACGGATCGAATAAATGTCGTGTTAAATTTTTTATTTTTTATATGTTAATTTAACGAAATTACTTTTTGGATTTTAACACTTGCGTTTTACCAACGTTGTTTACACTGTGACAAGCGTAATACGTAACAGATACTGGCCGAAATCACGTCTACTCACCGTCTAACGCTTGGGTTTTACCAACACCTAAATTTTACCAATACCCGAGTTTGAACGCTCGGGTTTTACCAACACCTAGATTTAACCAACGCTAGGGTTTTAAGTTTTTATATACTAATTTGACGAATTATTTTTTGGGCTTAACTCTGGAACCATTACTAACGTAACCCTTATCAACCAAATATGCCTTAATTCGTTGCCACAACGCACGAGTTTTACCAACACCCTAGCTTTACTGACCGAATAAAATTTTATTTTAAGTATGTTAATTTTTTTTATAGTATACGAGTGCTGACATATATATATTTTTTTTAAATTTTAAATGTGGTGACTTAACTTTATTTTTAAGGTTTAATTAGTTCCGGTACCGTAACGAGTCTAACCAATTCCGACCGACTCGCGTTGACTCACTGTTGCAACTACCGGTTATTGTTACCGTCACGAAGTTTTTAATATGTTAATTTTAAGTTATACAAGTGTCGATACTTTTTTTTAACGTTAACAGATTAATTTTTTTTATAATGTAGTGTCGGTATCTCAACCAACTTAACCCATATCAAATCCAACCAAATCCACATTAATACATTGCCATAACACTACGGGTAAAAAAAGACAGATCTCAATTGCTCTGACACAACATGTAAAGCACTAGTTTCTTTCATTAGGTTCATTATGTTATTTAAAATGACATTAATAAGTCATAAATAAAATGAATAATTAATTATATAGAAATTCCCTAGTTCTATTGTAGAGGGAGAAACCAAATTTAACCAAAAAATTTTGAAAAATTTCAAAAAGTACCACTCAAACTCACGGAGCCGTGATATTTGAGTTTGTGTCGATGGATTTCACTAGCCAATAAATAATGCCACATGTCCAATGTCTGACACAAGCCTTGAGATTTCAAACTAAATCCATCGGATCTATGAATTTTAAAATCAAAACCGTCTCTTTGAAAAAAACGTCTCCATGATGATTTAGATTGCTTTCGTCTCCTTCGTTAGTGTTTTTTTTAGATCAATGATGAGTGTATTCGGACATTCAAACTTTTTTAAAAACTCACGGAAGAGACAAAAGCAATCTGAAATATCAATGAGACGATTGTTTTCAAGGAGTCGGTTTTGATAACAAACTTCACGGATCCGACGGATTTAGTTTGAAATCTCATGGCTCGTGTCAGACATTAGACATGTGACATAATTTTATTGGCTATCGAAAACCATTGACACGAACCTAAATGTCACGGCTTCATGAGTTATGGAAAAAAAATTTTTGAAGCTTAAAAATTTTTGGACCAAATATGGTTTCTCTGTTGAGATGGACATTTTTGAGAATTTTTTTCAAGAAATTCCTTCATAAAATTGTCATTATTGTATTTAAATAAAATAATTATTTATAAAGCCTTAGTAGGAATACTAAAAGAACATATGATTCATTTTCTAAAACACAAATATAGACAAATGAGACTCACCGCTAGAGAGGAAACTCTCACAATTTCTTCCATCACTATCTTCTTTTTTTTCTTCCCTCAAAAATCTAGAACATCATCTTAATCTAGAACATCATCTTACCCGGTGACTCCTTGAATGTGAGAGCAATCTCCGATAGTACACATGTTGTTTCGGTTATTATACACTAGGAGACTGACACATTCGTCTAAGAAGAGACGTAAAATATGTTTAAAGCGACTCATATTAAACACCACTCCTCAACCGAAGTTAACAGATTTATTTTGTTTAAAAGTATGTTTGGCAATGAGCTTTTAGAGGCTTCAAGCTTCAAGCTTTTAAGAAAAAGTCTTGTTTGGTTGAAGGAGCTTGAAGCCTTTAGATGATGAGGAAAAGCTTAAAGCTCCCACCAGTAGCGTTTAGAAAAAACTACAAACTTTTAGTATTTTAATTACTTAAATAACATTCCAAAATAAGTACATTTAATATTATTTTTTTTAGTTATGCCCATTTTGGTCATTTTATACATTTTGTTAAAAGTTCCAACTACTCTATCAAACATCTAAATATATCTAAAACTCTACAGCTACACCGAGCCAGTTTGTTTTACAAGAAACTAACTGGGCCGGTTAGTTTGAAAGCTCATTTAGTCATTACGATTAGATCATGATCAACGACTAGTTTTTCGGGTATACATTTCCTATACGAGTAGTTTATTACTAGTTAACTCGTCGCGACTTGTTTAACCTTACAATCTACTCGTGGCTACTCGTTTTATAATAATTCAATTTATTTAAAAAATCTTTAAAATATATTAAAATATTATGTAATACCTCAATCAACATGAGCTCAATTAGTCATTACTATTCTCATCATTACGAAACAACAAACCGATCAGCATGAACTCAAAACACCTCACTTCCATGGAGTCAACGCCCATCAAACCGCTACTCATCCTCACTCTCACCCTCCTCTTCCACTTATCTTCACCCTCCGCACTCCCTAAACAAGCTCAACCCACCAAATCCGGCTACCTCACTGTCAATTCCACCACCGGTTCCGCCATCTTCTACGCCTTTTATGAAGCCCAAAACACCACCAACACTTCACTCTCTAACACCCCACTTGTCATCTGGCTTCAAGGAGGCCCTGGCTGCTCCTCCATGACCGGAAACTTCTACGAACTCGGCCCGTGGCGAGTTACGGCTTCTTTAACACTTGAACCCAATCCCGGCTCTTGGAACCGGATATTCGGCTTGTTGTTTCTTGATAACCCGATTGGAACCGGTTTTAGTATTGCTTCCACACCCGAAGAGATTCCACGGGACCAAAATACCATAGCGAAACATCTGTTTATCGCGATAAGAAAGTTTATCGCTTTAGACCCGTTGTTTAATTCTCGCCCTATTTACATCACCGGTGAGAGTTACGCTGGAAAATATGTTCCAGCAATCGGGTACTATATTCTTAAAAGAAACCCGAGTTTACCTGTGTCAGAACGGGTAAATTTGTTTGGGTTAGCTATTGGAAACGGGTTGACCGATCCGGCAATTCAAGTAGGCACTCATGCTTTGCATAATTACAATCTTGGTTTAATAAATGAGAAACAGAAAACCCAAATGGAAAAACTTCAACTTGAGGCTATAAAGTTAACTAATGATGGTAATTGGAGTGAAGCTACAGATACAAGAATCAAAGTCTGGAACTTTCTTGGAACAGTAACGGGTTTAGCGACTTTGTATGATTTTAGGAGGCAGATTCCTTATCATTCTGATTGGGTTGAAGAGTTTTTGAAAGACCCCGAGGTTAAAAAGGCATTAGGAGTTAACGAATCGATGGCTTTTGAGGAATGTAGTGATGTAGTTGGGGATGCATTGCACGCGGATGTGATGAAGAGTGTTAGGTACATGGTGGAGTATGTTGTTAAGAATACTAAGTTATTGTTGTATCAAGGTCAGTGTGATTTGAGAGACGGTGTTGTGTCGGTTGAGTCTTGGGTGAGGAAGATGAAGTGGGAGGGGCTTGATAAGTTTTTGGAAGCCGAACGGAGTGTTTGGAGTGTGAATAATGTGCTTGCTGGTTATGTGCAGAGGTCGGATAATTTGAGCCATGTGGTGGTGAAGAGGTAGGTCCTAGCGGAGCCCAGTTGAACCCGCAAGACTCATCTTGAATAGGGACGTCTGCGCAATGACCAACTGCTCCAGCAGGACCCACCATGCTCAGAGAACCTTACGCGCAGTACGCCAGCTGTACCCGCAGGGAAAGCCTCCCAATGGTGAAGTACCCCGCCTGTTCCCGCAGCTGCGGATACAAGCCATCAGGGAAGGCTACCCGCACTAACAGCAAGGCTACACGCACAAGGCATTCGCTACTTCAGTAGTCACATGAAGGAATGAGCAAGGCGGGAATACTCCCGCCTAAATGAGCCAGTCCGTATGCTTCTGGAAGGTCTTTCGTACTATATCTACTAAGGTATGGGCGGAACAGACAATTTGACCAGAGCAGCCCATGAACCAATCACAGGGTGACAGCTCACCGACAACAATACGAGGAGGAGCACCCTCTAGTACTGTTTGTCACTATTAGCCGCTGCCTACTCACCAACCCTTACGATGGGACGTGCGCAGCCTACAGTTGGTGGAACAGTGCGTAGCCGGCAGTAAAGGAACAGTATACAGCCGACCTTTACTGTTGGCCGTAGCCTAACCACCAACCAGCATGGCCTGTGCGTAGTCCACTGTTGGTGGAACATGAATACTATTCAGCCGGCTGTACCTTCTAGGAAACCTACCTTCGGCTATAAATACTCCAACACCTTGGAATGGTAAGATGATCTGATATCTCAATCTTATCTAGCAATCTCTTAATATACACTTATATTCAGAGCAATCTAGTCTGATTCTCACGCCGGAGGGTGGTCACAAGGAGGAACCCCCCCCCTTCTCAGTGACGAGCTTACGGTGTCTGTTTTGCAGGTCCCCTGAAGAACAACCTTCTCTGCTAGACCTCATCCTCGTGGGAAACATTACTTAACCCCCAGATTATCTATAATCTGCCCAGGGTTCACTTAGTGTTTCTTCATTGGCGCCATCCGTGCATAAAAGCTAGAACTAATTATTAGTTTTTTCAAAATTTCTGAAGAAATGGTTAACGTTACTCCGGTCCCAAGGCCAGTAATCGACCAAGAAACCCCGGTAACCACAACCCCAGCAACTGGGGTGAACACCGGCGGTTATACAAATCTTACGAACACTACCCCGACTACCCAAGCCGGGGCAAGTGCAGTAAATATTCCACTGGGGTTCGCTGATGCCCAGTTGGAAAAACGAACGAGGGCCCCTCGCCAAACACTAGATCAAGTGAAGGCGTGGGCCGAAGCACGTCAGAGAGAGTTCCAAGCTGAATTGGACGAACGCTTGCGTTCAGTTCAACAGGCTGACGAATTCGGCAGTACTCGCCAACATCTCAATATGAACAGTGAGTGCGAGTACTCAGACGACGAGAGGGAAGAATCCGATACCGACGCAAACCCTCTCCATAATGCGAAAGGGAAGCGTAAGGAAACGGACTTCCAACCGAAAAGGAATTTTGGGGAAGCTTTTAAACCAACAAATGCGGAGAGAAACCCACGTGACTTCTCCAAAACCTTTAGACCAACTGCTACAAATGCAGGAAAGTCAAAGTTCGCAAGGGACATTGCGGAAGCAATCGCCCCGAGAAGTGCCAAACAAATGTCCAACATTGGCACTTATGATGGTCTATCCGACCCAGACGACCACTTGAACAGATTCATTGCGGGGGCAACCGTCAGTAACTGGACGGAACCCACGTGGTGTTATATGTTCCAGATGACTCTGGTTGGAGCGGCCAGGGCATGGTTTGATCGTTTGCCGATCCACCACATTTATGATTGGGCGGACTTTCAGAATAAGTTCAGCCAGCACTTCAGCCAGCAGAGGAAATATACTGAAGAACAGTGGACGATCCTCAACTGCGTTAGAGAAGAGGATGAATCTTTACTAGACTTCATCACCCGCTTCAACTCCAAAAAGCTAAGTCTCGGCAACATAAGTGAAGATCTTGTTCGCGCCGCTTTCATCCAAGGCGCCGAATACCCAGAGCTTATCCGCACATTGACGGGTAAGGATGGCATGCCATCAACATGGGATGCCATCATGACGGCGGCAAAGCGCTTTGCCGAGACGGAAAAGCAACTGGGAAGGGATCTTCCCCAGAGTACACACCTCTACACGCAGAGGACAAGAGAGAACAATGTTCGGATCGCCCGGCAGAACAAAAAGAGGAAGCTAGGTATCTGGCAGTCAAGGGTAAACTTTGACACCTCATCCAGCTCTCACCCTCTTGTTGGCGGAAGAAATCACACACACCCTTCAAGCCAAAAGCACCGGTGGACGCCACTCACCAAAAGCGTCACAGAGATATTTGCCACTGAAAAGCTACCATGGCCAAAAGCTCCAATGATCCGGCAGCGACCTAATGCGGATCAGAGTAAATCCTGTGACTTCCACGGGACAAAAGGTCATAGTACGGAAGAGTGTACATCCTTGAAGGATATTGTTGAAGCATTCGTCAAGGATGGAAGACTGGCACACCTGGTGGCATCAATCAAGAAGGGAGGAAGGAACGACAACCGGTACCGAGGCAACGGACGAAAGCCCGTTGACATCAGCATCAACATGGTTCATGGTAAGATCAAAGGAAGAAAAAGGCGAACGACAGAACCATGTGCGTGGAAGGAAGCTGAGGTGCGCTTCCCGCGAGTGCCAGGAGGACCCAGCAAAGAAGGCCCTATCGTCATCAAAAGCCAGCTGGGGCACTACATCACTTCTCGCACTCTTGCTGACAACGGCGCCTCGTCAACGGTGATGTACAGGCAGTTCTTCGACAAGCTAAATGACGAAGACAAGGAACGCCTGGAAACGATCTGCGCCTCGATGGAAGGGTTTGATGGCAGCACAAACACCCCCCTGGGTATCCTATCTTTCCCCGTCACTCTTACGGATGGGAAACACTCCCGCACAGAAGATGTGGACTTTGTCGTGATGAGGAAGCCACACCACACATACGACATTCTCTTCGGGAGAGACGGGATGGCAAGATTCAACGCCGTGGTATCCTCAGTCCACGGCATGATGGGATGGCCAACAGCTGAGGGTGTAGCGATGATCACCGGCATTCCCCAGGTATGCATCGCATCTGTCTCATCTAAACCCAAACCAAAGATGGCTAAACCAACCATCACCGAACCAGAAAGATAGGCCTTCAACGGCAAGTACCCTGACCAGGCCGTCACCATTGGCCCGACAATTGTTGATCCCACACGCACCTTACTTAAGCGCTTATTACAAAAAAACACTGACATCTTCGCGTGGACACCAGCTGACATGACTGGTGTACCCCGAAGTAAGGCAGAGCATAAGCTCAAATGCGATCCGGCTGTTACGCCGATCGTACAAAAGCGCAGAGTAATGGGGCCAGAACAAACTAACGCGTGTAGAAGCCAAGTCAAGGAACTCCTTTACGCAGGCATCGTACGCGTTAGTAGATATCAAACTTGGGTTGCAAATCCCGTTATGGTACCGAAGAATAACAAACAATGGCGCATGTGCATAGATTTCAAGGACTTGAACAAAGCATGCCCCAAAGATTGTTATCCGTTACCCGAAATTGATCTTAAGGTGGATTCGTTGGCACCGTTCCGCCTTAAATGCTTCCTGGACGCGTATAAGGGGTACCATCAAATACACATGGCCGTTGATGATCAGGACAAAACCGCTTTTCGGACGCCCGATGGCACATTTTGTTACCAAATGATGCAATTCGGACTTAAGAATGCCGGGTCCACATACCAACGCCTGATGGATAACCAGTTTCATGCCCAAATTGGGAGGAACTTGGAAGTCTACATGGATGACTTGGTCATCAAAAGCCCTGACCCAGAAGCGATGTTAAAAGACATCGAAGAGACTTTCAACACGCTCAGGAAGATAAACATGAAGCTCAACCCGAGCAAGTGTGCCTTTGGAATGGAAGAAGGGAAGTTCTTGGGGGTCATCGTCACTAAAGATGGCTTCAGAGCGAACCCTGAAAAGGTCGAAGCCATTATCAAAATGGAATCACCTACTACCATTAAACAGGCTCAGACACTGAATGGACGACTAGTGGCACTTAATCGCTTTTTGGCAAACCACGCAGATAAGTCGTTTCCCTTCGTGTCAACGTTGAGAAACTGTTTAAAGAAAACGCACTTCCGCTGGACACCAGAAGCGGAAGCAGCTTTTCAGGAGATTCGGTCACGCTTGATCGAACTCCCAACGCTCACAGCACCAAAAGCGGGAGAGGAGTTAATCCTATACCTTTCCGCAACAGATAGAGCAACCGGGGCAGTCCTGCTAGTAGAGCGAAAAGGCATCCAGATGCCAATCTATTATGTCAGCCGTATCCTAACAGACGTAGAAACCCGGTACTCTACCCTCGAAAAATTAGTCTTAGCACTTATACACGCTTCACGCAGGTTAAGACGATATTTCCAGGGTCACCCAATCACCATTCTCTCCAACTTCAAACTTGCAAACGTTCTAGGCAAACCCGAGTTATCGGGACGCCTAGCCAAATGGGCAATTGAGTTGGGGGAATACGCGATAAAGTATAAGCCAAGACCAGCCATAAAAGGCCAGGTTCTGGCCGACTTTATTGCAGAAGTACCTGTTGGGTGCGGGCCATTTTGTGCCAACTGATCAGGCGGTTAACTCGCAAGCCATGATTGAGGATTGGGTTCTTGATAGAGGATTGTTTGGTAATAAGAATGTTCAAAGTCTATCTCATGATCTTTGAAACTGTTGTAGTAGTCTTGCATATTGCTAGTTCAAGAAGCTATCACACACGTTGATCTTTATGATTGCCATTGCTGTATTATGATTCAGTTGTATACTTATTTGATGGGTTCAATGCCAATGCTTAAGATGTGGTTCACAACCACTGTATATATAAATAAACGTAAAGCATCTATGTTAGCACTTTGTTGTAAGTTGGTTGTTTAGCTCATAATTTGATCCGTGTAGTTGCTGAAATTAGGAAGAAGTGAAGCGTTTTGCACTATTGGTTTTGCACAATTGGTAGCTAGTTATTATTATTTTTTTTAGCCAATAAGTAATTCTCATTAAAATCAAAACGATTACAATAAAGTGGCAGACAAACGGGCAACAAGCTGCGTCACAACCCCCTTCTGAATAGCCAATAAGTAGTTATTTTCGGTTTTGTATTCTATTGTGTGAGAGCTTCGCAATGAAACACACAGTGTCCAATCGGAACTAAGATGAAAGTGACATCGACCCTCGAATTTGAGTGATTGCAATGCATACTGTGTTTAATGCATCTTTAGGACTACTGCGAACAAACTTTTTTTTTTCTAAATCAAAAGGACTTTTACTTTTGACTCATTAAACATGTCATGAATGTTTTTTTTTTCTTTTTACTTTTAAGGATTAAACTTGAATATGATACGTGTTCTATTGGATCAAGTGGCGAAAGTCAATTGGGCCATGGGGTTTTTATGTTTTTTTAGTATAACACAAGTACCCAAAAGGCCAAAATCGACCGAAACGCCCGAAGTCGACAATGTTTTAACTTACCAACGCCCGAGTTTTATCGATTCATTGACAGGGACAGACCACGCTCAGGTTTTACAAACTCCTGGGTACCGACCTCTTTTTTTGGTTCCGGTACCGTAACCTACCCAACCGAAACTGATCAAATTCGCGTCGACTTACCGCAACAACAACCGGGACCACAACGCTCAGGTTTTACGGATCGAATAAATGTCGTGTTAAATTTTTTATTTTTTATATGTTAATTTAACGAAATTACTTTTTGGATTTTAACACTTGCGTTTTACCAACGTTGTTTACACTGTGACAAGCGTAATACGTAACAGATACTGGCCGAAATCACGTCTACTCACCGTCTAACGCTTGGGTTTTACCAACACCTAAATTTTACCAATACCCGAGTTTGAACGCTCGGGTTTTACCAACACCTAGATTTAACCAACGCTCGGGTTTTAAGTTTTTATATACTAATTTGACGAATTATTTTTTGGGCTTAACTCTGGAACCGTTACTAACGTAACCCTTATCAACCAAATATGCCTTAATTCGTTGCCACAACGCACGAGTTTTACCAACACCCTAGCTTTACTGACTGAATAAAATTTTATTTTAAGTATGTTAATTTTTTTTATAGTATACGAGTGCTGACATATATATATTTTTTTTTAAATTTTAAATGTGGTGACTTAACTTTATTTTTAAGGTTTAATTAGTTCCGGTACCGTAACGAATCTAACCAATTCCGACCGACTCGCGTTGACTCACTGTTGCAACTACCAGTTATTGTTACCGTCACGAAGTTTTTAATATGTTAATTTTAAGTTATACAAGTGTCGATACTTTTTTTTAACGTTAACAGATTAATTTTTTTTATAATGTAGTGTCGGTATCTCAACCAACTTAACCCATATCAAATCCAACCAAATCCACATTAATACATTGCCATAACACTACGGGTAAAAAAAGACAGATCTCAATTGCTCTGACACAACATGTAAAGCACTAGTTTCTTTCATTAGGTTCATTATGTTATTTAAAATGACATTAATAAGTCATAAATAAAATGAATAATTAATTATATAGAAATTCCCTAGTTCTATTGTAGAGGGAGAAACCAAATTTAACCAAAAAATTTTGAAAAATTTCAAAAAGTACCACTCAAACTCACGGAGCCGTGATATTTGAGTTTGTGTCGATGGATTTCACTAGCCAATAAATAATGCCACATGTCCAATGTCTGACACAAGCCTTGAGATTTCAAACTAAATCCATCGGATCTATGAATTTTAAAATCAAAACCGTCTCTTAAAAAAAAACGTCTCCATGATGATTTAGATTGCTTTCGTCTCCTTCGTTAGCGTTTTTTTTAGATCAATGATGAGTGTATTCGGACATTCAAAATTTTTAAAAACTCACGGAAGAGACAAAAGCAATCTGAAATATCAATGAGACGATTGTTTTCAAGGAGTCGGTTTTGATAACAAACTTCACGGATCCGACGGATTTAGTTTGAAATCTCATGGCTCGTGTCAGACATTAGACATGTGACATAATTTTATTGCCTATCGAAAACCATTGACACGAACCTAAATGTCACGGCTTCGTGAGTTATGGAAAAAAAATTTTTGAAGCTTCAAAATTTTTGGACCAAATATGGTTTCTCTCTTGAGATGGACTTTTTTGAGAATTTTTTTCAAGAAATTCCTTCATAAAATTGTCATTATTGTATTTAAATAAAATAATTATTTATAAAGCCTTAGTAGGAATACTAAAAGAACGTATGATTCATTTTCTAAAACACAAATATAGACAAATGAGACTCACCGCTAGAGAGGAAACTCTCACAATTTCTTCCATCACTATCTTCTTTTTTTTCTTCCCTCAAAAATCTAGAACATCATCTTAATCTAGAACATCATCTTACCCGGTGACTCCTTGAATGTGAGAGCAATCTCCGACAGTACACATGTTGTTTCGGTTATTATACACTAGGAGACAGACACATTCGTCTAAGAAGAGACGTAAAATATGTTTAAAGCGACTCATATTAAACACCACTCCTCAACCGAAGTTAACAGATTTATTTTGTTTAAAAGTATGTTTGGCATGGAGCTTTTAGAGGCTTCAAGCTTCAAGCTTTTAAGAAAAAGTCTTGTTTGGTTGAAGAAGCTTGAAGCTTTTAGATGATGATGAAAAGCTTAAAGCTCCCACCAGTAGCGTTTAGAAAAAACTACAAACTTTTAGTATTTTAATTACTTAAATAACATTCCAAAATAAGTACATTTAATATTATTTTTTTTAGTTATGCCCATTTTGGTCATTTTATACATTTTGTTAAAAGTTCCAACTACTCTATCAAACATCTAAATATATCTAAAACTCTACAGCTACCAGCTTCAAGCCACCAGCTTCCAGTTACAGCTACCAACTAATTTTGCCAAATATACCCTAAATGTTGTTGTAAAAAAAATTAAAAAAAATAATAATAAAGCAACACCTATTGTTGAAGATAGTATGTTGGATTATTTTGTATCCAAGTAAGTTTTATTTATTTATACTTACTCCTTTTGTATGTATAATATAGTATTATTAGTTTCTAATGAATAAAGAGAGTATCTTTATTTTATCATTTGTAACAAAACTTGTGAGCCTAATTCCTATCTATTCGAGCTTAGCATTACATCATTAAAAGACATTATATATTACTTACCAATTTCATTAACATTGAAACATATTTATAATGCAAACTACAATTGAATAATATCTCAACAAACTAATTATAGATAGACTAATATAATATATACATATATTTAGAGGTGATTGTGATATACTATGACTAGATCGAAGATCGTCAAACGGAACATGTGGAAGTCCTTTGATGAAGATATCCACAATTTGGTACCGTGAAGGGATATAGAGAACTTTAATATGGCCTCATGCAACCTTTTCTCAGAAAAAGTGAATGCCCATTTTGATATGTTTGGTTAGTTAATGTTGTATGGGTTTTCTAGAAATATAAACAGTGCTAACATTGTTGCAACAAACAATGGAGCTTTGGTAATAGGATGCCGAAGCTACAAATACAAATTACGAAACCAACACAATATAAGAGATTGTATTAACTGTGTATTTCATTGATAAAGTTCCAGAATATATACAAAGAGATTTTCTAAATACAAGTCTATAAACAAGGTAATGATTGACATGAATATTGACAGCCATATACTATCTATAATTACAATTCAACTTTGAATGTTTGAGCGGGAATGAGTTAATTGTCTAACATGCCCCGCAAGATGGACGTTCTAGGAAGAAGACCAATCTTGGATAAAAGAAGATGATGCCGGTGCTTAAGTAGAGGCTTCGTGAGAGCATCAGCAAGTTGGTCATCACCAGCAATGTGAGTGACCTGTAGATTCCGTGCTTGAACCTTTTCATGTACAAAGTGAAAATTGAGTGCTGGATGCTTCATTTGAGAATGAAAAACTGGGTTAGCGGAATAGTGTGTAGCACTTAGATTGTCATAAGTAGTAGGTGTGACTATGGACAGATATCCAAGTTCCAACATGAGAGATATGAGCCATTATAACTCAGCGGTAGTGGATGCAATTGTGTGAAACTCGGCTTCGGTTGAAGAGCGAGCCAACGTGGGTTGTCTTTTGGAACTCCAAGAGACCGGGTTAGAGCCGAGGTATACTACGTAACCGGTTGTGCTGCGATAAGTCTGTTTGTCACCATCCCAATCGGCATCAGTGAATGCATGTAAGTGTAATGGGGAGTTGCGTTTAATGAGTAACCCATGGTGAATAGTGCCATGCAAATACCGAAGTAAACGCTTTATGGCAGACCAATGTTGTTCCGTTGTTGTGATAGTTTGTTAACCGTAAATGCAACATCCGGTCGAGTAAGAGAGAGATATTGTAAGGCTCTGACAAATGTACGATAATCTGTGGGAGATGATATAGATGCACCTTCCCCTTTAGCTAGCGGAACCGAGGTAGTCATCGGTGTAGATGTGGGTTTACTATCCATCATGTTGGCTCGAGTGAGGATGTCAAGAATGTACCTAGCTTGAGAAAGAAAAAGACCATGCGAGTGTGGTAATACCTCAACCCTGAGAAAGTAAGAGAGGTTACCCAAATCTTTGAGTGAGAAGCGAGTGGAAAGGGAAGTGATGAATGTATTTACCACCGATGAGTTAGGACTGGTGATAATAATATCATCAATGTATACTAGAACATAGATGGGTGAGGCGGTAGAGCGGTGGACAAAGAGAGATGAGTATGAAATTATACGTTTAAAATGAGCTGAGATAAGGAAAGACTTTAGTTCCTCATACCAAGCTCGTTAAGCCTGTCGAAGACCGTAAGTAGCTTTGTTGAGTTTGCGAACATGGTTAGGAAAGGATAGGGTCGATAAATCCGGGTGGTTGAGACATATACACTGTTTCGGTAAGTGTGCCTTGGAGGAAAGCATTGTTGATGTCGAGTTGACGAAGATACCAATTTTAAGAATTGGCTAAAGCAAGAGTAAGACGAAGGGTAGTGGGTTTGACTACCGGACTAAATGTTTCTTTATAGTCCACTCCAAGCCGGACCGTTGTTGGAAATCCTTAGTAACAAGACGTGCTTTTAGTCGATCAACGGAGCCATCAGGTTTAAATTTAGTTCGGTAAACCCATTTACGTCCGACTAAATTAGGAACAAAGTTGGGGGGAACAAGAGTCCAAGTTTTATTATGCATGAGTGCGTCATACTCACTTTGCATGGCCTTGCGCCATGACAAGTGTTTAAGTGCTTGGGTGATAGTGGAGGGTTCAAGAAAAGGTTGAGTGGTTGTGTTGTAGAGAATAAAGTCTGAATTATGATATTTAGGGTTCGGTTTATGTTGGGTTCCTGTAGTGGGTGGTTGATGATTGAGGGGAATATCGGGAATGGTGGAATTTGAAAAGTTGGAATTAGTTGGTTGAGAGAATGAGTTGGAAGTAGGCTAAGGGGCAGGAGTTATATGGTTGGTAGAATTTGGTGGGTTTGGTGGTTGTATGTGAGTGATGGTGAGAGGAATTCATGATTCTAGTGTAAATAAATTTGGAGTAGTGGTTTGAGTAAGTTGTTCAAAAGGAAATTGATGTTAAAAAAATGTACATGTTGGGAGATGTACACTTTGTTGGTGAGCGGATCAAGGAGGTGATATGCACTTTGAGAGGATGAGTAGCCCACAAAAATGCTCGGTTTTGATCATGGTTGAAGTTTGTGGGCTGTGTAGGGTCATTGCAATGGATATGATAGACAACCAAAACTGCGAAGTTTTTCATAGTTTAGAAGCTATTGGAATTGGCGAAAGAAGGGAGAGTCATTTTGAAGTGTAGTAGTGGGTAATCGGTTGATTAAGTAGGTGGCGGTAGTGAAAGCAAATGGCCAAAATTTTAAAGGCATTTTGTCTTGGGAAAGTAAAGCAAGACCCTTTCGACTATTTGTCGATGTCAGCATTCAGCATATCCGTTGTGTTCGGGTGTGTGAGGTGGGGAAATAAGGTGAGTTAAGTCACAAGAAGCAAGGTGAGGTGATAGCTTGATGTACTCACCTCCATTATCAGAAAAAAGCCGTTTGATTTTTCTTTGAAAAAATTTTCCATGAGTTTTTGGAAATGAGTGAATGTGGTTAGAGAATCCGATTTGTATTTTAAAGGATAAATCCAAATATACTTGGTGAAGTGGTCAACAAAAATTATGTAATATTTAAGGCCGTCATATGAATGGGCGGGTGAAGACCACACATCGGAAAATATCAATTCTAATGGGGCATTAGAGGTGAGAGAAGAGGTATGAAAGGGAAGTTTATGACTTTTATTAATGCAACAAACATTACAAGAATCATGAAAAGTCTTAATTGAAGGAACAAAAGATGACAAATATTTTAAAACTTTAAATTGATGATGTCCTAAGCGGTGATGCAAAAGGAAATCTTTATTGAATTGCAATGAGAAGACATGAGGTGGCTTGGTGGGACGGAGTTTATAGATGCCATGGCTACTTGTTCCGTGAAGGAGAGAAATGTGGTTTGGCAGTCATGATAACAAAATTCATAGAAAAGAATTGAATTAGTATATTGTTATCAATACATAATCGAGAAATGGAAATAATGTTACGGGATAGGGTGGGAATGCAAAGAACATTATTTAGAACAAAAGAAGTATTAGAAAAATGAAGAGTAACCAAACCAACATGAGTAATAGTAAGAGACGAACCATCTCCGATGACTAATTCCTCGGCACCGTTATATGGGGTGTGAATGGATAAAGCATTGAAGTCATTGGTAATATGATGGGATGCTTCGCTATCAAATAACCAAGGAGGGTTTGATGTGTTGTTATCTTCTCCCATGAAGCAAGCTTGTGGCTGCCACTGTGAAGTATTTCTTTGAGAAATAGGTAGTACAACCTGTGGACATAATTTCTTGAAGATATTACAAAAGGTAAGGGTGTGTGTAAGACCTCGAATCCCGGGAATCCTACAGTTGGTAATCACGTCCACAAATTCACAAAAATTTAAAACCAAACGATTCATTTTATTCAAAACAAGTTCAGAGTAAATAACAAAGGAAAAAGTGTAAGTATTTAAAAATCCCAAATACGGGTACAAGTGTCCAAAAATCAAATATAAATAAAATATCTCTTTTATTTGAAATCCTCGACTAGAAATGCCTTCAACCTCCCGAGTAGCATCCAGCACGTCCAAGCGGTAGCATCCACTTCTTAACCTGAAAGTCAATCTAACATACATACAAAGTCAGCTTGAGCTGAGTGAGTTCAAGTTTTCATAAACGACATTCATTAAAAATTTAAATTCCATGAGTATGGAATGTAGGGGAAAATCATGAGTCCATAAAATCATAAATAGCTTTTCTTAACCAAATCATAAGTAAATAAAACATTAAACATCTTTTCACGCAGCACGGGCCTCCTCACCCCGGGTCTTCCCCGAGTAATATATTTGACCTAGTCACGGTTTAACAAAACCGTTAAAATCATGCAACACGAGCCTCCTCACCCCGGGTCATCCCCAAGTAATATATTTGACTCGGTCATAGTTTAATAAAACCAAATCATGCAACACGAGCCTCCTCACCCTGGGTCATCCCCAAGTAATATATTTGACTCGGTCGCGGTTTAACATACCAAACACGTGATACGAGCCTCCTCACCCTGGGTCTTCCCCAAGTAATATATTTGACCCGACCACGGTTTATAGAACGGAGGGCCTCCTCACCCCGGGTCTTCCCCAAGTAATATATTTGACCCGCCGGTTCATAAACATGCAACACGGGCCTCCTCACCCCGGGTCCTCCCCGAGTAATATATTTGACCCGGTCACAGTTTACCATCACATACACATTCACATACACATATACAAACATCTAATTCAAACATCCAACCAACAATATCACCACATACAATCCATAAATAATGGATAATCTAGGCACTCAATACTAAGCCTAATAGCAACCTCGAGGGTTAGAGCCCAAGTAAAATGTATAACCTTAAGGGATATATGACCTTAAACGAGTCTAAAATATCCTAAGGCATAAAATATAATTTACACATGTCTTCATAAAGGCACAACCACAAACAAGATCATACAATGCCAAACCAATAGTTTAAACGAATTAAAATCGGTTAAAATCATAATAAGGTGTGTATGCTAGACCAAAACGTAAAAAGATTAAAAAGGGCATCATGAACTCACCTGAAACGAGCCAATCAAATAACAATAGGTATGAGAACTTCAAAGCCAATCCACAGTTTACAAGCCTGTCGGATTACACACAAAGATTACTAACTAAACGTATCGACTCGCTTATCCTAAGAGACGTTCTGACATGATTTGATTGACCTAAAGCCTTGACATTACCAAATCCAGTTACATCAGCCCCCGAGGCCATGTATTTACCAAAACCACCCTTAGTTAATTCCGGGGACAAAGAATTCCCAATTTACCCCCTAAAGTTGTTGACTTTATCGAATACGCGTGTTAACGGGTTGTTTATGCACTTAGATACTGAATCGGCCCCGTGTGGACCAAATTTAGTAAAATCACAGCCAACAAGTCCACACGACGCTACACGAGTTGGATGGGTCGGTAATTCGCAAGCACGGTGCACAAATTACCAATAAACGCGAATTTGCGCCGTACCGACCCGTCCAAGTAACCGACAACCAATTCACCCCAAATACTCAAAAATTCAGTTTTTCACAGCCAACATATTATGCCGAGTCTACAACATTTGAATTGGTTGTTAATTCCCTCAAACAACGCGTTAATCACAACAACTCACAAACTAGTAACCCGAATCCTAGTTTTCAAACTACTAACAATTGGCCGACCTAACCAATTCCAATGACCATGCAATTTTAGTATGTTGTAAGTGACATACCCAGGAAGTTTGTGGTGCAAAAACCTTAGCCGAAACAGCCCCGAAAGGACCTCAATTGGTCAGCCACCGGTTAAGTCCTAAACCGAACGAATTGATCAATGTCGAGAATAAGGAGCAGATTTTAGCATGCAAAAGTGTATTTTCTTACATAGGAAAATCATAGGAATAAATTATGAAATTTTTACCAGAGTCGTATAAATGTCTTGGGTATCTAAAAATATTTTTATTATATTTTTCCAATACACAAAAAAATCATAAATATTCCTCCAACACAAAAAGGTATGTGCAGCTATTTCAGTGCGCAATAAAATGGTTTTATTTTTATAAAAATCATTACCCAGCCAAATTAAACTATTCCAATTGGCTTTGGTTCCTAACTTAAAATATTAACTTTCAGAAGTGGAACCAACCAATTTTGACTTGTTGAAAAAGAGTTATGATGTCGGGAAGACAGACCAGAATCCGTCATCCCGTATCAGCTTTGACACTCGATCTTATAAAATTATAAAAAGTATTCAAATCTCGTACAAAAATTATGTACTATACCTTTCTGGAAACTAGACTCAAAGTAGAACATAATGGAAAGGAGAATAGATCAATAACAATGGATTATCATCAAGTTACAGGCCCTACAATAAACGAGTACGAATCAGTCAGAAATTGTTATAATCAAAACTCAATCCTAACGACCAATAAGCGTGTTAATATGATCAATTAAGGTGAAAAAGAGTTGTAGACATATAATACCGACCTAGAATTGAACTTTGGATGGCCGGAGATGGGCTGGTCTTGCACGAAAATAAAGAAGAGAGGGGGGGGGGGGGGGGAGCCGATCGGTGATGGGTTAGGGGTTTAGGGTTTTATTTTTTTTTTTGTATAATAATATAATAATAATACATCCTAGCCCCTCCACTTTACTAAAGATCGAATTTGTAAAAAAAGTTAAGTGAGAAACGTTTACGAGGGTTGCAAGGAGCTCCCGGGAGAATGCCGGGTCAAGCCCGAAAGTTGTACATAACACTAGAAGATTAAACCTTTTGTCGGAAATTAACGAGCGTTACAGTGTGGCCTTGTGTGCCACAACATTAGCATTTGCCTAGAAATGGACGAGGTGAAGCAACAGAGTTAGAAGTCGGTAGAAATCCGCCGAGTTATTGTTGTTTCGGGAGTACCATTGTTTTAAATGGTTTCGTTTGGTGGAAGAGGTTTGGGTGTGGGCAGCAAATACAGCAGCAGGCTGATGTAGATTAGTAGCAGGAGTAGTGGTGTCGGATAGAGATAATTCTTCATTTATCATTTTTTCATGAAGCCTTATGAAAGGATATGGGCGTGTCACGAGCATGAACGCCGTTAATGATAGACTTATAGGCAGTTTGATCTAGCCCATCAAGGATAACATCGGTAACGTCCTTGGTGTCCATCGATTTACCGAGAATAGCAAGTTCATCGTCGATGACTTTAATGGTTTGCGTATACACAGTAACAGACTGATCCGGTCTTTTAGTACACTATTTTAATCCGTATTGGAGTTGTTTTATGTGACCACGAGATGGGGAAGCATAGGTTTTGGAGAGGATTTGCCAAGCTTCGAGGGATGAAGAAGCATTAGTGAGAAGAGAAACATTCGGCGGGCAAAGAGTACCGACAAGTGCCCCGAAGAGTAACTAATCTTGACAAAACCAGTCCTAATAATCGGCGTGTGGAGTTGAGTCGCCGACTGAGGTAATGGGGTTGGTGGGAGCAGGATGAGATCCATCAATAAACTTACAAAGATCTAAGCCATGGAGAAGGGCTTCAATATGAGTTTTCCAACCAAGGTAATTGGTGGAAGTTAGTTTTAGGGTGGTAGGGAAGTTAACAAGTGTGAGGGATGGTGTAGAGAGAGGCATGATCAAGATAGAGGAGGAGATGGGGCTTGATTGACTGCTGTTGGTAGACATTGCAGGCAGAGATAGGTGAATTGGTGAGCTGCGGCTGAAGGAATTTTAGGGTTTAGATGGGACCCTGGATGATACCATATAAGAGATTGTATTAACTGTGTATTTCATTGATAAAGTTCCAGAATATATACAAAGAGATTTCCTAAATACAAGTCTATAAACAAGGTAATGATTAACATGAATATTGACAGCCATATACTATCTATAATTACAATTCAACTTTGAATGTTTGAGCGGGAATGAGTTAATTGTCTAATACATAATTCTGTCAGCACATTTATAACACCCCAAAATTCGGTGTCAACGCTTGATATGGAAAAAGTAGATTGGCATTTTGACAACCCGGCGGTAAATTATCGCCTAGATAAACACAAGATCGTCAACTTCTACACACACAAACATAAAGTAAAAAATCAATTTCATGCGCCGCATCAATGTCTTCTTCTCAACCATGGTGACAATCAATAATGAATCAGAATTAATATAGACTTTTTGACAAATTAAAATTAACATTTAAGTGAAGTAGACCTGAAATTGTCTTGCCCTCTTCAGCAGAATTATTCATTTCAACATCTCCATCTTCAATTCACAGACACTTAGTAGATTGAGAACTTCCAAACACATCTTCATTTGTTGGAAAGTAAGGTACAATTGCTATATATCTTTTTGGTGTAGGTTCTACTTGTACTTCTGACATATAAAGATATAGTTTACCAAGGGAACACACTTTGTTCCAAATTAAACACAATCACAATAATATGCTTCATAATAATCATAAAAATATCTCTTTTCCATTTTATGAAAATCATTGTAAGACATTTGATTATTTGCTTGGTTGTTCTTCTTTATGTAATGGTTGTTTGACATAGAAAACTATTTAGATTATTTTGGAGATTTCTTGGGAATCTTTTTTTTTTCATACCCTAGACCTTGTTTAGATGTGAAAAATTTTTCACAACACATGGTTTTTCAATGGTCTTGGGTAAAGTTTAAGGTTTCGAGTTTTCATCAACTTTGACTTTCTCAACATCAACATGTTAGCCTTTACAAAATTAGAACTAAGATCAATAAGCCATCATATTAGAATTTCAAATCAACATATTATACCTTGCATCACTATCAATATAGTAAGTAGAGTAGAAAGTACCTCATTTTTTCCTATTGCCATTGCATATGTCTCGTTGTTGACTTTGGGTTCCTCATCATCACTTTCACTCCATCACTTTCACTTTCACTTCATGTACTTTAAGATTCTCAATTATAAGCTGATATAACACAAAGTGTACATCTTATTTTATTAAATTATCCTCATACTTATGCCGAACTCCATGCAAGTTCATTGTTTTTGGTACTTATTTGAGTTATTTGTGAATTTGCAGGTCCGGGCGACCGCCCGACAAAGAAAACATGAAAAGAGGGCGTTTCGTGGACATAAACCAGCCAGTGCCAGCCAGTGTAAGCCAGTGCAAGGCCGTTCTTCCCAGGAATTCCGCCAGTACTAGCCCGTGCAAGCCCGTGCCAGAACAGAGAAATCTGACTTTTTGGTCAGATTAAAGCAAGGGGTTGACTTTTCACATTGAGGCACGACCGAGCAAGCCCGTGCCAGACGTCTAGACAGTATATATACACATCCATTATCCTCATTTTGGGTGTGGAGTCTTGGGGATTTTCTCTCAACCAAGTGTAGCATTTTTAGGGGATTCTTGGAGGCTTCCACCAACATAAGATTCATCATTCCATCCTTCAATCCTTTCTTGATTTTGGTTTGCATTTCTATGCTAAAGAGCATGTTTTGTAAGCTTATTTCTAGATTGATTGTAGTTGTATTAAGCCTTATGGGCTAAAAACATTTACTATCTAGACATTGTTGAAGCTTTTACTATTGTGATTTTTATCTATGTATGGTTATGGTAATTTGGTTTTCTTTCAAGGAAATGTTGAAGTTATGAGTTGATATTGATGGTGTTCATGCTTGTTAGAATTGCATACCTTGTTAGTCTTACAAATGTTTAGGCATTCATGTTGGAAAACTATGTTCTAGATGTTTGTTTGTAAACTTTGATTGTTCATGTTTTCTTTGTTTACATTGCTAAGTTAGGAATGACAAGTAAAGATTAGTTTGGTTATAATATTATTGATGAGCATGAAAACCTACACTTGATATTGGAAAATTGATGAGTGTTGTTATGATTCTTGACTTGGTGATGACTTGCTAGTTAAAGTTTCATAAGTTGATGTTTAATTCATGATTTTAGCTAATTTAGTGTAATCTTAGGTGGTTAGAATGTTGTTCATGCCAGCTTTCCTTTGATTATAAGACTTTGTTGTTTTGACAAACAAGTTAGTCTATGTTTAATTCTTGATTGAAACCCATTATGATGATTATTTATTAGTATTAGGTTGCTTGATTGTAATCTAGTGTTTATGTTTAGATGCATGATGTTTACCGTATCATTGCTATTTTATCACATTGGTGGAGTGGATGCATGTCTAGTTAGTTTTGTTGGATTGATCGTTTCTTGTATTTTTACTTGCTTTGTTTTCATTGTATGCTAGTTTAATTAATTCAAAATTCAAATTAAGATTTCTTTGTTCGGTTGGTCATTCACAAAGATTTAGTACTAGAAAATTACCGTATCCATGGATTGACACTCGGTTCTTGCCGACACTTTATTACAAACGATAGGTACACTTGCCTTTCGTGTGTGGTTTAGTTGTAGGTGAAATTCTATTTTTAAAATCTGATTTGTGTGGAACTTTTATCCAAATTTATATATATATTCACACACGTCAAGTTTTTGGCGCCGTTACCGGGGGTACGGTGATTTTTTAAGAACGATTCGAGTCTTTGATTTAGCTTTGTTTATATTTTCGATCTACTTTATTTAACTTTATTTCATTTTTATTCATCTTATTTTTATTTATTTTTATTTTAGTTTTTAGTGTCTTTTACTTGTTTAGTTATTTTTTTTGGTAGCCACTTTGTTTATGTGTGTTATTTTTTATATTTTTTTGGTTTATTCATTATTTAGTTCATTTTTATTTCATGTATATGTGGTGCCTGTGATTCTTTTGTTTGAGTGTTACTTGCAGTAATTCCTATGAGCAGCACTACTATGGAGATTATTGTGAAGGATATCATTATGATAACGGGAATTATCACATGGAGGTTTGGTGCGAGATATGTGGAGAACCCCATCACACACATGATTGCTATTATTCAAGTGGGTGCCCCATATATTTAAATGAAGAACCTTACCCTTATTCACAACCATTTGAGGGTCCCAACACACCACCTTCCCAACTCGAGCTTAGCCCGAGATTTCTAGAGTATTGGGAAAAAAGCATGAAATGTTGGGACGTGATGCTCGACAAGGGGATACAAGATGTTGGGATACCATACTCGTGAATCTGAGGAACAACTCCGTAGAATAGAGGCCCAAAGTATTGTGATCAATGAACTTTGTGCTAACTATCGACGGGAGAGTTTGCCTTGCTACACGAATCACAACATATATTGGGATGATGAGGATGAAATTAAAGCACCAAAACCCATATCCATTGTTGTGTTGGAGCAAATTCAAGAACCGGGGACCATAATGGACAAAGTGCAATTCTCAAGCCCACAAAGTACCGCAAAAGTCCCACCTCTGGTTCATATTATTCCATCGTGGGAAGACGAGTTTGGGGATGAGTTGTTAGGTATACCACTCATGGAAGTGAATGAAGAAGAGTTCGATCCGGTTGGTGATCTTAATGAATTGGAAGCCTTATTATTTGGAAAACCAACCGTTGAAGTCATGAAAGAGCCGCACCAAGAAGAAAAGTTACAAGTGAATGGGTTCACCAACAAACCAATGACTATGGTGACATCCGATTCACTTCCTTGCACCAAAGAATGTCCGCCCATGGATGAGCATGATGGTGGATTGCCACCCAAATCAAAAACACCACTAGAGATGGCATGGATAAAGCCGGGCCAACCAAAGTTCAAGGCGTGTCAATGGTCATATGAAAACATCAAAAGTTTAACAAAATGCCGAGATGATCGCGTTCTTCACTATATAAATTGTATCAGGTTTGGTCCGGGTAAATTTAAGTGTTGGTGGCATGACCCTTTTATTGATTTTTTCTAAAATACTTTTTATCTAAACGGGTCGTATAATAATTTTCAATATCATAGAGCCACCCGTTTATAAAAGAATTACATTTTCTGCCCCAAGGATAGTTAAATTGAGGGGTTGAGTCTAGCTATCGACTGTTGCAAAATCTAGCACGTTTAGGACTTTCAAGTGTGTTCGGCTATGGTAGTATGTAGGGTTGCACCGTTTTCCCTCGTTGGTGCAACCCATTGGTGTGTTTCTTTTATTATTTTGTTTTGTTGCAAACTATATTTTGATGGTTTGGATTGTGTTGGTTTTGGGATTATGTTTGTTGGATGTTTTTATTAAATATGATGGGTTTATAATGTGTTTGTTAGTATGTCAGTGGCATGTTATGGTTTCTTTGGGTTTGGATGCTTTCACGCATTGTCGGAGTTTTGGAGGCACACATTTGGTAGATTTCTGGACACGATCAGGGGAGTTTTCTGTTCTCTCTCTTATGCATTTTACTTTTATAGTTTTCTTGTTGTACAACGAGGGCGTTGCACAATTCAAGTGTGGGAAGGGAATTTTATGAATTTTGTTTGTCCAAACTTAAATTTTTTTGCAAAACTCATAAGAAAAATTTTTGTAGCAAATAATAACCACTAAGCAATTTTAATTCAACTTTAATTGTTTTGTCAAAGCACACATCTTTAAGACATTCAAGCCGAAAATCTTTAAAAAGACATACCTTTAAGCATGACAAACAGATTCACATTCTTACCTGGCAAAAGTTACCCATTTCGCCCGTTTCTGTGAGTTGGCCTCATCGTTATTTATCTCATGTTTTTGCGGGCAATTGAGTGAGCCGGGTGATTATTGTAAGGTAGAACTTGTTTTTGGGATTGCATTTCAAAACCGTATACATATACATGGCATAAACCATTGAGGACTTTAGGATAAACCCCATGTCTAGCCATTTTTCACTTATATTTTCCTTACCCACATTATCCGCTTAGTAGCCCATGTTTAGCCTTTTCCCGTGTTTTTATATTTCGCCCTATTTTTATCGCCACTTAGCCATATAGCCTTTTATTTTTCACCCATTTTTGGTTAGGAATTCGGTTCGGCTAAGTTAGTTTATTTTTATATTTCATTTGTGTTGTATTTTATTCGCTTGGGAACTTTAGAAGCACAATGCTATCTCCCAAAGTGAAAAGTTTGTATGTAAAGTTTATAAGTCTTGCAAAAAAAAAAAAATTCCTTATAAGAATAAAAAAAGGAGAAAAAAAAATAAGAAGTTAGTTCATCATTTATTAGGTGAAACGTGATTTCAAAGAGCAATTTTAGTTTGATTAGCTCTCGGCTCGTTTAAACCATTTGGTTTAGTTAGTTAGATTTTGTTTTATAGCTAGCTTCATTCCGGATTTTCTAGCCGTTTAGCCACTTTTCCCAAAAATTCCTCACCCTAACCCTAAGCCAAATAACAACCCTCAAGTACTCTTATTTTATGCCATGAATGTGTCGGTTTGATTTGACCCTTAAACAAGCCTATGCCTTGCTTAGTCATCGTCTTGGCATCGAGTATTCTCATCATGAAAAGTCTTAATTGAAGGAACACAAGATGACAAATATTTTAAAACTTTAAAATGAGGATGTCCTAAGCGGTGATGCAAAAGGAAATCTTTATTGAATTGCAATGAGAAGACATGAGGTGGCTTGGTGGGACGGAGTTTATAGATGCCATGGCTACTTCTTCCGTGAAGGAGAGAAATGTGGTTTGGCAGTCCTTGATAACAAAATTCATAGAAAAGAATTGAATTAGTATATTGTTATCAATACATAATCGAGAAATGGAAATAATGTTACGGGATAGGGTAGGAATGCAAAGAACATTATTTAGAACAAAAGAAGTATTAGAAAAATGAAGAGTAACCAAACCAACATGAGTAATAGTAAGAGACGAACCATATCCGATGACTAATTCCTCGGCACCGTTATATGGGGTGTGAATGGATAAAGCATTGAAGTCATTGGTAATATGATGGGATGCTCCGCTATCAAATAACCAAGGAGGGTTTGATGTGTTGTTATTTACTCCCATGAAGCAAGCTTGTGGCTGCCACTGTGAAGTATTTCTTTGAGAAATAGGTAGTACAACCTGTGGACATAATTTCTTGAAGATATTACAAGAGGTAAGGGTGTGGCCTTTTGTGCCACAACATTAGCATTCGCTTAGAAATGGACGAGGTGAAGCAACAGAGTTAGGAGTCGGTAGAAGTCCGCCGGGTTATTGTTGTTTCGGCAGTACCATTGTCTTAAATGGTTTCGTTTGGTGGAAGAGGTTCGGGTGTGGGTAGCAAATACAGCGGCAAGCTGATGTAGATTAGTAGCAGGAGTAGTGGTGTCGGATAGAGATAATTCTTCATTTATCATTTTTTCATGAAGCCTCATGAAAGGATATGGGTGTGTCACGAGCATGAACGCCGTTAATGACAGACTTATAAGCAGTTTGATCTAGCCCGTCAAGGATAACATCGGTAATGTCCTTGGTGTCCATCGGTTTACCGAGAATAGAAAGTTCATCATCGATGACTTTAATGGTTTGCATATACACAGTAACAGACTGATCCGGTCTTTTAGTACACTGTTTTAATCGGTATTGGAGTTGTTTTATGTGACCATGAGATGGGGAAGCATAGGTTTTGGAGAGGATTTGCCAAGCTTCGAGGGATGAAGAAGCATTAGTGACAAGAGAAACATTCGGCGGGGAAAGAGTACCGACAAGTGCCCCGAAGAGTAACTGATCTTGACGAAACCAGGCCTAATAATCGGCGTGTGGAGTTGAGTCGCCGACTTAGGTAATGGGGATGGTGGGAGCAGGATGAGATCCATCAATAAACTTATAAAGATCTAAGCCATGGAGAAGGGCTTCAATATGAGTTTTCCAACCAAGGTAATTGGTGGAAGTTAGTTTTAGGGTGGAAGGGAAGTTAACAAGTGTGAGGGATGGTGTAGAGAGAGGCATGATCGAGATAGAGGAGGAGATGGGGCTTGATTGACTGCTGTTGGTAGACATTGCAGGCAGAGATAGGTGAATTGGTGAGCTATGGCTGAAGGAATTTTAGGGTTTAGATGGGACCCTGGATGACACCATATAAGAGATTGTATTAACTGTGTATTTCATTGATAAAGTTCCAGAATATATACAAAGAGATTTCCTAAATACAAGTCTATAAACAAGGTAATGATTGACATGAATATTGACAGCCATACACTATCTATAATTACAATTCAACTTTGAATGTTTGAGCGGGAATGAGTTAATTGTCTAATACATAATTCTGTCAGCACATTTGCAACACCCCAAAATTCGGTGTCAACGCTTGATCTGGAAAAAGTAGATTGGCATTTTGACAACCCGACGGTAAATTATCGCCTAGATAAACACAAGATCGTCAACTTCTACACACACAAACATAAAGTAAAAAATCAATTTCATGTGCCGCGTCAATGTCTTCTTCTCAACCATGGTGACAATCAATAATGAATCAAAATTAATATAGACTTTTTGACAAATTAAAATTAACATTTAAGTGAAGTAGACCTGAAATTGTCTTGCCCTCTTCAGCAGAATTATTCTTTTCAACATCTCCATCTTCAATTCACATACACTTAGTAGATTGAGAACTTCCAAACACATCTTCATTTGTTGGAAAGTAAGGTACAATTGCTATATATCTTTTCGGTGTAGGTTCTACTTGTACTTCTGATATATAAAGATATAGTTTACCAAGGGAACACACTTTGTTCCGAATTAAACACAATCACAATAATATGCTTCATAATAATCATAAAAATATCCCTTTTCCATTTTATGAAAATCATTGTAAGACATTTGATTATATGCTTGGTTGTTCTTCTTTGTGTAATGGTTGTTAGACATAGAAAACTATTTAGATTATTTTTGGAGATTTCTTTGGGAATCTTTTTATTTTTTTTCATACCCTAGACCTTGTTTAGATGTGAAAAAGTTTTCACAACACATGGTTTTTCAATGGTCTTGGGTAAAGTTTAAGGTTTCGAGTTTTCATCAACTTTGACTTTCTCAACATCAACATGTTAGCCTTTACAAAATTAGAACTAAGATCAATAAGCCATCATATTGGAATTTCAAATCAACATATTATACCGTGCATCACTGTCAATATAGTAAGTAGTGTAGAAAGTACCTCATTTTCTCCTATTGCCATTGCATATGTCTCGTTGTTGACTTTGGGTTCCTCATCATCACTTTCACTTTCACTTCATGTACTTTAAGATTCTCAATTATAAGCTGATGTAACACAAAGTGTACATCTTATTGTATTGAATTATCCTCATATTTATGCCGAACTCCATACAAGTTCATTGTTTTTGGTACTTATTTGAGTTATTTGTGAATTTGCAGGTCCGGGCGACCGCTCGACAAAGAAAACATGAAAAGAGGGCGTTTTGTGGACAAAAACCAGCCAGTGCAAGGCCGTGCTTCCTGGGACTTCCGCCAGTACGAGCCTGTGCAAGGCCGTGCAAGCCCGTGCTAGAACATAGAAATCTGACTTTTTGTTCAGATTATATAAACAGTACCAACAGATTTGAGACTAGTACAATAATATTTAGCATAACCTTCATCAATCTTTTCATGTTCACCAATTAAAACCAACATTTAATTGCTCATATTGGTGTACAAGTAATTCAAATTGTGAGTTATGACAAGAGTTTATCAAACTTCGTTAGTGGTTTTACATATTAAAATTCTTTCATATTCATTTTTAGACAAAGCACTGAAAGTAATTGATTTAGCTTTAGAATTCTTTAAAATCATTTTCTTATCCTCACATGTCCACTCTCCCTTAGTTTTAGAAACTTTCAACATGGAAGTTTCATTATCCTTGGTAGGGACAAGATCTCCATTTTCAGTCATTTTCCAAGGATCTCATATTTGGCTTTAACAAAAGTTTCAAATATTTGTTTTCAATAAAAAAAAACTTTCATTTTCAAGAAAAGATGGTCTAGACATAGAGTTCTCCTTTACATAGTTTTGAGCCATGGATCTAACTCAAAGTTTTGAAAGTAATTTTTTGAAAAACTTTAGAGCAACTTGCTCTGATACCAATTGTAGAAAATAGGGAGTGATGTCATACCCCAATCGACGACGAAATATGTTGGGGCACGATGAGTTTGTTCAATATCACATGATCAACTAAAGTTCCAATATATCAATTAGCAATTGTTTACAAGTAGAGGTAGATTGTTTAACAAAATGACAAATAACAAGTAGTACTAATTTAATGTTAACTAGGTCCTAAAGTCTTATATGTGAACATCTTTAATAAAAGCTAATACTTGAATACATGGAACATGTTGAAAATTAAGTATCAATTAAAAATAATTGGTGAAAAAACACACACACACACACTGCATATAAGTTTATTAAAACACTTCACATGTCATAGCGTTTTCTAAAGCATACTTGTGATAACCACACATTGGGATTAAAGGCCTAACCCCATGGGTTGAACTTGGAAAAATGTTGCCGGTCCAATCGTCCGTGCCATCAAATAGGATGGATTGCTGCAAGTTCAACTCCATGAGTTAATTGTTGTTTAAACTAGAAACCCCACAGGTTAACCTATGTTACTATTATTGTTTCAATTATCCGAGCACCCCATCGGAAGGGTCAACGTATCTAGGTGGGTTTGCCACATATATAGCGCTATAATCTACTATAGTTGGCTTGGTAACAAGTTAATGATTATATGATGCACAAAATTGTAGCTCAACCAAAGTAGGTTTAAGACAAGAAGCATAAAGATAGCACGCAAAGACATGTCTATAAATTTGTGAGCATGTTATAATGTAAAATTGTATATTGTAACATGTTCACCGCAAAATGTATAAAAATGCATAAAAGGGCTATGTAACTCACTTTGAATTACTGATTTAATGAGCAAGTAAGATTAAGTACCCATGATTTTAATGTTTATGCACTAAAGAATGAAAGGTACTCAATCATATTTCTTTTTTGATTTTAAATGGAAGCAATCAATCAATACAAATTGATCCATAATCTGGAATTAGTCGGATAGAGTAAATAATTTCTTTGTTAGATTAGTAAAAATCCCTCCCCAAGCCATGTTAAATGGGCCTCTTTAATCTTTTTAGGCATATTCTCTACTTCATCTACACTAACAATCTATCCTTCCCTCCAAAGGGAGATTTTAGTAAATAACAAAATATGACACTTGGGCTAAGCATCAAATTGTTGATTTTTCTTACATTCAATCTAACCTGAGTCACCCCATCTGTACCCCTGAGGAGGAGTTGGGTTTCAAACCCCAGTACAAACAAATGCTAATGTGCCTTGGATGATTCGCATACATGGATAGTTCATTGTGCTCAGCGGCGCCTGACCCTGAGATGTAGATCATCTAAACGACCGCCTGACCATGGATAGTTCATTCTATAATAGAGGCCCATTTTGAGTCAAGAGATAGATAAATAGACGGAATTATTAGTTTGAGAAAAAAACTCTTTCTTATACCAGGGGATTTCACTTGGAATTTTCGATTTCGAATCATATTTTCATAAAAGAAATAGTGAAGTTGAGAAAACACCAAATCATTCGAATCTCTGAAAATAGATAAGAAAGGAGAGCTTTCGAGGCCCGGGACTTTTCCGAGGGGTTTCTTTCGATACTTCACGCACAGAAGTGATATCGAACATCACTTATTGTCATTTCTCCATTTATGATACTCCATTTAGCTACTTAATAAGATAAGAAGATAAAATAAGATTAAATAACGGAAGGCGGAAGGCCAATTAGGAAACGAGTTTGTTGTAGTTGATTTCGTTTATGTAAACACTTGAGTTTCTCATTACTGATTTTTGTGTATTTTATCCATATACCTAATAAATACGTAACTACCCACCACCAATATTTATAATTATTCAAACACAACCTACGTTTTCTCGTTTCTTTTAGGTTGCTTTTCATCCATTCGCAATATAAACTTACAACTTACAAAGGTAGAAAAGCATTCATATATTTAATATTTTCTTTATTCAACTTGTGTAACACACACACACATATATATATATATATATATTGTGTTATTAAAAAATAAGTTATGATAAAATAACTTAAAAAATCTCTAAACCAATGAGCATGGGATTGTGCCAATACTATGGTTTTTGTCTAAATATGTCTTGCAAAGGGTTGAGTGCAGTAGGTGTTGGAAAAACAATTGCTTAAGCTTTAATCAACCTTAATATTTTGCTAATAACTTAATTAATCCAATCTAACATAAAAGAGTATTAGTTTATCCTTGATGTTATATGGCACAAACATGTCCCTTAACACTTGATTGATTATCATTAATCACAATTAAGAAACAAAGTTCTTGATCAAGATTGCACACTTAAGATCAAAGTTAGAGAAATTAACAAATCCAAGTGTAAAATGAAGATCCCTACATCAATATGAAGATGAAGAAATTACAAAACTAATTAATTAAATATTAATTAACAACTTAGTCAAGTTAGGCTGTTAGTTTTTATAAACTTAGGAAACGTTTATAAAAATGCATATAAACAATTGGGAAAATCTCCAAAATAACCATTTTAACCAAGTGGTTCTAATAATAGTCATATTTTTCACAAAATCCCTAAAATAGCCACATAAAACGTCGCTAGCAATGTTTCTTCCTTAGCCGCCAATGGTTTACGTCTGCCATCCGACAAATCTCTTTGACCTATAAAATCTCGCCACGTGCCATCGTATTATTTCGGTCCGATGGACGAGGAGCTATATCCGACATAATTCTTATTATAGTATCTGTTGTTCGTAGATGATCGAATAGGCTAGGGGTAGTTTAGTTATTACCAGTTGTTAAAAATATAGCCTATACGCTTGGAATGTAAGCATATGGAGTCCATACACCTAGACAACGTGCCATATGCTTAGGAGTTGGCATATGGAAGCCCATTCCCCTAGTTTATGAGCATATACACCTGGTTTTCGGCATATGATGGCTCATTCGTTTACTAGAGAGCCCATACGCTCATAGTGGGAGTGTATGGTAAGCCATTCGCTGATTTGAATGGCCCATACGCCTGTATGGTCGGCATATGTGCCTATAACTAGGCCATTCTTAAAGAATGCGCATAGAACTCCTGGCACATTTCCTTAAACGAGTAAAGTTATACTGCCGGATTCTCTCTAAAATGATTGGACACCTATAGGTGCACATCTAGGCGGATCGAGCTAAATTGTATGCATGTATGCATGCATGAATAATCTTGTAATCATTTGGTTATCAATAAACGAGTAATCATTCGACTCGAATTCGTTCTATTACTGTCTCGTTGATCAATTAGTTCGTATCGTGTAATCGCAATTGATCCTGCTGAGGAAGTCAACGGGTTCTCAATTGGCATCATAGCATTTTGAGACACAAGAGCATAATAGTCCGATTTTTTGTGAATTTTTGGTTTAAACAGTCAAGGAAAGAACTTTAGGGATTAAACTAGACAATTTGATGAACTTGTTAATCAAGCAACTGATTATTCAGCGAATGACAAGATAGTGATCAACGAATAGCAATGGATATGATCAGCGAATGACAGGTGGATGGTTCAACGAATGAATCTGTAACATTCATTATTCTTTTAACCCAAAACTCGACCCGTTTATTTATTATTTTTTTTGTTTCTTTAATTGTTCGAATGCTCGTTATTAAATAAAAAAAATCTCGCTTTCATTTAAGTATATGTAATTATTTATTTACTGATAATAATTCAAGGAATCTGCATAACATACCCCTTAAACTATCATTTTTTTACCTCTTGTGTACCTATCTCTCAAGACTAGGGACTAAATTGCAAAAAATATTTTCCAAACCTATTCCCTCCTTCTCCCTTTCCCGTCGGCGACCACACTCCTCCCCCCTTCGCATTTTATTCCTCAAATTAAGCCGTGAAAACAGGAATTTGATATCCTGGATTGATCCTCCATCGACACTCCATCAAATTACATGGAAACTTTGAAATTTGAAAACCAAAACCTTAACGAATTCGAATCAATTTCATTAACTTAAACTGCAGACTAAGTTGGACCTCTTTACCCTATAAATACTCGATTAAAATGCAATTTAACGGGCACACACCATCCTCATAGCAGCGTGAAGCAAACCCTAACCCAATTGTTCTCCAGAAACTCAACAGTGTAGCTTTTGAATCCAAGTTCTTAGTCGGAACCCTAATCCATTGATCGTCTTCTTTTCATACCCATTTAAGGTAATTGTTTTGTGGTTCTGGATCGGATTGAAGTGAGTATCAAAAGCCCTTTGTCAATTTCTATTGACAAAGGGGAATTAATCTTCAATTGAAGCTTTCTTGATTTAGGGTTTATGAGGATTTGGGATTAATTTGAAACTATGTATAATAATTATATGCATTTTCATTCAATAACCAAGTCAGTCACTAGCCCAGTTGACTGGTGCATACTTGTTAAAGCTCGTGAACCGGCTTGGGGCGCGGTTTTGAGTCCCTAGGCTCGGTTTTGTGTTTCCTTTTTATATTTCTTTCTATTTAATTGTTTCTTGATTTATTTTAAATTCTCATAATTAATTTAGCTAACATATTAAAAAAACTAATAACCTTTTTTGTATTCGTTTATCGAATCAAACCCTGTTAAACTTGTAAAATAAATTACCAATTAACATTTCCGTACATACATATAGATATGTATATATTATTATATTCATAGATTTATATTTTCTCAATCTAAAATCCTAATGCAAATTTAAAAGATAACTATATCTATATATATATATATTATATATATATTTATATATATATATATACTAGTCTGAGACCCGTGTATTACACGGGGAATTAATGAAAATTACAATATTTAAACGCAAAACAAAATACAATCAATAACACAATTATCATATATTGTTTATACAATTACAACTTTTATTAAAATTACAGGAATTACAAAGCAAAACATTACGCAATGAGTTTATAAGTAACAAAAAATTTCCTTGTACACTACATTTGTGATTGTATTGGTTAGATTACCTTGTTTATCAAGAATCAGAATTTTGAGCCCAAACCTGCTTGTAACTCTTGACAAGGCGACGTATAGCTGTCCATATGAGAACACGGGTTCTTTCAAGTACAAATCAACCCTAGATAATGATTGACCTTGGGTTTTGTTTATGGTTATCGCAAAACATACTGCAAGGGGAAACTGTCGTCTTTGAAATTTATATGCTATTTTGTTGTCTGTTGGAGTCAGTGGTGATCTATGGATCAAAACTGTATGTCCAATGTTAGTTCCAAAAATAATTTTTGCTTCAACTACACGAGTACCCAAAGATATAATTTGTAGTCGAGTACCGTTACATAAGCCTTTTTTCTAGTTAAGATTTCTAAGGAGCGTAACACGAACACTAACTTTTAGCATAAGCTTGTGGTTTGGTAGTCCGGATATTCTTAGACCATTAAGCAGTTCAGGCGAGTATAAAGCTGCATCAACCACGTCATTGATATATTCTGGACTACATATTGTATCTGAACTTAATTACTCGACTTCATCACCTGGAAAAAACTTGAGCAAATTGTCATTAATCTCATCAACAATTTCGTTTGTTGGTGCAAGTATGGCTCTATCCTGAAAGTAATGTTGGTTCTCGTAATTCTGTAGAATATCAGGATATACAAAGTCAAAAAGTTTAGATAGAGGATCAACAGGATCTTTTATAAGTAGATCGTCAGGTATATCTATCGTTGCAACACCATCATTAGGACCTCCAACATTACCTTCACCTATATCTAAAAGCCATTTTGCAAATAATTTGGTTTCTTCAACATCAGATGATGGCCTACCCTTAGTTAACCTTAGGTTTTTTGTTAATCTCAAGACACTGCATTCACTCCAAATGTAAGAAGAACATAGAGAGCGTTTACTATGTCTTGTCTAGTGCCTTTTTGAACTACAGGTAGGATTTGTCGAAAGTCTCCACCAAATACAACAACTTTTCCGCCAAATAGCAAATTAGAAGATAAGACAACTTTTAAAGACCTGTCAAGAGCCAGGAAGCCATGTTTGTTAGCCATTGGAGCTTCGTCCCAGATTATTAATCTGGTTTTTTCTAATAATTGTGCCTTGTCTGTTCCTGGATCCATGTAGAAAGTAGAATCCTTATTCAGATTTATAGGAACATGAATCCTGGAATGTGCTGTGCGACCTCCTGTTAACAATAACGAAGCAATTCCACTTGAAGCAACAGTTAGGACCATTTCGCCTTTTGATCTTATGGCAGTTGACAAGGTCTTCCATAAGTACATTTTTACCTGTTCCACCATAACCATATACGAAGAACACGCCCCCTTTATTCTGCTGAACAACCATCATTATACGATCAAAAATATTTTTCTGCTCATGAGTAATTGAATCAAATAGAGTTTGGAACTCTACTTTTAGCAAGTTATGATCGTATGACAACTCTTCGTGAATCAAACTATTAGATGCAATAGATATATACTCGTCATCAGGGAAAGGCATGGTCATATATTTTCTTAAGCTTGAGTTGTTGCGCAGCAAGATTTTTTCAATCTCAAATAGAGTGAGCTGCTTGATTTGATCTTCAGTTAACGATAACTCTGTGAAAGTTGAAACAAAAAATTGGGTAATGTTAATGACTATATATATATATATGAATATACGGATTGTAAAATGCACTTGAAATATATTGATACATGGTGACTTTAAAGACGTCATTGGTTGTAAAGAATGCCATCAGAAAGCCATTTCCAAGTATTTATCCAGACATGTTCTGGTCTAGGCTATCAGTTGACAACATTGTAGTGAACAACATGCGCAGTGCGTGACCCAACGATGAATAGCTTGCCTCTTCAATTGCCTCAATGTATTCTTGATCATCTTCTAATAATCCAAGAGCGTAGCAAGCGTCTCTAAACGAAGGTTGAACACGACTGTTAACGGTGCGAATTTCTTCAAAGGATTTTGGACCTTTAACTCTGTTCAAAAGAATTCGTAAGAAGTACGCTTCTCCAGCAGCAGGAGACACGGCATGAGTTCTACCTATGGAAAATCCCGACTTCCTTGGTTCCCAACGACGAGGTATTTGATGCCAAACAAATTCAGTAGGGAATTCAACATAAGTCAATTTACGCGCTTTAGCATGATTTTGGTTGCACTCCATCCAACCATTAAACATGGAAGAGGAGACACTTTCAGCTTTTTCCAAGACATTATCAAGATCATCGTCCGCACCATAAACTACATGTTCTTGTCCTTGAAGATGGAAAGGCAGTCGGGTAACATAAGGCATTCTGTAATGAACATCATATCCAAAAATACGCCATGCGGCCTCAGAAGCAGATAACTACCGACAGTCAAGAAATTGTTGTCACACCCCGACTAGCACAATGCGGAAGCGTAAAACGGGAATGCAACAGACACCTCTGGTATCAACAACATTGTTTATAAAGAAACATTACAAACTAATTTACATTATATTACATTGATATATCTTTGTGTTAAAACTAGGTGTTACAACGAAATACGTTCGTTAAGCTATTCTATTCGTGCTAATAACCTTGCATCTATTCACATAGCATCGAGCATGTCCCACAGTAGATAGCACGATGTCACTCTATTCTGACTTTGGTAATCCTGAAAAGCAGTTTAAAACGAGTCAACTACTGGAGTTGGTGAGTTTCACGAGTTTCAAGAAAACAGTTATGAATATTCACAAGTTAACACTTGTAATCATGATATAAGTATGTATGTAAATGATGTAATTATGCTAAGCTATAGTGAAGCCTTGACTGTATGTGCTGTGCGCATCCATTTCCCACGCTCAATCAACCACTGTGGCTCCCCTTCTGCCCACACCAGGCCCCGGTAGCTATGTCTAACACTACATAGTCTGTATATATAAATATGGTCATGTGCAAACGGCGCTATGTGACACGGTAACCAGGCCGATTCCGTTTGGGTTTGTCAAACCAATAGTACTATTCACAAGCCACCGGCTGGAAGTTAATCACTGTGATCGTGGGGAGGTTCGTATGTTAGCACTTAGATAATTCACATCATTACAAATTTCAGATATGTATACATAATTGTTGGTACATGTTTGTCAGTAGTTCATAGTCTAACGATTGTAATCGAGTCTGTAATGTAATTATGTTTTTGATTATGTTTATGTTTATGTAACGAGCGAAGTTGTCAACAAGTTCGCTCAGGCGAACTTGTTGAACAAGCGAAGTTGTTAACAAGTTCGCTCTGGCGAACTTGTTGAACAAGCGAAGTTATGGACAACTTCGCCTGAGGCGAAGTTGTCGTGTTTATATAACTGTTCACCGTAACAGTTCGTGAGGTCGATAGTTCGTGAGTTCGCGAGATTGGTTAGGGTTACGTGTTTACAAGTCAGAGTCTGTAATAGTGATCTAGTGTCACGTGTTCGTGTTATCAATATAACGTGTTTCGGTTATTGCTCGTGTGTTTGATTTATACGTATTCTACGCTCGTATCTAACTACGCAGGGATTCCGCACCTGCGCAGATAGCGACATCCCGTGTACGATCCGTCCAGGAACCTACAATTGGTATCAGAGCCATCGGCTCGATTGTGAGGTTCGGGATTTCACGCGGGTGTAGAAAACGTCTCGTTTGACCTATTCACGGGACGAGTTTTTGTTCGTATTGAGTTCTAATCTCTATATACAGTCATTTTCAAGCCTTTACAATGACCGAAAACTGCAGAATCGTCGAAAACAGATCTGAATATTTTCAGTGTTCATCGGGCGAAGTTACTGTTCTTCAGGCGAAGTTGCCGTCACTGAAAGTAGGGTTTCGGCGAAGATATAAGGTTCAGCGAAGTTATTTACAACTTCGCTTGCCTCATAAGTTCGCCTCAGCGAAGTTATCCTCAACTTCGCTTACCTGATAAGTTCGCTTACCTTAAGCGAAGTTATTCTCAACTTCGCCGAGTCACACGAATTTAAGAATTTTTCCAGCGAAGTTAACACTTAAGCGAAGTTATTCTTAACTTCGCCCTTAGTACTGTTTGGACAAATTTTTGAATTTTTCGGGTTTTTGAGAAGATGTCGCAAATTAACATCTCTGAATTGGTGAAAATGGAAGTCAAAGCGGGGTCAGCCACTAAGGCCCCAAGGCTGTTAAAAGGAACTGACTTTGTGGCATGGAAGGATAGATTCATTCAATATATTAAATACCAGGATGCAAAGATGTGGGTGTGCATCCAGGATGGATATATCCCACCGACAATGGTGTACGAAGGTCGTGATGTGGTTAAGAAGTACAGCAAGATGGAGGAAGAGGAGAGGAAGATGTACGAAGCCGAAAGCAAGGCTCACGCAGCTATCACTATGGCTCTTCCACAGGAGATCCTTCATACTTTCAGAAAGTATACATTGGCTCGAGAGCTTTGGGATGCTCTTGAAAATAGATTCGAAGGGAACGTAGGTATTCGTGCCTCGAAGATTAAACTGTTGAAGACTCAGTTCTCTGTCTTCAAATTTTTGAAGAACGAATCTCTGGATGATATTATCACTCGATACTATCATCTAATGACAGAGCTAAACAACTATTCGATTGCTTACAGAGAAGAGGAGATAGTTGAAAAGCTTCTCGATGCTCTCCCACCGAAGTGGGAAATGTACACAGTTCTGATGAGGGAAGACAGAGACTTTCCTAATTGTGATTTGGAGACTGCAGTTAACAAGCTCAGAACCTTTGAGCTTAATATGGTACGTAAAGAGACACCAACAGATCAGATTCAAGACCCTGGTATGTATGGTGCCAAACTTAACTCAGGCTCAAGTTCGAAGCCTGAATCTGCTGCTTACTACTCCAAAGGAGAGTCAGGTTCTAACTCTTCTCATGAAGGAAACGTTTCAGTAAACATGAACGGTGATGTTTGCTTTGCTGCTGGAGGTTCAAGTGCTTCGAAACCTCAAACATCCAACAGTAGTTTCTCTCCAAGTGCCTCAAGCAATAACTATTCCAAGATGCCAATGAGTGTCAAATCTGCTGAAGAGCAGTTTGCAGTCTATGCATCTTTTATTGCTTCATATGAGAACTACATACAAGGGAAGATTGTGGACCCTGCTGTTTTGGATGAGGATTATGACCAGATCGATGCTGATGATCTGGAGGAGATGGATTTGCAATGGCAAATGGCCATGATAGTGAGGCGAGTCAAGCGTTTCATGAATAAGACGGGGAGAAAGTTTGTTGGTGGTAGGCCCGGATTCGACAAGTCTAAAGTGAGGTGCTATAACTGTCAACAGTATGGGCACTTTGCTAAAGAATGCAGAAACGAGAGAGTTGAACGGGGTCAAGGCCGGTCTGCACAGCCTACTGGGATTAGTAGAGAAGTCAATGCTATGTTGTCTAGAGAAGCCGGTGAATACAACTGGAACCTGCATGCGAATGAAACTGGTGAGCAGGCGAATATGGCTAAGGTAGAAAATGAAGATTGTGAGAAGATGACTGGAAAGGAGAAAGCTATTGGTGAAGAGAAAGCTTTCATGGCAGATAACGATGGTCAACCCTCCGAGGTAAGTTCTAAACCTGTTTGTACAAAATGTGAGAATTTGTCTGAGCAACTTGCTACCATAACTGATCAGTATGTTCGTTTAGATGCTGAATTTAAAACACTTAAAGAAGATCATCATTTTACTAAGGCAAGAGAAAACAGTTACAAAGTTAAAATAAAAGCATGTGAAAAAGATGTCAAAAGCTTAAAAACTAAACTTGCTGAAAAAATTGATGTAATTGACCTAAGTTATGAGGTTTTAGAAGAAAAGACTAAACTTATTGCTGAACGTGAAAAACAGATTGCTGACCACCAGGTGAAAGTGGTGGAACTGAACCGAAAACTCGAGCAGTTCCGAAATTCCTCAGCTATTCTAGATCACCTCGTTAGTGATCAAGGTACCTCTGCAAAGAGGGGAGGAATTGGTTATCACGAGGTGCCACCACCTTATAACCACAACTACACTTTCAACCCTAGTATTCAGAATTCTGTGGATTTTGAAGTTCCTCAGACAGTTCCAATCAAGGTTACATGTAAAGAACCAACTGTTAGTAATGGCGAAACGAGTTCGCCTGTTTCTAGTGTAAATATTTATGTTACGAGTCCAGTCTCATCGGATTCGGATAAATTGTCTGAATCAGGTAAGACGAAAGAGAAGGTAGTGTTACCCACTGGTGGAGATAAAAATAAATCTTCTAAAAAGAGTACTCCACTCAACCCGTATGTCCCACCTTATGTGAGACGAACGGCTGGTAACACTGCCTCTACATCCAAACCAACATTTGAAAAGAAAATGGAGTATAGGTGTTGTTTTCGATGTAATAAATTAGGACATCTTGTTGCAGATTGCCCTCTGACTCCGAGATACAGAGGTGTGAGGCCAAATAAAACTGAGAATAAGCATCAGTTTGATACTGCTAAAAATGAAAACTTTTCAAAATGCCAAAATGTAACTAATTCAAGTTTTCATAAAAACAAACCTCAGTTTTTCAACCAAACCACAAGATATAACACTTTCAATTCACATAGGTTTGGAAGGCATCACACTCAATCTTCAAGAAGATTTCCTAACAGGACTTACAGGAATTATCCTGATGCTAACTTTGGAAAGCCAGGGTACGGGACGTATCGATCCAAGACCAATTGGTCTTGGGTCCCAAGATTCTAATTCTCTGTTTTATTGTGCAGGAACAGTTGAACAGGGCTGTCCACAGTCTTTGGATTGTAGATAGCGGTTGTTCCCGGCACATGACGGGCAACAAACACTTGTTGCAAGACTTAAAACCTGTTCAGGGAGCGAGAGTTAGTTTTGCTGGTGAAAGCGGAGGAAGGATTACTGGTAGAGGTACCTTGTCAAATGGAAGGATGACACTTGAGAATGTGAATTTTGTGGAGGAATTGAAGCACAATCTGCTGAGTGTGTCGCAGATTTGTGATAAAGATTACACTGTCCATTTCACAAAGAATGAAGCGATCGTGTTGAAGCCTGGTTTCCAGATACCAGACGAATGGATAGTAATGAAAGCTCCACGTGAAACAAATACATATGTGATGGACATGAGGTATACTGAAATGGCCACGGGAGAATCGTGTTTAATGACAAAGGCAAGCGAATCAGAATCTGAATTGTGGCACAGGAGAATGGGGCACATTCATCTTCGGAAGATGAACTTCATTGTCAAGAATGGGCTTGTGATGGGCGTTCCCTTAAAAAGTTTTAACTTTGAAGACAAATGTATAGCATGCAAGAAGGGAAAGCAACACAAGAAATCCCATCTCACCAAGAAGGTCAACTCTATTGCCGGTACTCTAGAACTACTTCACATGGATCTCTTTGGTCCCGTGAATGTAAAAAGTCTAGGAGGTACTTCTTACTACTTGGTGATCACTGATGACTACTCGCGATATTCGTGGGTATATTTTCTGAAATCGAAAGATGAGACGGCTCAAATGGTGAAGAATCTAATTACAAAAGTTGAGAACGTCATGAGTAAATCAGTTAAATACATCAGAAGTGACAATGGAACAGAGTTCAAGAACTTTGAAATGGAAATCTTCTGTCTTCAGAAAGGAATTGAACATCAATACAGCGCTCCGTATACTCCGCAACAGAATGGAGTGGCTGAAAGGAAGAACCGAACTTTAATTGAAGGAGCCAGAACTATGCTGGCAGATTCAAAACTTCCTGTGATATTCTGGGCTGAAGCAGTTGCTACAGCCTGCTATGTTCTGAATAGGGTGTTAACCGTTAAGAGACTTGGAAAAACATGTTACGAGCTTATGCATGGAAGGAAGCCCAACTTGAACGGTCTTGAACCATTCGGGTCTCCTTGTTCGATTTTGAAGACTAATTCGAAATTTGGTGAAGTAGCCGATGAAGGAATCTTAGTCGGTTATGTTGTTGGGACTCCCAACAGACGGGTCTTCAATACGTCGACTTGCAAGGCGGAGGTGGTGTGTAACACCGACATTACTAGTTACCAATCGCCAAAACCAAGCAATGGACCTGCTGAGCTTTTCGACTATGTTAAGCTGTTTAAGTCATTTAACATCCCTAATTTGGAAATTTCTGAAGAAGAAGAAAGAATTGCGTCGAAGATGATACTTGATGAGGAAGAGAATCTATTGCAACGACAGCTTATTGAGAAAAGTCAACCTTCCACATCAAACACTATTGATACCCCTGCTGCCTTACCTGAAGATGAGTTTATCAATCCATTTCACTCTCAGCCAGAAACAACCATTGATGAGATCTCTTCAAATTTGGAAGATAATTTGCATGTCGGTGCTGTTCCGACCACGAGAATTCACAAAGATCACCCATTGGAGAATATTATAGGTGATGTGTCCTCCAGTGTACAAACCAGAAGTAGCTTGAATGAGCACACCTGTGTTTATACAAGCATTAAATAAACGGGTATAATGAACGAATGTTTGTACTCCTGCTTTATTAGCCAGATTGAACCGAAAAATTATCAGATGGCTCTTAAGGACAGCTCGTGGGTCGAGGCCATGCAAGAAGAGTTGGCTCAATTCGAGAAGATGGAAGTCTGGACTTTGGTTGAAAAACCAAGGAATGTGCATGCTATAGGCACAAAATGGGTGTTTAAGTGCAAGAGGGATGAAAAGGGGATTATCATTAGAAACAAGGGAAGGCTGGTTGTTAAAGGTTTTAATCAGCAAGAGGGTATTGATTACAATGAGGTGTTTGCTCCTGTCGCCCGGTTGGAAGCGATAAGATTGTTTTTGGCGTTTGCTGCATGTAAGAGAATGAAGGTGTTTCAGTTGGACGTGAAGAGTGCGTTCCTCAATGGGAAAGTGGATGAGGTTGTGTATGTTGAGCAACCTCCGGGTTTTCCTGACCCAGATTTCCCAGATCACGTATACAAGTTGAGCAAGGCACTATATGGATTACATCAGGCACCTCGTGCCTGGTATTCAACGTTATCGGACTACTTGCTAGAAAATGGTTTTGAAAGGGGTTTAATTGACAGCACACTGTTCGTGAAGAGAGAAGGAAGCGACTTCCTACTAGTTCAAGTCTACGTGGATGACATCATATTTGCTGCATCAAGAGTCTCCATGTGTCAAGATTTTGAGGAGGTCATGAAGAAAAGGTTCGAAATGAGTGCTATGGGTGAACTAACTTTCTTTCTAGGATTGCAGGTTGATCAGAAGAAGGACGGGATGTTCATTCATCAGACGAAGTACGTTCATGATGTGCTCAAGCGATTCAAGATGGAGGACAGTTCTCCATACGACACTCCAATCTGCGTCAATCACAAATTGGGCGCTGAATCAGATGGTGACGCAGATGTGGACCCAACTCTGTATCGGGCGATAATAGGTTCATTAATGTATTTAACTGCTTCTAGGCCTGATATAATGTTTGCTGTTTGTCTTTGTGCACGTTTTCAGGCAAATCCGAAAGAATCTCATTTGAAAGGTGCAAAGAGGATACTACGGTATCTCAAGGGCAAGCCGAAGCTAGGGTTGTGGTACCCGAAGGGAGGAGACGTGGAACTAGTTGCTTATACTGATTCTGATTATGGAGGGTGCAATCAGAGTCGGAAGTCGACAACATGAGGATGTCAGTTTCTCGGTGGAAGACTAGTTTTCTGGCAGTGCAAGAAACAGACGTCAGTTGCAATCTCAACATGTGAAGCTGAATATATGGCAGCATCCAACTGCTGTTCACAGGTTTTGTGGATTCAGCAACAATTGCGCGACTATGGTCTGAATTTCTTACTCACTCCTATTTTAATTGATAACACTGCAGCAATCTCAGTAATTAACAATCCCGTGAAACATAGTAAAACCAAACATATTGACATTCGTCATCATTTCATACGGGATTGTGCTGAGAAGAAACTGATTAAGATCGAAAAAGTTGATACACTCGAGAATTTCGCTGATTTATTTACAAAAGCGTTTGATAAATCCAGATTTCAAAACCTAATTGAGCTAAACGGGATGATCAATCCCGAGTAACCATGCTTTTCTTTTGTGTCTTAAAAAAAAAAAAAAAAAAAAAAAAAAAAAAAAATTTCACTATTGCTTAAAATTAGTCGGTTACCTCAGTTTGATGGACATATCCACGGATATGTTTTGGTCCTCGTTTCTACTTAGAAAATGAGGGTCGCCATTAACCAGATGACTGAAAGTGACCGGGGCAGTTATGATGTGTTTTCTTTCTGTCGCTGAAAATTAGTCGGTCATACATAGTTAGAAGGACACATACTTGTATGTGGTCGGTCCAGTTGATCCATTGGATCTTCAGGATTGCCGTTTACCTGAAGACTTTGACTTGATCGGGGTGACTGAAGTCAAACTTTTTTATGGGAAATGAAATTACTTTTCAAGTCTATTACTTCGTATGAAGTAAATGTGCTATGTTTAACAGAAAGTTGATCCAACCTTGGAAAATGATATATATACTGATTGTGTGTGCTTAACTGGTGAAGTTATTAGGCTTAAAAGGCTTTAGGACAATCATTGTATGTCATGGTAACTTTTTATGGTGCGTAAAAGTAGATGTGATACAAACTAATTTTACTTGATTTTACGTGGAAACTCCTTAAGAGTTTTGCGTGTCTTCATATATATCTTTTCGAATGATAGGCAGAAAAGCGATTACCCAGTCATACACGAGCCCATGTGTGTTCTGATTCCCGTGAAGAAAGCGTTTCAAGACACTGCAGTGATCCAGATTCGGGACTTGCAGTAAAATTCTACCTTGAAGTCTATGTTGAAAAAAAATAAAATAAAATAAAAATAAAAATAAAAATAAAAAAATTTTGAGTTATTGTAACATATTAGTGATCATAAATTCAAGACTTCTCTATCTTAGAGCAAGATGAAGAACGTGAAACAGAAGAAGAATACATACAAGTTAATCAGACACTATGGGTCGAAGTCAATTCGGGGTGTGTTGGTACATGTGTGTCAGTAGTTCATAGTCTAACGTTTGTAATCGAGTCTGTAATGTAATTATGTTTTTGATTATGTTTATGTTTTTGTAACTAGCGAAGTTGTCAACAAGTTCGCTCAGGCGAACTTGTTGAACAAGCGAAGTTAAAGACAACTTCGCCTGAGGCGAAGTTGTCGTGTCTATTTAAACTGTTCGCTGTAACAGTTTAAGGAGTTGGTTAGGGTTTCGTTTCAGTTGTTGAGTGAGCGTGTTACGTGTTTACAAGTCAGTCTGTAATAGTGACCTAGTGTCACGTGTTCGAGTTATCAATATAACGTGTTCGTTCATTGCTCGTGTGTTTGATTTATAAGTATTCTGCACTCGTATCTAACTACGCAGGGATTCCGCACCTGCGCAGATAGCGACATCCCGTGTACGATCCGTCCAGGATCCTACAATTGGTATCAGAGCCATCGGCTCGATTGTGAGGTTCGGGATTTCACGCGGGTGTAGAAAACGTCTCGTTTGACCTATTCGCGGGACGTGTTTTTATTGGGATTGTGTTTTATTCGTGTTTGACAGTCATTTGCAAGCCATAACATCGATCGGAAACTGCTAGATTGACGAAATCAGATCTGAACAGTTTCCTTGTTCATCGGGCGAAGTTACCGTTCTTCAGGCGAAGTTGACGTCACTGGAAGTAGGGTTTCGGCGAAGATATAAGGATTAAGCGAAGTTAACCACAACTTCGCCTACCTCATAAGTTCGCCTCAGCGAAGTTATCCTCAACTTCGCTTACCTCATAAGTTCGCCCAGTCAAGCGAATTTAAGACCCAGCGAAGTTACGCTTTCCAGCGAAGTTAACTTTCAGCGAAGTTATTCTTAACTTCGCCTACTGTGCTGTTTGAAAATTTTTTTAAAATTTTCGGGTTTTCGTGTTTTCGCAAAGATGTCGTCAATTAACATCTCCGATTTGGTCAAGATGGAAGTAGAAGCGGGGTCAGCCACTAAGGCCCCGAGGTTGATGAAAGGAACTGACTTCGTGGCATGGAAGGACAGATTCATCCAATACATTAAATATCAGGATGCAAAAATGTGGGTGTGCATCCAGGATGGATATATCCCTCCAACTATGCAATACGAAGGTCGTGATGTGGTTAAGAAGTATAGCAAAATGAAGGACGAAGAAAAGAAAATGTATGAGGCCGAGAGCAAGGCCCATGCTGCTATAACAATGGCACTTCCTCAAGAGGTTCTCCATACATTCCGAAAGTACACTTCTGCGAGAGAGCTTTGGAATGCTCTTGAAAATAGATTCGAGGGGAACGTGGGTATCCGTGCATCAAAGATTAAACTTTTGAAGACTCAGTTCTCCGTCTTCAAATTTTTGAAGAACGAATCACTGGATGATATTATCACCAGATACTATCATCTAATGACAGAACTTAGCAATTATTCGATTGCTTACCGTGAAGAAGAGATCGTTGAAAAGCTTCTCGATGCTCTCCCACCGAAGTGGGAAATGTACACCGTTCTTATGAGGGAAGACAGAGACTTTCCTAATTATGATCTGGAAACGGCAGTAAACAAGCTCAGAACTTATGAGCTTAATATGGTTCGAAAAGAAACACCAACAGATCAGATACAAGACCCTGGTATGTATGGTGCAAAGGTAAACTCAGGCTCAAGTTCGAGGCCTGAAACAGCTGCTTATTACTCAAAAGGGGAGTCAGGTTCTGACTCTTCTCATGAAGGAAACGTTTCTGTAAACTCGAATGGTGATGTCTGCTTCGTTGCTGGAGGATCAAGTACTTCAAAGCCTCAAGCATCCACAAGTGGTTTCTCTGCAAATGCCTCAAGCAATAATTATTCCAAGATGCCTATGAGTGTAAAATCTGCTGAAGAGCAGTTTGCAGTCTATGCATCATTTATTGCTTCCTACGAAAACTACATCCAGGGGAAGATTGTGGACCCTGCTGCTCTAGATGAGGATTACTACCAGATCGATGCTGATGATCTGGAGGAGATGGATTTGCAATGGCAAATGGCAATGATTGTGAGGCGAGTTAAACGGTTTATGAATAAAACTGGGAGAAAGTTTGTTGGTGGTAGGCCTGGATTCGACAAATCTAAGGTAAGGTGCTATAATTGTCAGCAATACGGGCACTTTGCCAAAGAATGCAGAAATGAAAGAGTTGAACGTGGATAAGGTCGGCCTACACAACACTCTGGATTTAACAGAGAGATTAATGCCATGTTGACCAGAGAAGCAGGTGAGTACAACTGGAACCTGCATTCAAATGAATCTGGTGAGCAAGCAAACATGGCTGAGGCTGAGGTTGAAGAATGTGAGAAGGTTGATGGAAATGAAAAAGCTACTGAAGAAGAAACAGCTTTCATGGCAGATGACAAGGACAATCGCTCCGAGGTAAGTAATAAGAATATTTGTACTAGTTGTGAGAATTTGTCTGAGCAACTAGCAACAATAACTGATCAGTACGTCCGTTTAGATGCTGAATTTAAAAATCTTAAAGAAGATCATCATTTTACTAAGGCAAGAGAAAACAGTTTTAAAGTTAAAATAAAAGCATGTGAAAAAGATGTCAAAAGCTTAAAAACTAAACTTGCTGAGAAAATTGAAATAATTGATCTTAGTTATGAAGTTTTAGAAGAAAAAACTAAATTGATTGCTGATCGGGATAAACAGATTGCTGACCACCAGGTGAAGGTGGTGGAACTGAACCGCAAACTTGAGCAGTTCAGGAATTTCTCGGCCATCCTTGATCACCTCGTGAGTGATCAAGGTACCTCTGCAAAGAGGGGAGGAATCGGTTATCACGAAGTTTCACCACCCTTTAACCACAACTATACTTATAATCCGAGTGTTCAGAAATCTGTTGATTTCGAGGTTACTCAGACAACTCCCATCAAGGTTACAAATATAGAACCAAGTGTTAGCTATGGCGAAACGAGTTCGCCTGTTTCAAATGTGAAAGTTTCTGTCTCGAGTCCAGTCTCATCGGAATCGGATAAGTTGTCTGAATCTGGTCAGACAAAAGAGAAGGTAGGGTTACCCACCGGTGGAGATAAAAATGAAATTTCTAAAAAGAGTTCTCCACTCAATCCGTACTTCCCACCTTATGTGAGACGAACGGCTGGTAACACTGCCTCTACATCCAAACCAACATTTGACAAGAAAAAGGAGAGTCGGTGTTGCTTTAGATGTAACAAATTAGGACATCTAGTTGCAGATTGCCCTCTGAAGCCGAGATTCAGAGGTGTGAGGCCAAATAAAACTGAGGATAAGCGTCATTTTGTTACTGCTAAAAATGAAAACTTTTCAAAATGCCAAAATGTAACTACTTCAAGTTTTCATAAAAACAAACCTCAGTTTTTCAACCAAACCACAAGATATAACACTTTCAATTCATATAGGTTTGGGAGGCATTACACTCAATCTGCAAGGAGATTTCCTAACAGGACTTACAGAAATTATCCTGATGCTAACTTGAGAAAGCCAGGGTACGGGACGTATCGATCCAAGACCAATTGGTCTTGGGTCCCAAGATTCTAACTCTTTGTTTTATTGTGCAGGAACAGTTGAACAGGGCTGCCAACAGTCTTTGGATTGTAGATAGCGGCTGTTCCCGGCACATGACGGGCAACAAACACTTGTTGCAAGATTTAAAACCTGTTCAGGGTGCAAGAGTTAGTTTTGCTGGTGAGAGCGGAGGAAGGATTACTGGTAGAGGAACAGTGTCGAATGGAAGGATGACACTTGAGAATGTAAATTTTGTGGAGGAATTAAAGCACAATCTGCTGAGTGTGTCGCAGATTTGTGATAAAGATTACACTGTCCATTTCACGAAGAATGAAGCGATCGTATTGAAGCCTGGTTTTCAAATACCAGACGAATGGATAGTTATGAAAGCTCCACGTGAAACGAATACATATGTGATGGACATGAGGTCTACTGAAATGGCCACCGGAGAATCTTGTTTAATGACAAAAGCAAGCGAATCAGAATCAGAATTGTGGCACAGGAGAATGGGACATATTCATCTTCGGAAGATGAACTTCATTGTCAAGAATGGGCTTGTGATGGGCGTTCCCTTAAAAAGTTTTAACTTTGAAGACAAATGCATAGCATGCAAGAAGGGAAAACAACACAAGAAATCCCATCTCACCAAGAAGATTAACTCCATTGCCGGTACTCTAGAACTACTTCATATGGATCTCTTCGGTCCAGTGAATGTAAAAAGTTTAGGTGGTACTTCTTACTGCTTGGTGATAACTGATGACTACTCGCGATATTCGTGGGTATATTTTCTGAAAACGAAAGATGAGACGGCTCAGATGGTGAAGAATCTAATTACAAAAGTTGAGAACGTCATGAGTAAATCAGTTAAATACATCAGAAGTGACAATGGGACAGAGTTCAAGAACTTTGAAATGGAAATCTTCTGTCTTCAGAAAGGAATTGAACATCAATACAGCGCTCCGTATACTCCGCAACAGAATGGAGTGGCTGAAAGGAAGAACCGAACGTTAATTGAAGGAGCCAGAACTATGCTGGCAGATTTGAAGCTTCTTGTGATGTTCTGGGCTGAAGCAGTTGCTACAGCCTGCTATGTTCTGAATAGGGTGTTAACCGTTAAGAGACTTGGAAAAACTTGTTACGAGCTTATGCATGGAAGGAAGCCCAACTTGTGCGGTCTTGAACCATTTGGGTCTCCTTGTTCGATTTTGAAGACTAATTCGAAATTTGGTGAAGTAGCCGATGAAGGAATCTTAGTCGGTTATGTAGTTGGGACTCCCAACAAACGGGTCTTCAATATGTCGACTTGCAAGGTGGAGGTGGTTTGTAACACCGACATTACTAGTTACCAATCGCCAAAACCAAGCAATGGACCTGCTGAGCTTTTCGACTATGTTAAGCTTTTTAAGTCGTTTAACATACCTGATTTGGAAATTTCTGAAGAAGACGAAAGAGCTGTGACGAAGATGATACTTGATGAGGAAGAGAATCTATTGCAACGACAGCTTATTGAGAAAAGTCAACCTTCCACATCAAACACTTTTGATACCCCTGCTGCCTTACCTGAAGATGAGTTTATCAATCCATTTCACTCTCAGCCAGAAACAACCATTGATGAGATCTCTTCAAATTTGGAAGATAATCTGCATGTCGGTGCTGTTCCGACCACGAGAATTCACAAAGATCACCCTTTGGAGAATATTATAGGTGATGTGTCCTCCAGTGTACAAACCAGAAGTAGCTTGAATGAGCACACCTGTGTTTATACAAGCATAAAAGAAACGGGTATAATGAACGAATGTTTGTACTCCTGCTTTATTGGCCAGATTGAACCGAAAAATTATCAAATGGCTCTTAAGGACAGCTCGTGGGTCGAGGCTATGCAAGAAGAGTTGGCTCAATTCGAGAAGATGGAAGTTTGGACTTTGGTTGAAAAACCAAAGAATGTGCATGCTATAGGCACAAAATGGGTGTTCAAGTGCAAGAGAGATGATAAGGGGATTATCATAAGAAATAAGGCGAGGCTGGTTGTTAAAGGTTTTAATCAGCAAGAGGGTATTGATTACAATGAGGTGTTCGCTCCTGTCGCCCGGTTAGAAGCGATTCGATTGTTTTTGGCGTTTGCTGCATTTAAAAAGATGAAGGTATTTCAGTTGGATGTGAAGAGCGCATTCCTAAATGGGAAAGTTGATGAGGTTGTGTATGTTGAGCAAACTCCGGGTTTTCCTGACCCAGACTTTCCTGATCACGTATACAAGTTGAGCAAGGCGCTATATGGATTACATCAGGCACCTCGTGCCTGGTATTCAACGTTATCAGACTACTTGCTGGAAAACGGTTTTGAAAGGGGATTGATCGACAGTACGTTGTTTGTGAAGAGAGAAGGATGTGACTTCCTGCTGGTTCAAGTCTATGTGGATGATATCATTTTTGCTGCATCAAGAGCATCCATGTGTCAGGATTTTGAGGCTGTCATGAAGAAACGATTCGAGATGAGTGCTATGGGTGAACTAACTTTCTTTCTAGGATTGCAGGTTGATCAGAAGAAGGACGGGATGTTCATTCATCAGACGAAGTACGTTCATGATGTGCTCAAGAGATTCAAGATGGAGGACAGTTCTCCATACGACACTCCAATCTGCGTCAATCACAAATTGGGCGCTGAATCAGATGGTGACGCAGATGTGGACCCAACTCTGTATCGGGCGATAATAGGTTCATTAATGTATTTAACTGCTTCTAGGCCTGATATAATGTTTGTTGTTTGTCTTTGTGCACGTTTTCAGGCAAATCCGAAAGAATCTCATTTGAAAGGTGCAAAGAGGATACTACGGTATCTACAGATTCTGATTATGGAGGATGCAATCAGAGTCGGAAGTCAACCACAGGAGGCTGTCAGTTTCTTGGAGGAAGATTAGTTTCCTGGCAGTGCAAGAAACAGACATCAGTTGCAATTTCAACATGCGTAGCTGAATACATGGCAGCATCCAACTGCTGCTCTCAGGTTTTGTGGATTCAGCAACAATTGCGCGACTATGGTCTGGATTTCTTACTCACTCCTATTTTAATTGATAACACTGCCGCCATCTCAGTAATTAACAATCCCGTGAAGCACAGTAAAACTAAACATATTGACATTCGTCATCACTTCATACGGGATTGTGCTGAGAAGAAACTGATCAAGATCGAAAAGGTTGATACACTGGAAAATCTTGCTGATTTGTTTACAAAAGCGTTTGATAAATCCAGATTTCAAAACCTAATTGAGCTGAACGGGATGATCAATCCCGAGTAACCATATTTTTTGTGTTTATTAAAAAAAAAAAAAAAAAAAAAAAAAAAAAAAAAAAAAACCTCACTATTGCTTAAAATTAGTCGGTAACCTCCGTTTGATGGACATATCCACGGATATGTTTTAGTCCTCGTTTCTACTTAGAAAATGAGGGTCGCCATTAACCTGATGACTGAAAGTGACTGGGGCAGTTATGATGTGTTTTCTTTCTGTCGCTGAAAATTAGTCGGTCATACATAGTTACATGTATGTGGTCGGTCCAGTTGATCCATTGGATCTTCAGGATTGCCGTTTACCTGAAGACTTTGACTTGATCGGGGTGACTGAATTCAAAAGTTTTGTTAATGGGAAATGAAATTACTTTTCAAGTCTATTACTTCATATGAAGTAAATGTGCTATGTTTAACAGAAAATTGATCTAACCTTGGAAAATGATATATATACTGATTGTGTGTGCTTAGCTGGTGAAGTTATTAGGCTTAAAAGGCTTTAGGACAATCATTGTATGTCATGGTAACTTTTTATGGTGCGTAAAAGTAGATGTGATACAAACTAATTTTACTTGATTTTACGTGGAAACTCCTTAAGAGTTTTGTGTGTCTTCATATATATCTTTTCGAATGATAGGCAGAAAAGCGATTACCCAGTCATACACGAGCCCATATGTGTTCTGATTCCCGTGAAGAAAGCGTTTCAAGACACTGCAGTGATCCAGATTCGGGACTTGCAGTAAAATTCTTCTTTGAAGTATATGTGATCATAAATTCAAGACTTCTCTATCTTAGAGCAAGATGAAGAACGGGAAACAGAAGAAGAATACATACAAGATAATCAGACACTATGGGTCGAAGTCAATTCGGGGTGACTTGGGGAAAGCCAAATACGCTTTGAGGATAGATAGAAGGCATCAATATTTCTGAGTTGTTGCCCACTTATATTTTAAGGATTAATTGAACCTAACTCGTATCACAGAAACAATGAAAACCATCTTAAGTATATTACCTGCTTACAACCTGTCTCTATATGTCATAATACAGCTAAACACGGATCTATGCGACAGTCACGTAGTTAGTATGATTCCTGTTAGGATCTTTTCTAAAAACGTAGTGGTCCCTGAATAGACTGAAATTTGATCCCTTATTTCGTTAAATTTTTATAAGTTTTTTTATTTTTGCAGTTGTATTATTTTATAACTGGTTACTTGGACATGATCATATTTGTTTAACTCTTTTTGGAAGCTTCTAATGTTAAGTGCAAGATTCTTCAAACTTAAAGGGTTGATTTTGAAATTACGGGCGAAGTTGTTGAATCAGGCGAACATGTGCTTAACTTCGCCTAGGCGAAGTTAAGCGTAACTTCGCCTGAACAAAACTGACCCTATATAAGGAATTTTTAAACAGTAACAATATCATTATTTTCACCTTTTTCCGGCGAACTTATAACCAGAGACTATTTTCCGGTGATACTATTTCGTTCCGATTTCGATCTTTGATTCCAGTTTCTATCATTCATTGACGGTATGTGGTGTCGATATCTTTCACAAACATACTCGTTCTTTATAGTTTTTACCCAGTTCGAGACCTCGGGTCGTCGGACCTTCAAAACCTAGTTTTTCAACCTTGTGATACGTGTTCATGGACGAACTTTACGTCTCAAAACCATTAATATGTTGTGTTATTCTCTCCTGGATCGTCAAAACGTTGCGAAATTATCGGATCTTGGCCGATTGAATCTGAACAGCCGCCATTTCAGATTCAGGCGAAGTTAGGGTTTAGGCGAAGTTATCCGCAACTTCGCCTGACGCTTAATTTCGCCTGTGGCGAAGTTACCCGTAACTTCGCCTTGAACTCAAGTTCGCCTGAGGCGATGTTGTGATAAGGCGAAGTTATCATCAACTTCGCCTATACAAATTCACTTAACAGGTTTTAGACGAACTTACAGATGACGCGAAGTTGTTCCCAACTTCGCCTCACCTTTAAGTTCGCCTGTACATGTTTAATCACAACTTGGCTCGAGACAAAGCGAACTTGTGAGTTACTTAAACGTTGTCTAACTTGTTTCGTTTTGTGCAGATATGGCTGCTGTTGGCGGTGCTGGTGGTGACGACGGTGATGATCAACGACAGTTCTTTCCGGCCCATAACCAGTACATCACGTTAGATCCAGACGCAAGAGGTGTGGAAGACTACAGGGAGATAATCACGTTTCTCCAGCGCTCAAGGATCTTTCATGCGATCACAAATACCCTGCCCATTTCACTGCCTAACATAGAAGACTTTTGGCAGACGGTATATTATGATTGCAGGCCTGAGCCCCCAGTGATGCGAGCAACCGTAAATGGTCATGCTATAAAGTTTTCTTCTGAAGATATACGGTTGGCTTTGCAGTTTGGAGAAGAGACAAGGGATGACCCAACGGAGTTCGTAGCTCCTTTTCGTGATGGAGCATACCCGAGGATGGGTTATTCAGGTCCGTTGGGGGATACACAGAGGAGGAAAGGTTTTTTACTGGATCAGTGGCGCTTCCTAAAGCATGTATTGATTGTATGCATGTCTGGGAGGAAGGCAGGAACGGATGGGATGGGCGCGACAATGCAGTCAGCCATGATTGCCCTGACTTACAACCGACGATATTCATTTAGTCAGCTGATATTTTACGAGATTGATCGTCAGAGGAGGGCTGTGGCGCGCGAGCGATTTATTATGTATCCTCGGTTCTTACAGATGATCCTCAATCATGTCGCTCCGTCGCTACCGCAGAGACGCCCTATAAGATACGTCGAATGTGTGACGAAACGTATCTTCGCTTAGTGTCGGACCTCGAGCACACGTAGCAAGCCTGAGCTGCGTCCCAGGCATACTCCACTGTTCGGGTATCTTATCAACCCGGGGTATGTTCCTGCAGGAGGGGACGAGTTCAGAGACCCACAGCCACATCAGGCGGCAGCACCCCATGCTGTACCAGCTGCTCCTGTTGTATCTACGTTTGTTTCTGCTGCTGTGCCAGCTGCTGTGCCTACTACTGAAGAAGTAGATCTTGATGCTGCTTTTAGCGGCCATGGATTGTTTGATATGGATGTCTCAGGTTCTCAAGTCATGGAGGTTACTAGAGCAGTTACTTCGGTAGCTGACTCCGATCTTGACGAAACATTTGCTGAAGCGAGACGACTGATGGTGTCTCGGGAGAGAACGACTGGAAAGAGGCCGAGAACTGTTGACGAGGATGATGAGGAAGTTGATGAAGAAGAAGCAGTTCAACTTGTGCTCAGGCGTTCACGAAGAGAACGGACAGGTATGGGTTCGGGAGCTGGAGAATCTTCGAGGCTGGTACGTTTTGCTCCACCTGCCTTGTCTGGTATGTCTCTTATTCCTTCTACAGCACAGGTTACTGCCGTCGAGACGTCGGCCCCAGCAGTTGTGTCTCTACCACCCCAATCGCTTACTCCACCGGTGGTGGTTGCACGATTTGTTGAGTCGACCGTCAATACTACTGCAGGGTTACCAAGTGTACCACCTGCGGTCACTTCTGCTACTGATGTCCCGCCAACTCCAACGCCTACTTCTGACTCCGAAAGGATTGCATCGCTAGAGCGGATTGTTGCTGAACAGACAAAGACCATTCAAAGCCTAGTGGAATCCAATCGACTGCAAGCCTCCCTCCTGGTTGAACACGGGAAAGTAATAGATGCCTTCAAGGCATTCTTGGCATCTCAGGGGGAGAAGACTTGTAGGGGAGATGAGTTGAGGACAAAACGGAGAGAAGATCAAGACGATGATCCCAATGCACCGGAAGGTGCAGGTGGTGAGCTGCCAAGAACCTCTCAGGCTCTTGGGGCTTCCACAGCTGAGGGGGAGTCTACAAGCGCAGCCGGTGACGACGTGGTAGATGGTGATGATGATGCTGATGTTGAAGATGTTATAGACGCGTTAAAAGGGCTGGATGAGGATGATGATGAGTTTATGTTTGAAGAAGATGTGCTGCCGGTTGATGAGATCGAGAGGATCGGAGAACAAATTACTGTTGAGAATGTGATAGAGGAAGGGGAAATTGTAGATGACTCCGTGGAACACGAGATTCCGGAGGTTGAGATGCCAGAGATGGGTGATAAGACTGTTGAGGAAGATACTGAATGGGAGGAACAACCGAATTGGAAGGAGGGTTGTGCTCACTGGTTCATAAAGACGAAGAAGCCGGCGATCCCTAAAATGTTCAAAAAGAGTTAAAATATTAAGGGATACGCAGAAGCAAAGAAAGGTATTATCTGCTGGATATATGATGAGCAGCTGCGGCTCTTCGTGATCAAAAGATACGATGGAATTCAGTACTTCAGGAGAACGTTGAGATCTTTAAACACATTGCCTGAATGTGAGGTAAAAGATTTAGCCAGATTGGGATTGATAAACCGAAGTGAAGATAACATGGCTAGAATCATCGGGAAGATCGTGTGGAAGGAGTGTATTAAGGAGAAGAAGTTTGAGCTGATGAGACCACAAAAGGGGAAACTTGTCGAAGACAAGGATAGGGGTCTGAGAGTTGATGGAAAACCTTGGATGGTTATGAAATATAAACCGATCCGGTGCCTTAAAGAAGTACCGATGAAGCTCATGCCCAAGGACGTGCTCAAAGACCTAAAATGGTGGTTTGTGGACTGTGAGACAGCTGAAGCGGTAATGGAAGATGAGGATGAACAAGAAGTGCTTAGGGTTTACGACCCGATGCATCTTGTTAATCTATCGCAGGCTGATCTGAAGGTGCTCAACGAGAAGAAGATCTTCTACATTCCTGCTTGGAAGGATCAAGCTAGGAAATATCAACGGGTGGTGTCGGTGTGTGTTAGAGAGGGAGCGCACGCGTAGAGATGCAAGATTACAAGACTCAAGATTTGAAGATCAAGATATGAAGCTACTGCCAAGGGGGAGTCTGTTGGTACATGTGTGTCAGTAGTTCATAGTCTAACGTTTGTAATCGAGTCTGTAATGTAATTATGTTTTTGATTATGTTTATGTTTTTGTAACTAGCGAAGTTGTCAACAAGTTCGCTCAGGCGAACTTGTTGAACAAGCGAAGTTAAAGACAACTTCGCCTGAGGCGAAGTTGTCGTGTCTATTTAAACTGTTCGCTGTAACAGTTTAAGGAGTTGGTTAGGGTTTCGTTTCAGTTGTTGAGTGAGCGTGTTACGTGTTTACAAGTCAGTCTGTAATAGTGACCTAGTGTCACGTGTTCGAGTTATCAATATAACGTGTTCGTTCATTGCTCGTGTGTTTGATTTATAAGTATTCTGCACTCGTATCTAACTACGCAGGGATTCCGCACCTGCGCAGATAGCGACATCCCGTGTACGATCCGTCCAGGAGCCTACAGGGTGACTTGGGGAAAGCCAAATACGCTTTGAGGATAGATAGGAGGCATCAATATTTCTGAGTTGTTGCCCACTTAAATTTTAAGGATTAATTGAACCTAACTCGTATCACAGAAACGATGAAAACCATCTTAAGTATATTACCTGCTTACAACCTGTCTCTATATGTCATAATACAGCTAAACACGGATCTATGTGACAGTCACGTAGTTAGTATGATTCCTGTTAGGATCTTTTCTACAACATAGCTGTCCCTACCAAGACTGAAATTTGATCCCTTATTTCGTTAAATTTTTATAAGTTTTTCTATTTTTGTAGTTGTATTATTGTATATCTGGTTACTTAGACTTGATCATTTTTGTTTAACTCTTTATGAAACTTTCAAATGTTAATTGCAAAAAGTTCAAACTTAAAGGGTTGATTCTGAAAATATAGGCGAAGTTGTTGAATCAGGCGAACTTGTGCTTAACTTCGCATAGGCGAAGTTATCCTTAACTTCGCCTGACCAACTCTGACCCTATATAGGTTGATTTTTAAACAGTAATCATCATTATAATTTCAGCGAAATTGTTTTTCCGGCGAACTTGCGAGATCTCCGGCGAACTTGGTTTTTATCTCCGTTTTCGATCTTTGCTTCTAGTTTTTATTATCATTGAGGGTATGTGTTGTCGATATCTCTCACAAACTTGTTCGTTCTTGATCGTTTTTACCCGGTTCGAGACCTCGGGTCGTCGGACATTCGAAACCGAAATCTTAAAAACTTGTGTTAACGTGTGCATGGACATCCTTTTCAACTTCAAATCCTTAATATCATGTGTATTGATGTTCTTGATCGTCGGACTTAGCCGAAAACACCGGATTTCCGGTGTTGGAATCTGGACAGTCGCCGTTAGGGTTTAGGCGAAGTTAGGGTTTAGGCGAAGTTATCCGCAACTTCGCCTGGTGCTTAATTTCGCTTGAGGCGAAGTTATACACAACTTCGCCTGAAGCTTAATTTCGCCTAACACTTATCTTCGCCTGAGGCGATGTTGGGATAAGGCGAAGTTATCTTCAACTTCGCCTAAACCAATTTGTTTAACAGTTATTTAGACGAACTTACTGATGAAGCGAAGTTGTTCCCAACTTCGCCTCACCTTTAAGTTCGCCTATACAGTTTTAATCACAACTTCGCTCATGGTATAACGCGAACTTGTGAGTTGCTTAACAGTTATCTAACTTGGTTCGTTTAGTGCAGATATGGCTGCTGTTGGCGGTGCTGGTGGTGATGACGGCGATGATCAAAGATAGTTCTTTCCAGCGCATAACCAGTACATCATGTTAGACCCAGACGCAAGTGGCGTGGAGGACTACAGGGAAATCATCTCATTTCTCCTGCGCTCAAGGATCTTCCATGCAATCACGAATACCTTGCCTATTTCACTACCTAACATTGAAGACTTTTGGCGGTCGGTAGAGTATGATTGCCGGGTTGAGCCCCCAGTGATGCGAGCAACCGTAAATGGTCATGTTGTGCAGTTCTCTTCAGAAGATATACGGTTGGCTATGCAGTTTGGAGAAGAAACGAGGGATGACCCGACGGAGTTCGTAGCTCCTTTTCGTGATGGGGCATATCTCAGGATGGGTTATTCAGGTCCGTTGGGGGACACGCAGAGGAGAAAAGGATTTTTGTTAGATCAGTGGCGCTTCCTAATGCACGTCTTGATCGTGTGCATGTCTGGGAGGAAGGCAGGAACTGATGGAATGGGCGCGACGATGCAGTCTGCCATGACTGCCCTGACTTACAACAGAAGATATTCATTTAGTCAGCTGATATTTTACGAGATTGATCGTCAGAGGAGGGCTGTGGCGCGTGAGCGATTTGTTATGTATCCTCGATTCTTACAAATGATTCTCAATCATGTGGCTCTGTTGCTACCACAGAGACGCCCTATTAGATACGTTGAATGTGTGACGAAGCGTATCTTTGCTCAGTGTCGCACTTCTAGCGCACGAAGCAAGCCTGAGCTGCGTCCCAGGCATACTCCACTGTTCGGGTATCTTGTCAACCCGGAGTATGTTCCTGCTGGTGGGGACGAGTTCAGAGACCCAAGATCACAACAGGCGGCAGCATCTCATGCTGTATCAGCTGCGCCTGCTGTGCCTACTGCTGAAGACGTCGACCTTGAGGCTGCTTTTAGCGGACAAGGAATGTTTGATATGGATGTCTCGGGTTCTCAGGCCATGGATGTTACTAGAGCAGTTACTTCGGTAGCTGACTCCGATCTTGATGAGACATTTGCTGAAGCTAGACGATTGATGGTGTCTAGGGAGAGAACGATTGGGAAGAGGATGAGAACGGTTGATGACGATGACGAGGAGGATGATGAAGAAGAAGCAGTTCAGCTAGTGCTCAGACGTTCAAGAAGAGAACGGACAGGTATGGGTTCGGGAGCTGGAGAAACTTCAAGGCTGGTACGTTTTGCTCCACCTGCCTTGTCTGGTATGTCTCTTATCCCTTCTACAGCACAGGTTACTGGCGTCCAGACGTCGACTCCAACAATTGTGTCTCTACCACCTCAATCGCTTACTCCATCGGTGGTAGTAGCACGATTTGTTGAGTCCACGGTCACTACTACTGCAGGGTTACCAAGTGTACCACCTGCGGTCACTTCTGCTGCTGATGTCCCGCCAACTCCAACGCCTATTTCAGACTCCGAAAGGATAGCTTCACTAGAGCGGATCGTAGCTGAGCAGTCCAAGACAATTCAAAGCCTAGTGGATGCAAACCAACTACAGGCCTCCCTCCTGGTCGAGCATGGGAAGATTATAGACGCTATGAAAGCGTTCTTGGCATCTCAGGGGGAGATGAGCTGTAGGGGAGATGAGTTGAGGACAAAACGGAGAGAAGATCATGACGATGATCCCAATGCACCGGAAGGTGCAGGTGGTGAGCTGCCAAGAACTTCTATAGCTCTTGGTACTTCCACAGCTGAGGGGGAGTCTACAAGCGCAGCTGGTGATGATGATGATGTTGATGATGTAATCGACGCGTTGAAAGAGCTAGATGATGATGATTTTATGCTTGAAGAAGATGTGCTGCCGAGTGATGAGATTGAGAAGATCGGTGAGCAAATTATTGTTGAAAGTGTGATAGAAGAAGGGGAGATAGTAGATGAAGATATTGAACACGAGATTCCAGTGGTTGAGATGCCCGATATGGGTGATGAGACAGTGGTGGAAGATACTGAATGGGAAGAGCAGCCGAATTGGAAGGGAGGTTGTGCTCAATGGTTCGTAAAGACGAAGAAACCGGCGGTCCCTAAAATGTTCAAAAAGAGTTACAATATTAAGGGATACGCTGAAGCAAAGAAAGGTATTATCTGCTGGATATATGATGAGCAGCTGCGGCTCTTCGTGATCAAAAGATATGACGGGATTCAGTACTTCAGGAGAACTTTGAGATCATTAAACACACTGCCTGAATGTGAGGTTAAAGACTTAGCCAGATTGGGGTTGATAAATCGAAGTGACAATAACATGGCTAGAGTCATCGGAAAGATCGTATGGAAAGAGAGCATTAAGGAGAAGAAGTTTGAGCTGCTGAAACCACAAAAGGGGAAACTTGTCGAAGACAAGGATAGAGGTTTGAGAGCTGATGGAAAGCCTTGGATGGTTATGAAGTATAAACCGATCCGGTGCCTTAAAGAAGTACCGATGAAGCTTATGCCCAAGTACGTGCTCAAAGACCTAAAATGGTGGTTCGTGGATTGTGAAACAGCGGAGGCGGTAATGGAAGATGAGGATGAACAAGAAGTGCTTAGGGTTTACGACCCGATGCATCTTGTTAATCTATCGCAAGCTGATCTGAAGATGCTCAACGAAAAGAAGATCTTCTACATTCCTGCTTGGAAGGATCAAGCAAGGAAATATCAAAGGGTGGTGTCGGTATGTGTTAGAGAAGGAGCGCACGCATAAAGATACAAGATTACAAGACTCAAGCTTTGAAGATCAAGATATGAAGCTACTGCTAAGGGGGAGTCTGTTGGTACATGTTTGTCAGTAGTTCATAGTCTAACGATTGTAATCGAGTCTGTAATGTAATTATGTTTTTGATTATGTTTATGTTTATGTAACGAGCGATGTTTTTGATTATGTTTATGTTTATGTAACGAGCGAAGTTGTCAACAAGTTCGCTCAGGCGAACTTGTTGAACAAGCGAAGTTGTCAACAAGTTCGCTCTGGCGAACTTGTTGAACAAGCGAAGTTATGGACAACTTCGCCTGAGGCGAAGTTGTCGTGTTTATATAACTGTTCACCGTAACAGTTCGTGAGGTCGATAGTTCGTGAGTTCGCGAGATTGGTTAGGGTTACGTGTTTACAAGTCAGAGTCTGTAATAGTGATCTAGTGTCACGTGTTCGTGTTATCAATATAACGTGTTTCGGTTATTGCTCGTGTGTTTGATTTATACGTATTCTACGCTCGTATCTAACTACGCAGGGATTCCGCACCTGCGCAGATAGCGACATCCCGTGTACGATCCGTCCAGGAACCTACAATAATCAAACATGCTTTTCACCTCAAAAGTTAGTAAAACTATTTAAAGAGTGGGTTCATGAAACTCACTGTTTAGTAGACACACAGCACTGTGTCAGCTCACGGTTTGTTCGGTTTGCTATCACTAGTTCCTATAATCAATATTATAATAATATTAATATTTTAATATTAATATAATCTCAACACTAAACTAGGCTGTATAACTAATCTGGGTATAGCTGGAACGCCCAGAAAGTGGCAATAGGCTTAGGTTGTGATGTTGTTCAATGTCTAATACTTAAAACCGAACTTGGCTCAGTTTCCCGTTTTCCCAGCTGGGCCAAGTTGTTCGTTTACGCGTTCTGAAAACAGTTATGGGGAAATAAGCTTGGGTAAATGTGTTGGTTAATAAAATGATTAAGTTATAAAGAAAGATCACATATTGGGGTCCCGGATTAGCTACGGGGCACGTTTCCGTTTATTTAGTTTGATTTGAGAAGAAACGTGCATAATCTATCCAGATTGTTCAAGTTTCTCATAAAAAGGTTTGTTTTTACTTAATTAATCCAAGAATATGATTTTTGATCACTTTTGGTGTTTTGACCGCAGGTTCGTTAATCGCGAACTTGCCAGTTTTTATAAAAACTGAGTTTGTTTAATCTTCAAATTAGCATAATTAATTAACCGTTAATCAGTAAATTATGAAAATTTAGCCACATATCAATTAAAATATGCAGATTTTTATAAAAATATTTCTGGAATTGTTTACTGATTTATTAATTTGTAAAAATTTATTTTATCAGCAATATTTCGTCTGAAAATCGTCCGTTTATCCAAAATGATTTCCAAAAATTCCACAAAAATTCCTGAATACTCAAATCATGTCCCAAAACAACCTGTATCAATTCCAGAATGCAATAAGCTTGTTCAATATTCTTTTCGGCCCAAATTCGGCTATTAATATTCGTACGAACGCATATGCACAAAATACCCTTAAACTTTTCCAAATGATCCCAAATTTTAAATGTGATAAAAATATACCAAATCTGAGTTCCCCATAAAATTTCATAATTTTTCAAGCATTTTAACTATTTTTCACAAATAAACGTCCCAATTCGGTAATAAATTCGCCAAATATTCTCGGATGGTCGAAAAATTACCAAATTTGAACAGGGACTCAATGATATGGTCCCTGATGTCTGAAAAATTTGAAGACCTAAAAATATGCACATCAAAACCTTAACATAAACAGCCCGTAAACGAGTGTTTCGGCATTACCTTAGCGGTTTTGGTTCGTTTCCGCCTTTCTAATCAACTTTTCAAGCTCTTGTGCTCCTATTTAGGCTAGATACAAGTCCTATATCACAAACCAAAAAATTTTTCATCAACATAACAGCCCTTGACTTAGGGTTTCGGCTAGTGCACAAAATTGAACTTTTAAACCGTAAAAATGCCGTTTCAACCCTTTAATCCGTGTTCATGGCCAAAAAAAACTATCAAACCAGGTTCCTTACCATGTGTATGATCAAAACATATTTATAGACCATTTTTAGGATTTTTACATGGTTAGGGATGATTTTTGGCAATCAAACTATGTTTATATGGTATTAATCAAGTTTAAACGAACCGAAAATCGATTAATAATGATATTTTTACCTAGTTTCTTGCTGGTTTTTGATGGAGAGCAGGTTGTGTCCAGATTTTCCCAAAAATGATGTTGAAAAAATATCTTATACTTAATAATATTTAAAGGAAAACTTAGGGGGGGGGGGGGTTTCCCCTATTGCGGCCGCCCCAAAGATGGGGTCCATGGGTCCCCCCTCTTGTTCATTTGTCTCGATTCTCATGCCCTTACGTAAAATCCCGACCCCAAATTTATTTTGGGTCCGGTTTTTGGCACCAAAAACTTATCGGGTGCGTCAAACAGTGCGAAAACGAGTGTTTTTCGGCTAGTTTTGTGTAAATTTATAAAAACATACTATATGTTTGTAAAAATCAAAAATATTTTCACGGATAGTTTAAAACATTTCAAATAAGTGTTTGGTAAGTCTTTTTCGGCTTAACGGATGATACAATGCTTGGTTTGTAACTATCTTTCGCCTTTAAATCTATAGCGGGTAGTTAAACGAGCATGTTTTCGTTTAACTTGTTTGCTATCGAACTAAAGCCATATTACTAATATTTTAGCCTATATTAAATGTATATCACTTATAGATGCCCCCCCGGGATATCTAGGTCATAACCCGACCCGTTCGGTTAATCGTTCGTTTGCTACGCAAAAAGCGTTTATTTGCTTAATCGGTAAATACATACTGAGGTGTACCTTGTTTTGGTTCAAATGTCACAATTGTTTATCTCGTCGACTTCTCGCTGCTCGACGCCTGCTTATATATATAATTTTTACTCGTTTAAACAAACGATCACCACTTGTCTTTCAAACAAGTGTTCGCGTATTAGATAACTGATGAAATATTTAAATAGGTAAAGGTATACTTATAATATTGGATTTTATTGTATAAAAAAAAAGAGAAAATTGTAAATATTACACCACACACACACATATTTTCTTTTAAACGCTTTATCAATTCCAAATCCGTCATAAACCCATTCCATCGTGTTAAGTGCATTTATTTTCAATTAGATATTTATTTCTTTTATACCTTTAAATTAGGATAAACTGTTGACACTTCTCGTGAAACTAACTAGTTCACCTTAATCGTACCATCTTCTGTTCACCGCTTTCCTTTATCCAGGTGAGTTTACATATCTCCGTTTTCTACATTTTACATTTTAGGGGTAGCATGTATACCTTATTCAATTTTACTCATGTTTTTATTACCTCATCTATTCATAACAAAATTCAAGATATCTTTATGTGTGTTCATTGCATGCTCTATGATTATGCTTTATGTGATTAAATGTTTATTTTATGTTTGGTGGTTAGTATCTCATCCTCATCTATTCTCATCAATTATGATCCTACATTTACCCAAGTATATTGATTTCGTATCAATAGAAACGGGTCCACATCTATTTAGTTGTTTATATTTTCATAGGAATTTTAATGCTCATAATTGATATATGAACTGTGATTATATATATATATATAAACTCAAACTTATGTATTTTCACCAACATTCGTGTTGACAAACTTTATTTTTATAAATGCTACAGGTACAAGTATTTGATGCAATCAAGATCGAAGATGGTTAGTTGGCCTTAAGATATTTATTCAAATTATGAATATGATTCAATTATTGTAATTGTGTACTTGTTTAATGTTAATGAAATTAAATAATTATCGTCGCTTTAATTAGTGTCTTTTGAGTTACTGTCCAATCAATACGTTACGCCCCGATATGTTCCGCCTTTGGTCGGGGAGTGACAGATTGGTATCAGAGCCGAATGCTATAAGATAGGTGGTTAGATTACCTAGTAGTATGCTTAGGGTCCCTATACGTGATATGCCTTTACGTGTTTGCACCATAATTTATATGATTGATTGCGGTAGCTTAAATATTATTTAATGATTTAATATTACTCTTGTACACAAAGCACACATAATTCTGAGGCTACGCCTCACTCTCAAAATTATTTTCAAAACCCTAGTTATTATTTTAAAATTGGGAAATTCCTTAAGAATTCCCACCATTTTTACACCCCTCAACATGAGGATGATTCGTGTAACGGATACGTAGTAACTGTAAGTGGGACACACCTGTACAACGATCCCTTGACACCAAGGCTTGCGAGCCTAAGGAAGTGCAATGCGCACAAATCTTGATCAGCCGTGAGACCTGGTTGCCTTCCTGGAGGGTGAGGTGTGAGTGTGAAACTTGTTAAGCCAAAGCGTATCACACCAAACCTTCACGAATCTACTACCCTCATTTTATCAATTGTGGTCATGTGACGATCACATCCTTAAATCATAACCAAATTCACGTGATACGTGGCTAAACTCGGTTCTTCCTTATGATGCTTTAGTAGAAAGAGTTGTTGGGAAAAGCCATGGTGATACATGAATACTCCAACCATTCATCTCAACGCTCTTATCTCGATTTCAATCAATTTTAAATCTGTTGTTGGAAAAATTAAGCCATGGTGATACATGGATATTTCAACGATGAATTTTTTTTTATTTCAGTTTTTGATTTTTGTTATGAATGATTTTTTTTTCTCATTTTTAGGACAAGCTCATGATGATTCATGTGCATCTCAACCCACCGTTTAAGTTTCACTATTTCCTCTAATTATCAATTTTATCAATACTCCAAGTTAAGGCTAAAAAAAAAAGAAAGGCATATTCCCAAAACTATGTCTTGGCCCAATGAGTGCCGTCAATGCACTCATTGCAGTCGTTTTGGTCATCTCTTTACCACATGTTGTGAAATCAACCAACCCATGATAAAACCATTCACCTCACCTCTTACCCAACCCCGGACTTTACCTTATGCTCCACTGTTTACCCAAGCACTCTCAACTATTAGAGCTTGTGCATACTTGTTAAAGCTCATGAACCGGCCTGGGGCGCGGGTTCGAGTCCCCGGGTCTGGTTTTGTGTTTCTTTTTTTATATTTATTTCTATTTAATTGTTTCTTGATTTTTTTAATTTCTCATAATTAATTTAGCTAAGATATTAAAAAAAACTAATAGCCTTTTTGCACTCATTTATCGAATCAAACTGTTGGTACATGATGTCAGTAGTTCAGTATATAGTGTCTGTAATCGAGTTAGTATGTTTTGTATTTGGATTTAAGCGAAGTTGTCTCACAAGTTCGCCTGATATGGGCGAACTTGTTGAACAAGCGAAGTTAGTGACAACTTCGCCTAAACATGTTAGGCGAAGTTGTCGTATGATAAATACGGATAGGTTACGGCTTGTTTGAAGAAGTTGTTTTAGAATTCGTGTAATCAGTGATCGGTGTATCACGTGTTTCTAGTTGCAATACAACGTGTTCTTTGTTTATTGTAACGTGTGTTTGATTGTGTTTAACGTGTGTCGTCTTCTACGCTCGTATCGTCTTACGTAGGGATTCCGCACCTACGTAGAACGAGATATTCCGTGTAGATCCGGCTGGGAACCTACAATTGGTATCAGAGCGTTTGCTCGTGATTGTGTGGTTCGGGATTATCACACGGGTGTAGAAATCATTCCGTTCGACTATTCGCGGGACGAGTTTACGTTAATATACCGAGTTTTTGTGTCTTACTCACCTCCCACCATCAAAAAACAACCCATTACACCTTCGTTTACCTCGCAAAACGTCAAAATCAAACCTACAAAAACAATTGTTCATCAGGCGAAGTTGCCGCTACTGTTTGTAGGGTTTAGGCGAAGATATAAGGTTAAGCGAAGTTATTAACAACTTCGCCTACCTCACAAGTTCGCTTATCTTAAACGAAGTTATCTACAGGCGAATTTAAAAAGGAGCGAAGTTAAGAATTCAAGCGAAGTTAAGACTTAAGCGAAGTTATCTACAACTTCGCCTACAGTACTGTTCAGAATAAAATTTTTATTTTTGGTTTCTTTGAGTGCTCGTTTGTATTTCTTCCAAAGTTGACTTCTATAAATATTACGGAACTGGTGAAAATGGAGGTGGAAGCAGGTTCAGCTACTAAGGCACCGAAAATGCTTAAGGGTACCGATTTCGTGGCTTGGAAAGATCGGTTTGAGCAGTATGTTAAATATCAAGATGCTAAGATGTGGGTATGCATTCAAGATGGATACATTCCACCAACGGCTTTGTATGAGGGTCGTGAACAAATTAAGAAATACAATAAGATGGAAGAGGAAGAAAAGAAGATGTATGAGGCTGAAAGCAAAGCTCATGCTGCGATAACAATGGCTCTTCCACAAGAGATTCTTCACACCTTCAAGAAATATAAAACCGCTAGAGAGCTATGGGAAGCGCTTGAAAACCGATTTGAAGGTAATGTGGGGATACGTGCATCCAAGATTAAGCTACTCAAAACCCAATTCTCGGTGTTCAAGTACTTGAAGAATGAATCACTTGATGATATCATCACAAGATATTATCACCTGATGACCGAACTCAGCAATTATTCCATTGTTTACAAAGAAGAGGAGATCGTATAAAAACTCCTTGATGCTCTCCCACCGAAATGGGAGATGTACACTGTCTTGATGAGAGAAGATAAAGAGTTTGCCAACATTGACTTGGAAACAGCAGTCAACAAACTACGAACTTTTGAACTTAACATGGTTCGAAAAGAGACACCAACTGATCAGGTTCAGGATCCGGGAATGTATGGTGCGAAAGTTAATTCAAGTTCAAGTTCGAAGTCAGAATCGTCTGCTTACTACTCAAAGGGAGACTCGAGCTCTAACTCAATCATGATGGTCATGTAACTCTCAACATGGATGGTGATGTGTGTTTCGTAGCTGGTGGATCAAACACTTCTAAACCTCAAACAACAAAGGGTAGTTTTTCTTCAAGCGTTCCGAACAACAACTACTCTCAGATGCCCATGAGTGTTAAATCTGCTGAACAGCAGTTTGCTCTCTATGCCTCTTTCATTGCTTCTTACGAAAATTACATTAAAGGTAAAATCGTTGATCCTGCAACTTTAGACGAAGACTATGATCAGATTCGATGCTGATGATCTGGAGGAGATGGATCTGTAGTGGCAGATGGAAATGATAGTAAGAAGAGTTAAAAGGTTTATGAAGAAGACTGGTAGAAAATTCGTTGGTGAAAGACCAGGTTTTGATAAGTCAAAGGTTCGGTGTTATAACTGTCAACAGAATGGACACTTTGCTAAAGAATGCACAAATGAACGTGTAGAACGTAGTCAGAACAGGCCAACACAACCGAATGGGGGAAGTAACGAGAATAGGGCAATGATATCCAGACAGAACGGGGAATACAATTGGAATCTGCAAGTTGAGGAAGTGTTCGAACAGGCCAACTTGGTTAACATCGAAACTGAAGAAAAAAACAGAGAGACAAGAGAAGATCAAGCTTATATGGCAAAGGTGACAGATCAGCTCTCTGAGGTAAGTTCTAAACTCCCTTGTACAAAATGTGAAAATCTGTCTGAACAGCTGAAAACAATAACTGATCAGTTTGTTAGTTTGGATGCTCAATTTAGAACATTAAAAGAAGATCATTATTACACTAAAACTAGAGAAAAAAATTACACGGTAAAAATAAAAGCTAGTGAGAAAGATATCAGAAGTCTTAAAGCCAGTCTAGCTGAAAAAATACAGGTAATTGATCTTAGCTATGAAGTGTTAGAAGAGAAAACCAAACTAATTGCTGAAAGGGATAAACAGATAGCTGATTACCAGGTGAAAGTGGTGGAACTAAACAGAAAGCTTGAGCAATTTAGAAATTCCTCCGCAATACTTGATCACCTCGTAAGTGATCAACGTTCCCCAGTTAAAAGGGGAGGAATTGGATATTCTGAAGTTCCACCTCCTTATAATCATAACTATACTTATGATCCTAGTAATCAAAAATCTGTTGATGTTGAAATTGGTCAGACAGTTCCTGTTAAGGTTACGATTAAAGATCCAGAAGTTAGTAAAAGCGAAACAAGTAAGCCTGTTTCTAATGTTAAGATTTCTGTTCCTAGTCCTGTCTCATCAAATTCGGACAAGACATCTAAGTCTAGTGACACAAAAGAAGAGACTGTGTTACTAAAACGTGGAGAGGAACATAAACCAACTGAAAAGAATTCTCCACTAAACCCGTATGTCCCACCATATGTTAGACAAACGGGCAGTAATGCAACCTCAACATCTAAAACAACTGTTGAGACGAAAGTTGAACACAGGAGCTGTTTCAGATGCAATCAAATAGGACACCTGATTGCTGATTGTCCTCTGAATCAGAGATTCAGAGGTATGAGGCCTTCGAAAACTGAGAGTAGAACTAACAGTAATTACTATAATGGTAAAAATGAAAACTCATCAAAGTTCAGATATTGGACTAATCCAGGTTTTCAAAGAAGTCGATCTCAGTTTTTCCCTGTTAACAACCAAATCATTAGTAATAATTCATTTAATTCACGAAGGTTTGGATGGCCTCAGAGTCAATCCACTGGAAGGTATCCTTTTAGGACTTACAGAAATCATTCTAATACTAACTTTGGACAGCCAAAGTACGGGATGCCTTTTAACAGATTTAATCAACCCAAGACCAATAGGTCTTGGGTCCCCAGATTTTAATCCTTTGCTTTAATCGTGCAGGAACAGTTGAACAGGGCTGCAAACAATCTATGGGTTGTGGATAGCGGTTGTTCCCGGCACATGACGGGTAACAAGAATTTGTTACACGAATGGAAACCTGTTCAGGGAGGTAGAGTAAGTTTTGCTGGAGAGAGTGGTGGAAGAATTACTGGAATTGGGACGGTGACTAATGGTAAAATGAAGTTAGAAAAAGTGAATTTCGTTGAAGAGCTGAAGCATAATCTGCTGAGTGTATCTCAGATCTGTGACAAAGATTACACTGTGCACTTTACCAAAAATGAAGCGATCGTAATGTATCCTGGTTTCAAGATACCAGAGGAATGGATAGTAATGAAGGCTCCAAGGGAAAAGAATACATATGTTATGGACATGAGGTCGACTGAGATGGCAACAGAAGAATCATGTCTTCTGTCAAAAGCAACTGAATCGGAGTCCGAGTTATGGCATCGAAGAATGGGGCATATTCATCTTCGAAAAATGAACTACGTTGTCAAGAATGGGCTGGTGCTGGGTGTTCCCTTGAAAAATTTCAACTTTGAAGACCAATGCTTATCGTGCAAAAAGGGAAAGCATCACAAGAAATCTCATCACACCAAGAAGGTTAATTCAATAGTCAGTACCCTAGACCTACTTCACATGGATCTCTTCGGTCCCGTGAATGTAAAAAGCCTAGGTGGAACATCATACTGCTTGGTGATAACTGATGATTTCTCTCGATATTCTTGGGTATATTTCCTAGAGACGAAGGATGAAACGGTTCAGTTGGTAATGAATTTGATTACCAAGGTTGAGAATATTATGGGAAAGAAGGTTAAATACATCAGGACTGACAATGTGACAGAGTTCAAAAACTATCAGATGGAGATATTCTGCTTACAGAAAGGGATAGACCACCAGTACAGCGCTCCGTATACTCCGCAACAAAATGGGGTGGCTGAGAGGAAGAACAGAACGCTAATTGAAGGAGCCAGAACCATGCTGGCTGATTCTAAACTTCCTGTGGTGTTCTGGGCTGAAGCTGTTGCTACAGCCTGTTATATCCTTAATAGAGTTTTAACTGTTAAAAGATTGAATAAAACATGTTATGAACTTATGCATGGTAGAAAGCCTAACTTGAGTGGTCTCGAACCATTCGGGTCCCCGTGTTCGATATTAAAGACGAACTCAAAATTTGGTGAGATAGCCGACGAAGGTATTTTAGTCGGATATGTTGTTGGGACCCCCAACAGACGAGTCTTTAATCTATCGACCAGCAAGGTTGAGGTGGTGTGTAACACTGACATCACAAGTTACAAATCACCAAAACCAAGCACGGGACCCGCTGGGGCTTTCGACTATGATAGGCTTTTTAAATATTTTAATTTGCCTTACTTGGATTGTGCAGAAGTTGATGAGAGAATTGCTACGAAGATGCTTTATGATGAGGAAGAAAATTTTGTGCAACTACCGTAGTACGATGGATGTCAACCTTCCTCGTCAAATGCTGTCAATACCCCTGCTGCCTCTACAGAAGAGGAATTCTTCAATCCGTTTCATTCTCAACAACAATCACCCATTGATGAGCTACCTTCGAACCTGGAAGACAATCTGCAAGTCAGTTCGGTTCCGACTACGAGTGTTCACAAAAATCACCCTTTGGAGAACGTGATAGGTGATCTGTCCGACGGTGTACAAACAAGACGAAGCTTGAATGAGAACACTTGTGTTTACACAAGCATTAAAGATACATGCATCATTAACGAATGCTTGTACACCTGCTTCATCAGCCAGATTGAACCAAAGAACTATCAAATGGCTCTCAAGGACAGCTCGTGGGTCGAAGCCATGCAAGAAGAGTTAGCCCAGTTCAAGAAGATGGAGGTATGGAATTTGGTTGCAAAACCGAAGAATGTACATGCGATTGGCACCAAATGGGTTTTCAAATGTAAGAGAGATGAGAAAGGAATAATCATAAGGAACAAGGCAAGGCTGGTTGTAAAAGGTTTTAATCAGCAAGAGGGGATCGACTACAATGAAGTGTTTGCTCCTGTGGCGAGATTGGAATCGATTCGATTGTTTTTGGCATTTGCTGCACACAAGGAGATGAAGGTGTTCCAGTTAGACGTGAAAAGTGCGTTTCTTAACGGTAAAGTCGATGAGGTTGTGTACGTTGAGCAACCTCCGGGTTTTCCTGACCCAGACTTTCCTGATCACGTGTACAAGCTAAGTAAAGCGCTATATGGGCTACATCAGGCCCCTCGTGCATGGTACGCAACTCTATCCGATTACTTGCTTGAGAATGAATTTGAAAGGGGAAAGATCGATAGCACACTGTTCGTTAAGAGAAATGGAAGAGACTTTCTTCTGGTTCAAGTCTACGTGGACGACATCATCTTTGCTGCATCAAAAGTCGCCATGTGTCAGGAATTTGAAGCCGTCATGAAAAAGAGGTTTGAAATGAGTGCTATGGGTGAACTAACTTTCTTTTTAGGACTGCAGGTTGATCAGAAGAAAGATGGGATGTTCATTCATCAGACTAAATATGTCCAAGACGTTCTCAAACGCTTCAAGATGGAGGATAGCACTCCATTTGATACTCCAATTTGTGTCAACCATAAACTGGGTGCTGATTCAGACAGTGATGCAGACGTGGACCCCACCCAATATCGGGCAATCATGGTTCTTTAATGTACTTAACTGCATCTAGACCTGATATTATGTTTGCAGTTTGTCTTTGTGCTCGCTTTCAGGCAAACCCAAAGGAATCTCACTTGAAGGGTGTGAAGAGGATATTGCGGTATCTCAAAGGCAAGCCTAAGCTAGGGTTGTGGTACACGAAAGGAGGAGACTTGGAGTTAGTCGCCTACACGGATTCTGATTATGGAGGATGCAATCAGAATCGGAAGTCAACAACAGGTGAATGTCAGTTTCTTGGAGGCAGATTAGTGTCATGGCAGTGCAAGAAGCAGACCTCAGTCGCCATTTCTACCTGTGAAGCAGAATACATGGCAGCATGGAACTGCTGCTCCCAGGTTCTTTGGATACAACAGCAATTGCGCGATTACGGTCTGAATTTCACTCATACTCCTATTTTCATAGATAACACTGCTGCTATCTTAGTAACTAACAATCCCGTAAAGCATAGCAAAACTAAACACATTGACATCCGTCATCATTTTATACGGGATTGTGCTGAGAAGAAATTGATAGTGCTCGAAAAGGTTGATTCGTTAGATAATTTCGCTGATTTGTTTACTAAAGCGTTTGACAAAACTCGTTTTCAAAACCTTGTTGAGCTAAATGGGATGATCAATCCCGAGTAACCGTGTTTTTCGTTTTTTACTTGTAAAAAAAAAACAAAAACAAAAACAAAAAAAACGTCACTATCGCTTAAAATTATGTCGGTTGCTTCAGTTTGAAGGACATATCTTCGGATATGTTTGGTACTTATTTCTACCTGTAGAGTATGAGGATAGCCATTAACCAGATGACTGAAAGTGACCGGGGCGGTTTATGATGTGTTTTTATTCTTTCGCTGAAAATTAGTCGTTCATACTTAGTTAGAAGGACACATACTCGTATGTGGTCGGTCCAGCTGATCCATTGGATCTTCAGGATAGCCGTTTACCTGAAGACTTCGACTTGATCGGGGCGATAGAAGTTGAAATTTTTTTTTTGGAGATGAAATAATTTTTCAAGTCTACTACTTCGTAAGAAGTTTCTTTACTATGTTTAAAAGAAAATTGATCCAACCTTGGAAAGTGATAGACAAACTAATTCTGTGCGCTTAACTAGTGAAGTTATTAGGCCTGAAAGACTTTAGAACAGTCATTGTATGTCATGGTAGCTTTTTATGGTGCGTTAAAATAGAAGTGATACTAACTAAATCTCCTCGATTTTACGTGGAAACTCCTTAAGAGTTGTGCATGTCTCCATATATATCTTTCCGAATGATAGGCAGAAAAGCGATTACCCAGTCATACATGAGCCCGTGAGTGTTCTGATTCCCGAGAAGATGGTGTGTCAAGAAACTGCAGTGATCCAAATTCGAGACTTGCAGTAGTTTACTTGAAGCTGTGTAAATCTTATTATTAAAAAAAAAATTAAAAAAAAAAAATTATTATGTGTTACTAAGACATTCTAGAGCTTATAATGTTAATACTTCTCAATCAAGATGCAAGAAAGAGAACGGGAAGAAGACTCTACAGATCAACGTGTACTTACAATTTAATCAGACACTACGGGTCGAGGTCAACTCGGGGTGACTTGGGGAAAGCCAAATACGCTTTGAGAATAGATAGGAGACATCATAATCTCTGATGTGTTGCCCATTTATATTTTGAGCTAAATTGAACCTAACCCGTATCACAGAAGCAATGAAAACCATTTTAAGTTATTTACCTGCTTACAACCTGTTTCTTTATGTCATAATACAGCTGAACATGGATCTGTGTGACAGTCACTTAATTAGTATGATTCCTGTTCGGATCTTTTCTAAAACTTGGTAGTCCCTGTCGAGACTGAAATTTGATCCCGTGTACTTTATTTTTAAAATTTATTCTACTTATGTAGTTGTATGATTTTATACCTGGTTACTTGGTTCTTGATCGGATCAGTTAACTCTTTAAAGGAAGTTTTAAAGGTTAATGGCATAATGTTTAATTTATAAGGGTCTGTTTGGTAAAGTTTCATATTGAGCGAAGTTGAGGGAAGAGGCGAAGTTATGGGACAGGCGAAGTTAACCCTAACTTCGCCTGTATAACCTTGACCCTATATAAAGAATTTTTTTTTGGTCAAACTCATTATTATTTTCTAAAACCGGCGAACTTATCTTCCAGTAACCTAGGCGAAGTTATATCTCGAATCACATCTTGTTGTTTTTCTCAGTTTCTAATCCGATTTAAAGGTGTGTAGTGTCATCATATCGTATAATCACTGACAATGGCGTTAATCAAAGGTCGTTTTGATCAGTTACTGACACCATTCATTCGAAACCTCAACACCCGCTTTTCAAACTTATTTTCACGTGGTCGTAATCAACTTGATCGTCTAGATCGTCTCAAAAACATGTTTTGGTTGAGTCCGCAATCTCCAAATTGACCAAAATCACTTCGTTTGAACGTCTAAACTGTTGCCGATTCATATTCAGGCGAAGTTACAGTTTAGGCGAAGTTATCCTTAACTTCGCCTAAGGTTTAACTTCGCCTGATATTTAATTATGTAACGGTATATGAGGCGAAGTTGTGGTTAGGCGAAGTTATCATTAACTTCGCCTGGCCCTTTTAATTTTTATATTAACTGTTATCAGGCGAACTTAAAGTTAAGGAGAAGTTGTTCCCAACTTCGCCCCACCCATAACTTCGCCTTTACAGGATAAATCATAACTTCGCTCATGGTAATAGGCGAACTTGTGATTTGACTTGACGATTCTCTAACTTAGACTGTTTTTGTTGCAGAAATGGCAGCTGTTGCTGGAGCAGGTGGTGCTGGAGGTGACGAAGGAGGAGAGAACAATCGGCAGTTTTTCCCGGGGCATAACATGTACATTACTCTGGACCCGGATACGAGCGGTGTTGATGATTTCCGCGAAATCATCACGTTTCTTATCCGCTCGCGTATCTTCCACGCTATTACTACAACACTGCCTATCTCTTTGCCAAACATAGAAGATTTCTGGCAGACAGTGGAATATGACTGTCGAGTCGAGCCCCCGGTTATGCGTGCAACGGTTAACAATCAAATAGTGCAGTTCTCATCTGAGCAGATCAGGGTGGCTTTGCAGTTTGGGGATGAAACGAGAGACGATCCTACAGACTTCGTGGCTCCATTCAGAGATGGTGCTTTTCTGAGAATGGGATATTCTGGTCCATTGGGAGATACTCAAAGACGAAAGGGATTCTTGTTAGACCAATGGCGATTTCTTATGCACGTAATGATCGTGTGTATGTCAGGGAGAAAGGCTGGTACAGATGGAATGGGTGCGACCATGCAGTCGGCAATGACATCACTGACTTACAATAAGCGTTATAGCTTTAGTCAGATGGTGTTCTACGAGATAGACCGTCAAAGACGAGCGGTGGCGCGTGAGAGATTTCTGATGTATCCAAGATTCCTGCAAATGATCTTGAATCACGTTGCTCCCACGTTACCTCAGCGCCGCCCGATTAGATATGTGGAGAGTGTAAGCAAGAGGATCTTCACTCAGTGCAGATCATCAAGTACGAGGAGCAAACCTGAGCTCCGTCCTCGACATACTCCATTATTTGGGTACTTGATCAATCCAGAGTATGTCCCAGCTCGTGGGGATGAGTTTCGGGATCCGGCATCACAACAGGCTGGAGCACCTCAACCACCACTTGAGGTACAACAACCTTTACCTGCTGCTCCTGTTGTGGCACCGGAGGAAACTGTAGACCTTGAAGCTACTTTTGGCGGTCAAGGTTTATTCGATATGGAACGTGTTGATCCTGAGGAAGAGGTGCAAGTCTCGGTTGCACGGGTTACTAGTGTGAATGTTGCTATGGCAGCTACGACGGAGGCTGATTCTGATTCTTCAGATGATGATGTGGCTGAAGTTAGACGGATTTTAGTTACACAAGAAAGGATTCATGGGAAGAGGAAGAGAGACAATGATGACTGTGATTCGGACTTTGAGGAAGATTTACATCAGTTGGTCCGTAGATCGAGAAGGGAAAGGGCAGGTGCAGGTTCGGGAGCTGGTGAGAGCTCAAGGGTGGTTCGTTTCACTCCACCCGCACTGTCTGGTATGACTATAGTCCCTACACCATTGCTAGTTACAGGGCCAAGCGCCACGGATGTTCCCGTGGTGACTACCTCATCTTCGTTTGGCATACCACCCACTACATTCCAGCTCTCGGCTCCGGAGATTGTGTCCTTGCCACCTCCAACTCTTACTTCATCGGAGGTCGTAGCAAGGTTTGTTGAGTCGACAGTTGTTGCTACTGCAGGGTTGTCGGTTACGATACCACCTGCGGTTACGTTTCCACCTGTTTCTGAGGTGACGGTTACATTGGGAATCCCTCCTCCGTACGCTCAAGACATATCACATCTGAGGTTTGATTTTGATGCAACCCTATCCTACTCGGAAAGAATAGCAGCGCTTGAAAGGGTCGTGGCAGAACAATCAAGAGTAAATCTTATCCAGACCCTTGCTATTCAGCGCCTCGTTGCGGAGAATCAGATTCAGTCGTCCCTCCTGATCGAGCATGGTAAAATAATTGATGCCTTGAAACAGTTCTTGGCATCTCAGGGGGAGACGAGCTGTAAAGGTGACGAGCTGAGGACAAAAAAGAGCAACGATCGAGACGATGATCCCAATGCATCGAAAGGTGCAGGTGGAGAGTTGCCAAGAACTGAACAAGCTCTTGGGACTTCCACATCTCAGGGGGAGTCAACGAGTGCAACTGGCGGTTCAGGGGGTGATGATGTGGTGGTTGTGGATGCTGAGGAGATAATGGATGATGATATTGTAGGTGACGACGATGTGTTACCGGTTGAAGAGATTGAGAAGATTGGGGCTGAGATTGTCATTGATAGTGAGATTGAAGAAAGAGAGATTGTGGAGGAGAACGTTGAGCACGAGATTCCGGAAGTTGATAAGTCAGATATGGGAGGCGATGAGACGGAATGGGAGGAGCAGCCAAGATGGAAAGAAGGCTACGCTCAGTGGTTCGTAAAGACTAAGAAACCGGCATCCCTACTATGTTCAAGAAAAGTTACAACATCAGGGGTTATGCTGAATCGAAAAATGGGATTATATGCTGGTTATATGATGAGCAGTTGAGGCTTTTTGTGATTAAACGGTATGATGGGGTTCAGTATTTCAAGAGGTTGTTGAGATCGTTGAATACGTTGCCTGAGTGTGAAGTGAAGGACTTAGCCAGGTTGGGGTTGATAAACAGGAGTGATGATAACATGGCTAGGATCATTGGGAAGATAGTCTGGAAGGAAAGCATAAAGGAGAAAAAGTTCGAGCTGTTGAAACCACAGAAAGGAAAGCTCGTTGAAGACAAAGATAGAGGAATGAGAGCAGATGGCAAGCCTTGGATGATAATGAAGTATAAGCCGATCCGGTGTCTAAAAGAAGTGCCGATGAAACAAATGCCCAAGGATGTGCTCAAAGATCTGAAATGGTGGTACGTTGATTGTGAAACAGCTGAAGCAGTAATGGAAGATGAAGATGAACAAGAGCTGATGAGAGTATATGATCCTATGCATTTAGTGAATTTGTCTCAAGCTGATCTGCAGGTGCTGAACGAGAAAAAGATATTTTACATTCCTGCTTGGAAAGAAGAAGCAAAGAAATATCAAAGAGTAGTTTCAGTTTGTGTACGAGAAGGCGTTCGTGCTTGAAGATGGAAGATACAAGAGTTTTGGGATTACGAGACACGTGTTTGAAGATAGAGATATGAAGCTACTGTCAAGGGGGAGTCTGTTGGTACATGATGTCAGTAGTTCAGTATATAGTGTCTGTAATCGAGTTAGTATGTTTTGTATTTGGATTTAAGCGAAGTTGTCTCACAAGTTCGCCTGATATGGGCGAACTTGTTGAACAAGCGAAGTTTGTGACAACTTCGCCTAAACATGTTAGGCGAAGTTGTCGTATGATAAATACGGATAGGTTACGGCTTGTTTGAAGAAGTTGTTTTAGAATTCGTGTAATCAGTGATCGGTGTATCACGTGTTTCTAGTTGCAATACAACATGTTCTTTGTTTATTGTAACGTGTGTTTGATTGTGTTTAACGTGTATCGTCTTCTACGCTCGTATCGTCTTACGTAGGGATTCCGCACCTACGTAGAACGAGATATTCCGTGTAGATCCGGCTGGGAACCTACACAAACCCCATTAAACTTGCAAAATAAATTACCAATTAACATTTTCGTACGTGTATATAAATATGTATATATTATTATATTCATAAATTTATATTTTCTCAATCTAAAATCCTAATGCAAATTTAAAAGATATATACTTATATATATATATATATATATATATATATATATATAATTCTTACTCGTCTAACCAAACGTTCACCACTAGTCTTTCAAACAAGTGCTCACGTTTTACATAAGTGATGAAATATTTAAATAAGTAAAGGTATACTTATAATATTGGCTTTTATTATAAAAAAAGAGAGAAACTTGTAAATATTATACATATATATATATATATATATATATATATGTGTGTGTGTGTGCAACTGTTTTTGTTTCCATTTCAAATAAAGTTAATATAAAATATATTTTCTTTTAAACACTTTATCAATCCCGAATCCGTCATAAACCCATTCCATCGTGTCTAGTGCATTTATTTTCGATTATATATTTATTTCTTACATACCTTTAAATTAAGATAAATAGTTGATACCTCTCGTGGAACTAACTAGTTCACCTTAACCGTACCATCTTCTGTTCACTGCTTTCCATTATCCAGGTGAGTTTGCATATCCCGGTTTTCTACCTTTTACATTTTGGGGGTAGCATGTATACCTTATTCACTTTTACTCATGTTTTTATTGCCTTATCTATTCAAAACACAATTCAATATATGCTTATATGTGTTCGTTGCATGCTCTATGATTATGCTTTATGTTATTAAACGTTTATTTTAGGTTTGGTCTTTGGTATCTCATCCTCATCTATTCTCATCTAGTATGATATACATTTACCCAAGTACAACGATTTCGTATCAATAGGAACGGGTCCATATCTATTTAGTTGTTTACATTTTCATAAAAATTGTAATGCTCATAATTGACATATGAACTGTGATTATACATACATACATACATACATACATATACATACATACATACATATATATATATAGGATCAGGATCATGTGAGAACTTTTTGGGAATTGAGAACTATGAGAACCATTTTGGACCACAAAAAAACCCAAAATTAAAAAAAATCATAAAAAACACAAAAATAAAAAAATTAAAAAACTAAAGTTCTTATTTATCATCCCGGTTTCTAAAAAAAAAGTAAAAAAAAATTCTCGGTTTAGCTAAATTATACATATACATATATGTATAATATGTACATATATGTACACACATGTTTTTTTTCTATACACATATGTATAATTTAAGGTAAATGATAATGTACATATGTGTACATTACATAACTAGAGATTAAATGAAAGTATACATATGTGTATAGCTATAATACGAATTAAAAAGAAAAAAAAATCAGTTTTTTTATTATACATATATGTATAATATGTACACACATGTTTTTTCCTATACACATATGTATAATTTAAGGTAAATGATAATGTACATATGTGTATATTACGTAACTAGAGATTAAATAAAAGTATACATATGTGTATAGGTATAATACGAATTCAAAAAAAATCGGTTTTTTTAATGAAATCGGAATGAAATATAATAATTTTGGTTTTTTTTACTTTTTAAAAATTTTTGTTTTTTTAAAAATTTTTAAATATTTTTTTAGGGGTTCTTTTTAGTGGTCCAAAATAGTTCTCAATTTGTCAAGGGTTCTCTTAGGATCCTTATCCTATATATATATAAAAAGAAAAAAAATTTCGGTTTTTTTTATTTAATGAAACCGGAATGAAATATAAGAATTTTGGTTTTTATACTTTTTTAAAATTTTCGGTTTTGTTTGTTTTATAATTTTTTTAATATTCTTTTCGAGAGTTTTTTTAGTGGTCCAAAATGGTTCTCAAAGTTCTCAATTTGCCAATGGCTTTCTTAGGATCCTTACCCTATATACATATATTATATATATATATATATATATATATATATATATATATATATATATATATATATATTGGGGTGGTTCTAGTGAAACCTCCTCTTAAAAAGAAAACTTAAAAACAACTAAAAACTTCTAAAAAACTATTTTGAACTTTTTAAAAAATTTTTTTTTGAAGTTTCTTTTTTTTCCATTGTTCTTATATATTGTTATTGGTTAAAAAAAAAACCTTGTCGGTAACCTCGTCGGTATAGTGCGCATATGTAATAGTGTGCATTGCATATATGCAAAAGTGTTTGTATTGCATAGAATACAACACTATTGCACATATTTGATACACACTATTGTATATATGCAATATAAGACTAATACACACATCGAATACACATTAGTACATATGTGTAATATAACATTAACGCACATGTGCACCACATCGACTTTTATTTTATTATTATTTTTTTTTCCATATAACACAACACTACTACACATATATAATACACAAATATTGAATATATGCAATAAAACACTATTAAACTCAAAAATACATAGTAATACACATGTGTAATACAACGGTATCGCACAGTAATAAGTATGTGCATTACAACGGTTTTTTTTATTTTTTTTTATATTTTTCGAGTGAAATATAAGAAAATATAAGAATAATGGCTAAAACAGAATTTTGAAAATATATTTTTTTTTAATTAAAAATAATTCTTTAGGAGTGTTTAAGTTTTCTCTCTAAAGGTGGGTTTTCTCTTGATCCTCTCCATATATATATATATATATATATATATATATATATATATATATATATATATATATAAACTCAAACTTATGTATTCTCACTAACATTCGTGTTGACAAACTTTATTTTTATACATGCTACAGGTTCAAGTATTTGATGTAATCAAGATCGAAGAGGGTTAGTTGGTCTTAGGATATTTATTCAAATTATGAATACGATTCAGTTATTATAATTGTGTACGTGTTTAATGTTAATTAAATTAAATAACTATTGTCGCTTTAATTAGTGTCTGTTGAGCTACTGTTCAATCAATACGTTATGCCTCGGCATGTTCCGACATTGGTCAGGGTGTGACAGAATCAAGCGATTGAATAAGCCATAATCAGCGAATGAGACAGGGGAATGGTCAACGCATGGCAACGGATAAACAATAGCATCGTATGAACTATTTTGAAAGCAAATGAACTATCTCGGAAGCAAATAATGAATAGTTATCAGAGACAGATCAAGCGAATAGGTAGTTACGACGGTTACATTAAACTTTTGATCAAGTGTATGAACTCATAACTCTAGCGAATGAACTCATAAAACCAACGTATGAACTAATCACCATTTTCTTATCTTTAACCATCTAATCCATAACAAAATCAACCAAAACAACCAACTCACTATCCATTCATCAAATGATTAACCAACACATCTTCAAACATCAATTCATCGTCCAAAGAAAAGTTTAATTTTGAGCTAGTCAAGTCAAACTTCATCAACTATAAGCACTGTTCACTCCCGCCATTACTGAATTGAAATCCAAACCAATCGAATTTAACCATTTTGATCCAATTGATCAAATAATCATTCACTTACAACTTGACGAATTGAATTCGATCATACACGATGTTAATTATCCAGTAACTTCAAACGAATTGTAACACCCCGGCTTAAAGGGAAAATGCCTAAGTGTGGCGTAAAGATTGCTCAAAACACATGTGACAATATTAAGTGACAGTATTATCATTAATTTATTTAAACGTCAAGTACACAAGTTCATAAACAAGAAATACATGGTAATATAAGAAAATTAAACAACTTGTCTATTTATTAATATAACCTAAGTACTAGTGTCTTCTCGAAAACAGCATCCTCTAATGACTATCCCTGTAGCACACACACACACACACACACACACACACACACACACACATATATATATATATATAATAAAATCATACAATTCCACGTGACATGTGTAATAATCACGCAAGTAAGGCCCATACTAGTTGATAACAACCAACGTACTCAGATAATGAGGTCTTTTTCCACTCATAATAAAATGGTCCTGAGTGCAAAGGGGGAGCGTATGATCATACTTATTGAGGCTACCACATGCAAGTGAGATTTGAGCAAATAATCAAGTAACACACAAGTCCATGATATGAATTGTAGTTTGAATATACGAATACTTAAGCAATTGTTTTGGTAGGATATATATGTTACTCCCAAAGTGTAAAAGCGTTAAAAAGGGGGTGTGAGAAACTCACATTTGAAATTGAAGATGAAATAGAAACAAAAGCCAGAAAATGAAGCGATCGAACCTCATGAACTATAATTAAAAATACATAATTAAAATCTAACTAACGGAATTATACAAGTTAAATAATTAAGTTTTAGAGATTATGCATTATTTTAATATATATTTAATTATTCTATGGCATTTTAATGGTAATTCAACGTTTTAATATTATTTTACTATTATTTGACTAATTGATTTATCACTAATATGAGGATTTTATTATTTATGGTACACTGATTTTAACGATATAATTTTATTCCCGAATACATTTATTTTAACATATTATAAATATTAACGAAATAGAAACAAATACAATACTAATGGTTTTCGCGAAAACTTAACGGGTATGAAAAGTAGGTTTTTAGATGAAAATTGGTAAAATTAGTTAATAATTAATTTTAGTTAATTTAAAATAATTATGTTTAATTTATAATAATTTTTAACAAATTAATTCGGTTAATAATAAAAGAAAAGTGATTTTAAAAAAATAAAAGAACAAAAACGGTAGACTCGGGTTTGAACCCGGGTCTGTAAGACAACACCTAGGAGAACTAACCAGTTGGACCAGGCTTGATATTTGATAACATAACAGAAACAAAATTACTTAAACTAATACCCATGTTCATTTTTATACTTCAAACCCTAGATTTTCAATTTTGTAAATTGGTTCCATGTACGGTTAATTTACGTTAGGGGTTTTATTATGTGGCTAAAATGATCATAATGCATATGTTGATTACCTAGAAATGTTATGGATTGATGGTGAACGGAGTTTGGCCGGAATCCTAACTTGGACGATCGTAAGAGAATTCAGAGGTATTTTAGATGAAATTGAAGGTAGTAGCAAGTTTAGATGATGAATTAGATGCTTTATATAGGCTCAATTGGAGCGTATGGAGTTAATTGTTCGTTATTGCATTTTTAAAATATATCCGGCGATTTCGAGTTTAAATTACCCATTACTGGTTGTTATAACGTGTCATTGACGATGATTACAAATTCTCCTTTATGGTTTAAGGTTGTACGAGTCTTTAATTGAGTTAATACGCGAGTTTAATGATGTTAAATGGTTGTCGGAAACTGTTTTAGGTCATTGGAATCTAACGCCAGGTAAACGCACGGGAGGGAGGGTGAAGAGGGTTGGGTTTTATATTATATTATTATTTAAATTAAGTTACACAAATGGTCCTTGCAGTTTCAATTATTTTAAAATAGAAATTAAAATATTAATACAATTCAATCCCTTAACTTTGAAATATGTTAACGATGGAATAAAGTTATAATACTTGGATAGTTTTCAAATTGTTTAAATTTAATAAAACTTTAAACCTTGGAGTTTCATTAATTGATCAAAATGAATAGAAAATGAACAAAAGATAACCTTAAATCATTATGAATATTGTATTAATGATGAACGACAAACAAGAATACATTGAAATGACAAAACAGGTAGGCATAATGAATACAAATACAAATAAAAAATGGCGAATGTCACACGAATGAACCAATTAAACTCCGAACCCTAACTATACGAACAATTCAGTCCTTAAAACACTTGAAATGACCTAAATGTTCAACAGATCAATGAATCAGACATCAAACACAGCCCATTCGCTTAAAATGCTAGTAACCGCTCTAAACAACCTTCATGAACTTGCTTTCATTAATAACTGACCATTCGATGAGGATCTTAGTCATTCGTTTGGTGTTTCCTGCCATTCACTTATGAGATTGGTCATACGTTGTGCGGTCAGCGTATGAACCTCAATCGTTTATTGTGTGGTGAATACATATTCAAGCGTATGAAGACCTTGATTAGGCATATGGAGATAGTTTTAAGTGAATGACAAATTTTCTTGGCAAATGAGGGGTGTTTTCGCTTACCACATGGAAAATGGGTGTTTCCGATATAAAAAAAAAAGATTTCAGAAATATTTTCTTAAACAAAATTTTTCTGGGATATTCCGAATAAGGGGGGCATTCTTCTTATACATTTTGGCAACAATATTTTCCGGCCGAATTTTCACGCGTATCTACTGGTTGAAGGGGAGAACAAGACTGTTTATACGATCTTATTCGAGATTTTTGAAGAATGTTCAAGACCTTGCCAAATTTATTAAGAAAAGGGGGATATAAAAATTTCAATGAGTTTATTTTGATTGGTATCCTCCTATAGTTTCAAGGGTTTCTTGATAAATTACTGCAATTGAGATGATAATACATTTTGAGAAAGCTACGTTTAATTGAGTTCAAGACTAAACAAGTGCATAATATTTTCGATTACTGATTGATTCCTTCGAGACTGAAACCGAACTATGTTGGCTACAAGTGTCTATTCGTTTACTTCTTTATGAAGGATTCAATTATTGACTATGTTGGCTACGAGTATGCAGATGGTAAGCCATTCGAAGTCTCCTAATAACTAGTTGCAATAAAAGCTATCCACAAAAATTAAAAAAAAAAGTAAAAAAGAAAAATAAAACACCGTCACAAATGTTTTGAGATATATTACTCTTCAATTAGATAGTTATCGTAAAGGGAAAATTTCCAAAATACACATTTCAGAATCTATTTTCGAGTTTACACACACTTTGCAAGATATTCCTGAAATACGCACTTAAACCTAGTCTAGACGAGTAGGAAACATAACCAGGCGATAACCACTTAAATGAAGACACATGGACAAAAAAACAAAAGTCTATCATACTCTTTCCTACTAGTTTCCCCCTAATTAATCCATCCCTATTAGTTTACCCCACCCCCTCCTTCCTTCTTATATACCCATTCCAACTAGTTCCACCTAATATATCCATCCCAACTAGTTTAGCCCCTTAATATACCCATCTCTACTAGTTTTCCCTTAATATACCTGTTCATACTAATTTTCCTTTAATATACTCGTCTCTATTAGTTTCCCCACTAAGAGCATTCCCAACCCATTCCCTACCCTATATCCTTATATATCATATTATTACACTAAAAATCACTATTTTTTCTCTCCTGTTTAATTAAATAATACTTTTTATACATTTATCATTATCTTTTCTCTTTCCTCCACTCACAAACACTTTTAGAAAATATTAAAAAATTATACGGTATGAACAGTGAATCCTAAAATTTAACTTTCATCTATAACATTTTCTCTCTCCTCTACTCACAACCACTCATAATCATACCATATAATTTACAAATCCCCCTCACAAAAATATAGGGAATGGGCTGAGAGCATTCCCAACAGCATTTTTATCTCAATCTCTATAATTACACTAAAAAACACTATATTTTCTTTATCATTTACAATTAAATAATATATTTTAATATTTTTATCATTACTTTTTCTCTCTACCCCACGCACAACCAAATTAAATAACATTTAAAAGTTATAGAAGATAAACAGTGTTTCTCGAAATTTGCTTATCAACAAAAGTTTCTCTATCTCCTTTACTCACAACTATTCTATATGATATAAACTTGTGGAGAATGCTCTAACATACGTGCTATTCATCCTACTAAAATCTATTTTTACTTTTGCAGCCAGCATCATTACGAAACAACAAACCGATCAGCATGAACTCAAAACACCTCACTTCCATGGAGTCAACGCCCATCAAACCGCTACTCATCCTCACTCTCACCCTCCTCTTCCACTTATCTTCACCCTCCGCACTCCCTAAACAAGCTCAACCCACCAAATCCGGCTACCTCACTGTCAATTCCACCACCGGTTCCGCCATCTTCTACGCCTTTTATGAAGCCCAAAACACCACCAACACTTCACTCTCTAACACCCCACTTGTCATCTGGCTTCAAGGAGGCCCTGGCTGCTCCTCCATGACCGGAAACTTCTACGAACTCGGCCCGTGGCGAGTTACGGCTTCTTTAACACTTGAACCCAATCCCGGCTCTTGGAACCGGATATTCGGCTTGTTGTTTCTTGATAACCCGAATGGAACCGGTTTTAGTATTGCTTCCACACCCGAAGAGATTCCACGGGACCAAAATACCATAGCGAAACATCTGTTTATCGCGATAAGAAAGTTTATCGCTTTAGACCCGTTGTTTAATTCTCGCCGTATTTACATCACCGGTGAGAGTTACGCTGGAAAATATGTTCCAGCAATCGGGTACTATATTCTTAAAAGAAACCCGAGTTTACCTGTGTCAGAACGGGTAAATTTGTTTGGGTTAGCTATTGGAAACGGGTTGACCGATCCGGCAATTCAAGTAGGCACTCATGCTTTGCATAATTACAATCTTGGTTTAATAAATGAGAAACAGAAAACCCAAATGGAAAAACTTCAACTTGAGGCTATAAAGTTAACTAATGATGGTAATTGGAGTGAAGCTACAGATGCAAGAATCAAAGTCTGGAACTTTCTTGGAATGGTGACGGGTTTAGCGACTTTGTATGATTTTAGGAGGCAGATTCCTTATCATTCTGATTGGGTTGAAGAGTTTTTGAAAGACCCCGAGGTTAAAAAGGCATTAGGAGTTAACGAATCGATGGCTTTTGAGGAATGTAGTGATGTAGTTGGGGATGCATTGCACGCGGATGTGATGAAGAGTGTTAGGTACATGGTGGAGTATGTTGTTAAGAATACTAAGTTATTGTTGTATCAAGGTCAGTGTGATTTGAGAGACGGTGTTGTGTCGGTTGAGTCTTGGGTGAGGAAGATGAAGTGGGAGGGGCTTGATAAGTTTTTGGAAGCCGAACGGAGTGTTTGGAGTGTGAATAATGTGCTTGCTGGTTATGTGCAGAGGTCGGATAATTTGAGCCATGTGGTGGTGTTGGGTGCGGGCCATTTTGTGCCAACTGATCAGGCGGTTAACTCGCAAGCCATGATTGAGGATTGGGTTCTTGATAGAGGATTGTTTGGTAATAAGAATGTTCAAAGTCTATCTCATGATCTTTGAAACTGTTGTAGTAGTCTTGCATATTGCTAGTTCAAGAAGCTATCACACACGTTGATCTTTATGATTGCCATTGCTGTATTATGATTCAGTTGTATACTTATTTGATGGGTTCAATTCCAATGCTTAAGATGTGGTTCACAACCACTGAAGAGGTATGTACCCGCCTCAACATCGAGCGAGGCGGGTCAACCCACAAGATATATACAAGACATTAGAAATCAAAGATATTATCAAGGCACAAAGCCAAAACTTATGCTCAAGCATCACATGCTTGCACATATCACATATGCTCAAGCATCACTTATGCTCAAGCATCACTTATGCTCACGCATCACATGTGCTCATGCATCACATATGCTCGCGCGTATCACATGCTCACGCGTCATATATGCTTATGCATATCACATCGTGCGTGGCGCATCCGCGCGCGGCGCATATCACATGCTCGTGCATCATACATGCCCCACCCATATCACAGTTGCGCATGGCGCAGCTGCGCGTGGGGCATCCGTGCGTGACGCGTATTACATGCTTGTGCGTATCGCATCTGCGCGTGAAAATAAAGAGAAGACCCCGCGCATCCTCAGGATGGGCGCATATCACACATGCACATAATCAACCTCGTCCTTATCCAAATCAGGATTAGGGCAACCTTGATTGTGCACGTCAGACAACCTTCCAGAAGGCATCTTTTTAAGGAATAAGGATATGCTGATGTTGACAGCTGCTAAGTGAAAGGTGGACAGCTCAGCATGACTCATGGGTTACCACGTGATCATAACCAACGAAAAAGCACCAGGTGTCTCCAGGGACACGTGGCGCAAATCGATTGGAGGAGGCCAACAAAACCATAATTTGGTCTCAGCTCAATCAGTGGAAACCCTAGCACTATAAATACATCATAACGTACACAGTTACAGACACACATTGACTCACATTGAAGCATATTCAATTACATTCACTGACAGGCAGCCCTAGTCAGTTACTTTCTCATACACAGAGAGAATCACATAATCATACAGAGTAACATACAGTATTCAGCTATTAAGCAATACTCTCCCATTTCCCTTACTCACAGATTATTATCTTCTCCTACACATACTTATTCTCACGCCGGAGGGTTACCCCAAAGAGGACCCCTCTGTCCCTTTCTGAGGGGTAAGTAACGGCGCTGTTCGTTTTGTAGGTGGAAGAACATTGATCCAGAAGAACCATCGGTGAAATAGTATAATCACACCCGAGGAAAGTAGATCTGCTACCAGCGAGTAGATCCACGTTTCTTCATTGGCGCCATCCACTGTTACAAACGGCAATCAGATCTAATCAGATCTACAAAAAAATCAATCACCATGGTTTCTGGCATTCGTAACGTTGATCAAGCTCTGGAGGATATTGAACGTGAGGGTGTTAACGACGGACAGCAGGTTCTGAGGGTTCCGCGTGATTCTACGCGTACCACCAGCAACCGTCCCTTCGTCACAACCCCTCACGGCCAGACTGAAACTCCTCCAGACGATCTCACGTTACAAAATATGGCCGGCGCGAAACTGAAAGGACCAATGGGTCCAGAAGAAGAAACAAATGATCCGAATGAATGGCTCATAAACGAGCAGCGGCGTCTGATGGAAAAGTACAATGAAATGGTCAAACAGAAGAAGCTAGCCGACCAAACACAAAGGAAAGCGTTTGATAAGCAGACTACAAAAAGGCCGCGCGCGCCGGAAGAAGGACATTCTGTTCACACTGCACACACTGAGTTCAGTGATGAAGAAGTGCATAGCATGAGAAAGACACGGGATACTCATGCAGGAGGCTCACAGCTCCGCGCGCCTGTGAACATGGCGCCTGGAGCCAGAGCAGATCTGGACCTGCACATGCCGTACAGCCCACCGGTCAGAGGGCAAGTGGACGTAACCACACCCTACAGACCAGCCATCTTGGTAAAACACTCAAAGTTTACTGCGCGCATCGCGCAGGCTCCCATCCAGCACAAGACCAAGATGCCAAGTGGTCTGGGCAAATATGATGGCACAACAGATCCAGATGACTTTTTGCAAGGTTTCTATAACACGGGAAACCTATAGAGCTGGACGATGCCAACATGGTGTCATATGTTTGCTCGCTGCCTCACGGGCGCAGCGCGGGTATGGTTCGAGAGCTTGCCGACTGGGCAAATTGATGGGTTCGAGGAACTATTAGAAAAGTTCCAAGCCCACTTCGTACAGCAGCGCAGGCACACGCGCGATCCTGATGACATCATGCACTGCGTGCGCAGGAATGATGAAACGATTGAGGACTACATCACTCGTTTCAATCAGGAGTCTCTGGCAATCGGGGGTATAACTGAGCAACTCCTGCGCGTGGCTTTTATACAAGGCGCGCGCAGTGATCAACTCCGCCGAGCTCTCGTAAGCAAAGATGGTATGCCCACCACGTGGGCAAAACTAATGGAAGCATCGCGAGTCTTCGTGAGAAATGAAAAACATATTGCCCAAGATAGGGCAAGAGAAAGAGCGCATCAGGCTGAATCACCGCGCAGCAAAGAGAAGAGGGCCAAATAGAACTCTGTATGGTCCAGGTTGCAGCCAACAAGTTTTTCTTCCGCAGAAAAGCTAGCGCAACCAAGCTCACCCCAGCCCCAGAAAGATGTTCGTAGTCGCGGGGAGGGTGACAAGAGGGAGGGCGGCAGAGATCCGAGCAGACCTCTGCCAAGAATATGGACTTCCCTCACTAAAACACCTTCACAGGTGTTAAGTACTGAGAATGTCCAATTCAAGCCCCCCAAGCAACTACACTACAAGGGACCGCAAAACAGTGGCAAATATTGTGAATTTCACAAGTCCCCGGGCCACAACACCGACGCATGCCATCATTTAAAGGATGCGATCGAGAAGGATGTAAAGTCAGGCAGGCTGGCTCACTTGGTGAAAAACCCAAGAATAGAAGATGAGCAACCGGAAGGAGCCTCTGCCAGCAAGAAATACAAAAGAATCTGTGTGGCTGAGGGGGGACGACAAGGGCAGACGTCAAAAAAGAGAAGCGCGCAAATCCACGGAGATTGGCACGAGCAGCAAGTCATCTTCCCAAGAATCAGGGGAGGCCCTTCAATAAGCAGTCCTCTCGTCATCACCACACACATTGCTCATTACGAAGTGTCAAAGGTCCTGGTGGACACTGGAAGCGAATCTGACATTATGTATGAGCAGTGTTTCAGAAAGTTAGACCCGGCAGACCAAGCGCGGCTCGAAATTGTGAACGCACCAATCTGTGGTGTTTCAAATGAAATCATCCATCCCCTTGGACAGATTCAGTTTGAACTAACTATGGGGGATGATGAGCACAAGCGAGCCGAAGTTGTCAACTTCTTGGTCTTGCCCACCACGTCATGCCACAATATGATCCTGGGTAGGGGAACGATTGCCCAATTTAATGCTGTACCGTCGCCAGCGCACGGTGCATTGGGGTTCCCAACACCAACAGGCGTAACATTTGTTTATCGCGATCACTTGTGCGCAGTGACAAGTACGCCGCGGGAAGGGAGAATGAAACTTCCAATGGCGGACAATGCGCCAGAGAAGTGGATTTTAAACCCAAAATTCCCAGAGCAAACGGTCACAATTGGCGCTACCATTTCAGACGAAACGAGATTGAGAATGAAAAAGTTGCTCACAAAATACACGTCAGTCTTCGCGTGGCAACACTCCGATATGACTGGGGTCCCGCGAGACTTGGCGCAACATTCTCTTAACACGTTCAAGTCGGTGGAGCCAATTGCTCAGAAAAAGAGAATCATGGGGGATGAAAAGGCGAGGGCCATGAATGAGCAAGTTGAGGACCTGTTGCGCGCAAACATCATCCGCCCGATCCGATACCAGACGTGGGTAGCCAATCCTGTGATGGTAAAGAAAAGCAACGGGTCATGGAGGATGTGTATTGACTTCAAGGACCTCAACAAACATGTCCGAAAGACTGTTACCCCCTCCCAAACATCGACGCAAAGGTGGACTCCGTGGCGCCATTCAAGCTCAAATGTTTCCTGGATGCCTACAAAGGCTATCACCAGATTCAAATGGCACCACAAGACGAAGACAAGACTTCCTTCAGAACCGACAAGGGTGTTTTCTGTTATACAAAAATGCCCTTTGGTTTAAAGAATGCGGGCGCCACCTATCAGAGACTTATGGATTCGGTTTTCAATGAACAAATTGGAAGAAATCTGGAAGTCTACGTTGATGATTTGGTGATCAAGAGCAGGGAGGAGAGACAAATGCTCAAAGACATCGAGGAAACTCTTCAGCGCCTAACGGAAGTTAACATGAAGCTCAACCCGAGCAAATGTACTTTCGGCGTGGAAGAGGGGAAATTTCTTGGTGTAATGGTCACTAAGGATGGTTTCGAGGTGAACCCTGAAAAGGTGGAAGCCATCCTTGACATGCCTTCACCATCCACCATGAAAGAGGTTCAGAAGCTGAATGGTAGATTGGTGTCAATCAACAGGTTCCTAGCGAACCACGCCAGCAAATCTACTCCATTCGTTAACACTTTGTGGAACTGCTTGAAGAAGAGCCAATTCAAGTGGACGCCTGAGGCTGAGCAAGCTTTCAGTGAGATAAAAGAATGTCTCATAAAGCTGCCCGCGCTAACAGCTCCACTTCCTGGCGAAACCCTTACATTGTACCTGTCAGCTGGAGACCGCGCCATCGGCGCAGTATTATTGGTGGATCGCAAGGGGATCCAAACGCCAATATACTATGTGAGTCGGGTGCTGACAGACCCTGAGACGCGCTATTCCATCATGGAAAAGTTAGTTTTGTCACTAACACACGCGTCGCGCAAGCTCCATAGATACTTCAATGGTCATCCTATTGAAGTTCTGACTGGTTACAACATCCAGCAAGTCTTGCGGCGCCCCGCGCTCTCCGGAAGGCTAACAAAGTGGGCGCTGGAATTAGGTGAACACACGATCACCTATAAGCCCCGTCCAGCAATAAAGGGTCAAGTTCTGGCGGATTTCATCACGGAAATCCCAGAGGGAAAGATTGAAGAAGCTCAGCGAGAGGTAGATCCTCCGCGAGCAAATGATGAAGAAGATGTTTGGAGGCTATTCACTGATGGAGCCTCCAACAGTGAAGGATCCGGCGCGGGCCTCAAACTGGTGGACCCTGATAATCATGAATATACTTATGCTATTAGGTTGGACTTCAAGAGTACCAACAATGAGGCTGAATATGAAGCCCTGCTGGCTGGTCTGCGCATTGCGCGCAAGTTTGGAGTTAAGAAGCTAGAGGCCCATGTTGATTCGTACTTGGTAGCAGCACAGGTCAATGGCCTTTATGATGCTAAGGAGAACACCATGCCTCTATATCTAGAGCAGGCGAAAAAGCTCACTGAGCAATTTGACAGCTTCAGAATCATTCATATTCCGCGCAGTGAAAACAAATCTGCAGATGCGCTGAGTAAGATGGCATCAACCAGTTTTGATCACTTTGGCAAAGATGTCAGGGTAGAAGTAATGAGCAACCCGTCGGTGGCGGCGAAGTCTGTATTGGTAACCCATACAACCCCTTCATCATGGATAACTCCAATAATGGAATTCTTGAAGGAGGGAAAGGTACCAGATGATCGCGCACAAGCGAGGAAGATAAGGCACAAGGTGCAGAACTATGAATTGCTTGATGATACTTTATATCGACGCTCTTATCTTGGGCCGCTCATGAAATGCTTGGATGCTGAGGAAGCAAGCTATGTGATCAGAGAGATACACGAAGGAATCTGTGGAATTCATGCTGGCCCGTGCATGGTGGTTGCCAAGGCAATGAGCGCAGGCTACTATTGGCCAGGCATGTACTTGGACGCTTTAAAAGAGATCCAAAAGTGCAAACCATGTCAGAGCTATGCGCCAAACACCATGCGGCCAAAGAACAACTTGATTCCGGTAACCTCAGCATGGCCTTTCCACAAATGGGCAATCGACATTGTGGGTCCCCTACCGCAGGCGCCTGGGCGAGTAAAATTTTTGGTTGTGGCAGTAGACTATTTTACAAAATGGGTTGAAGCCAAGCCACTAGCAAAAATAACGGCCGAAGCAATGAAGCAGTTTATCTGGAGCCACATCATATGCCGTTTTGGCTTGCCCATGGAAATTGTTAGCGATAATGGCAAGCAATTCACTGACAAGAAGATTTCCAGCTGGCTCAAAGAATTGCGCATTAACCAAATTTTCACTTCAGTCTATCACCCTCAGGGGAATGGACAAGTGGAACGCGCAAATCAAAGTTTGTTAAATGGGCTGAAGAAAAGGTTGGAGGGAGAATCCCATTCTTGGGTTGAAGAGTTACCTAATGTCCTGTGGGCGCACAGGACATTAAGCAAAACTAGCAATGGCGAATCCCCGTTCAGCCTAACCTATGGGACAGAGGCTATGATCCCAGCAGAAATTGGATGCCCATCCCATAGGGTACTCATGATGAGCAAGACTGATAACGAGCGCGAAAGAAGATTGGACCTCAACTTGCTTGAAGGGCGCAGAGAAGCGGCTATCATCAATGAAGCCAAATACAAGAAAAAGATGGAAAAATATTATAATCAGCGCGTTAAAGAATGCCACTTCAAGAAAAATGATTTTGTCCTTCGAAACAATGAAGCTAGCCGCGCTATACCCCCAGGAAAAATGTCCCCCAATTGGGAGGGACCTTATCAAATCTCAGAAGAATTGGGGAAAGGCGCGTACACTTTAAAAGATTTGAATGGAAAAAAGATACCGCGCGCGTGGAACGCAGCACAGCTTAGAAAGTGCTTCATGTAAAAATTCAAATAGGTAATCAAGGCTTTTAAGCCATCATGAATGATGATTCGCGCTATCTTTCAATATTTGTTCTATTACCTTTGCATACATGTTTCACACTTCCTTTATTAATTTGGAGCAATATGACAACACTATATTGACTTCAAAACAAAATAAAACGAAGTAAAACATACATGCGCGAGCCTTAGCTCAAACACGTCAATGGGTCTTAACTCTAAAAACGTCAGGGCCTTAGCCCAAAACAAAGAGCCTTAGCTCAAAACACTCACAAACATCCATCTTACATCCCGCGCAGCCTGATCATAAAAATCCTTAAACACAACTAAGGCAAAGTACATGCCATATCATAGTTGTTAAGGTCTCAGGTCGAGGTCGCGCGCGGAATCATACTGGATATCTGAGTAACACATGCTGACATGTAACGGCTAAAACTCATACTTCCATATAAAAATCGCGCGACAACGACGCGCAAAAAAGGAATTGAGAAAAGATATCGCGCATGTCAGCATAAACAAGATACTGTGAAACCACTTACAAAATAGGACTATGGTTAAGTGAATAATTTCCTTACAACCTTGTTCTTATTTTAACGTGCAAGCATATCTTATATCTATACAAGCAAACATGAAGAGATGAATGGAAATGCGCAAGATGTGAAAAAGAGAAAACAAGTTTCATTCCATACAATTGAAATTTACAAGTATGATGAGTTACAAATTACAAGTATAAAAAAAAATATATAAAATTTGGTGAAGGGCTTCTCAAGTCTCCACGTCGACGTCAGCCGCTTCATCACCCTCATCATCTCCCTCAGCATCTGGCGCGGCCCGCTCCTCATCTCCGAACTGACCATAGTCAAGTTCTTCCTCCTCAATTGAGTCTTCTATCACGACGGTGTTAGGAGCAGATTCTTTCGCCGCGCCAGAGCCGCTGGCAGAGGCAACATCCCCCGCGCCACCATCATCGCCACCAGCCCTCTCGCATTCGTCAAGCAACTTCTTTAGCGCGCCGAGGTCGGGCTAGTCAGCAAGCGCAGCAATCTGCAAATCAATAGAAAAGTATTGAGTACAAAACACTTGGAAAATTAATCAAGAAAAACTCATTAAGGTCAAGGTACCTGAACAAGGATGGGGATGGGAGTACTCATATACTTCTCCCCCACCGCGGCCATGTCCGCGCAGGCCGCGTCGCTCTTGTAAGGGTACTCGGATGGGTTCTTCTTCAACATACCATATTCGTACCCATCCGTAAACCCTTCAGCTCGACCCACCAAGCGCGCGGCAGCATTACAGTCCATCACAAGGGCCTGAAACTCGCCAGAATATTTCATCGCCAAAGCGCAACGAGTCATGCCCTGTGACACCAGCCATTGGCGATCCTGCGCGAGGCCAGCAACAGACGTCTCGAGGGAAGGAACCTGGGAGTTTAATAACTCCACAGTTTCCTTGGTCCTTTTCAGCTCCTCTCTATCAGACACTGCTGCCGCCAAAATTTCTTCTTTTTCCGCCTGCGCAGCATCAAGTGCTTCCTGGCTAGACGCTGCCGTCGCCAGGGCCTCATCTCTATCGGCCTGTGCGGCCGCCAAATACTTCTTCAGGCGCGCAACCTCGCTCTCCAGTGATGATTTCTCAGTGATACTCTGGACGATAGCTTGGTCACGCGCCTCCGCCTGCTGTTCCAAGACACGCACTCTCCGCGCGTACTTGGCAACTTCGGCCTCCACCATCTGCTGCTTCTCCCGCGCAGCTTGGAGCTCATGCCCGCGCTTAGTAAAGGCGGTGTTGGCACTTGCTCGGTTTTCGCTGAGCTCCGCCTGGAGTTTCTCAGCTCGTGCGCGAGCATCAGAAAGGTTCCAGGCGGCCACCTTAGCCTCTCGCTGGGCTTCCACAAGAGCATCGCGTACTTTAATATAATCACGATGAACCTCTTGGGAGGCAGCAAAGAAAGCTGACCCAGCGAAAATGTGATCATTAAGCAAGTCAGCGCGGGTGCGCTCCTCCTGATACCTCCTTTCAGTAGGAGGCACGGCATGAGCCCAGAAGTCCTCGCATACGCCCATGGATTGGAAGGAACTGTCTTCATTAATATTCCATCTCGGGCGGTAAACGTGGTCACCTTCCTGCAAAACACAAGAAATGTTCTAAGTCATAAAAACATACTTATATGGAAGTACGCGCAGCGGAGCAACAAATTAAAACATACCTGCGGGGATGAAGCAGAAAAGTCAGCGCCAGCCCTACCAGAGGTATGCGCTGCGAAGACTTGTGGCATCGCAGGGCTGGCGCGGTCTCCCAAGGAGTCCTCAGCTTGGGCCCCCTCAGCCTCCTCATCTTCTTCAATAGGCCTCTTCTCCTGCGACCTGGAGGTCTCCAAACCAGACTCGCGGGGAGGGCTGCGTGTAGGAGGAGGCGAGGGAGGTCTCGACGCCGCCAATTCGGCGCGCAATACGGTTTCCTGCTCCTTTGTAATCCCAATAAGGGGAGAATCAGCACTAGCAGGAGCAGGACCAGAACCAGCGGCGCCGCCAACGGCGCCAGGAGTGTCACCGGCAACTTGTACGCCAGCTACAACTCCTATGAAAAAATCAACAAGGAAAATTGGTTTATGACTGGATCCAAAAGAAAAAATTCAGAAGACAAATGTGCAAAACATACCTTGGCGCAATTCTGTTCGCGCGGCGAACATCGCCATAAAGTTCATTCTACCCTTCTCAGAGGGTAGAACGGGGGACTTCGAAGCAGACCCCGGCGCAGCCTCAGCACCTTGTGGCGCCTGCGGCTGATCTGCAACCGTCGCCGGTCCTGCAAACATTCAAAGGACCAAAGGTTTAATAATAATTCAATCAGATGAAGATAAGCAAAGTATACCTGTCGCAGGCGCGGCACTGCTTCTCTCTTCAGCCGCGCGAACGGAGGAGGTGACGCCACCATACCTCAAGTGGACAGGAGGTCTGCCCACTTTCACAGGTAGGGAAGCTAAAGAACCCTTGATGGCAGACACCTGGGTTTCCTTAGGTCCCTTCGTTTGAGCATGGGGATGAGCGACAGGGGTGTCATCTTTCTTTTGTCTCTTACTGACCCCTGCGCCAGTTTTCCCCTTAGCTTTGCGCTTTAGTAGGGGCGCCTCCTCTTCCTCCTCCTCCTCTTCCGCGAGCTCCAGCTCGTAGTTTTCGAGCGCATCTGCAAATACAAGCAACACAAGTGTTAGCAACATTTGGTATTCTAAAGGAATAAGCATAAGTGCAAAGGCTTACCAGGCGCGTCGCCATCAAAGTCAAATTCCAGATCCACTGGGATGAACATGTCATCGAAGCGATCTGGGAAACCAACCTCCCCAGCGCCAAGCGCGACGGAGCCACCCTCCACTTGATCATCATAAGCGGCGTGGATATAATCCTTGGTGACTGCGCAAAAACAAGTCAAGTGATATCAGAAAAAGAATTATGTTCGCGCAGAAAAAGAAATTAAGCAATAAACTTACACAACCCGTCGACTTGGATAACGGGCTCAAGCGAGCTGTCCGCCCACCTCTTGCTCATACCAACCCCCACCAGCGCCTCCTCACGAATGCTCTTGGCGGGGGATGGTTCAGTGGACAGCTTCTTAACCCAGGCGCCAGTTGGGTTCTTGAGGACACCCACATCCGCAGGCGCAGAAGAGATGGAGCGCATGGTCATACGGATGGGTATCACACCAGCCCTAATATAGAAGAACCTCTCAGACCAGTCATGAAGGCTCTTGAATGAAACAGTGGAGCACTTCACCTTCTGACTGCGAGGAATAAAAGAGAACCAATTGTCTTGGATCTTGGCCTTATAAAAATACTGAAAGCGCCGAGGGGTAGGCTCCTCGCGCTGGGATTTGCACATGAACTCAAAGTGAGTCATGCGCACAAGTCCAAAAGGATGGACATGGGATATATGAATCCCATAGAACTGCAGCAGTGCACCCACAAACCTTGTCATCGGGAGACGAAGGTTGCAGTGGGTGAAAAAATGGCTATATAAGGATATATAACCGGCAGGCGGGTCCGCCGCCGATTGCCCGGCCTCAGGCAACATGCAGCCAAACAGGGTGGGAAAGCCCTGAGAGGCGATAAGGCTGTCAAGATCAGCCTGCCTCAATTTGCAGGGGATTTCATTCCACCTCCTCACCACCTTAGTCGTCCTTACCTCCTCCGATGAGCCCTCAGCAACCTTCTTCCCCTTGCCTTTCTTCTTCAACGTCGACATCACTACGGATTTAACGCGGCGTTTTCGAGAAACGATTGAGGTGATCGACGGGTTTGAGGAGTCTGAACTATCAGACATACAACTGAAAATCAAACGGAAACTTCTGAAGAACGGATATTTGGGAAGCAGAAAGAAGGATAATCAGAAGACAAAGAAAGAAAAGCTTAGAAGAATAAACAAGAAGATGAAGGATAAAGAACTCCAAGGGCTGGTTTTTATAGGGCGAGGAGAGAGAAATTTGGGTGCTGAACGGACTTCACGCGCCCCCACTCGCAGGTAATAGCCAACGCGAGCGCGACACGTGTCCCTGACAACTGTGTGAGAGGACACGAAAAGAAAAATACGGCGGGTGCCAGAGTTCACGCGCCCCCACTCGCTGGTCTTGGCCAACACGAGCGCGACACGTGTCCCTGACAGCTTGTGAGGGGACACGAAAGGCAACTGTAGCACCTTGAGCACACGAAATGTCTGACACGTCTCCATCACTGACCCACGTCAGCAACCATCACGTACATGGACGATTCGTTTTCAACCAAATGGATAGAACTTCGCGCAACGATGGAAACAACAAAGAAAACGACAAAACCCCTTTTAAAAGACCAAATCAGTAAGTCTAATATCTATCTTACCGCGCTCGCGCGAGATAAGACACACATTAGACTGGGGGGGCTTGAAGAGGTATGTACCCGCCTCAACATCGAGCGAGGCGGGTCAACCCACAAGATATATACAAGACATTAGAAATCAAAGATATTATCAAGGCACAAAGCCAAAACTTATGCTCAAGCATCACATGCTTGCACATATCACATATGCTCAAGCATCACATATGCTCAAGCATCACTTATGCTCACGCATCACATGTGCTCATGCATCACATATGCTCGCGCGTATCACATGCTCACGCATCATATATGCTTATGCATATCACATCGTGCGTGGCGCATCCGCGCGCGGCGCATATCACATGCTCGTGCATCATACATGCCCCACCCATATCACAGTTGCGCATGGCGCAGCTGCGCGTGGGGCATCCGCGCGTGACGCGTATTACATGCTTGTGCGTATCGCATCTGCGCGTGAAAATAAAGAGAAGACCCCGCGCATCCTCAGGATGGGCGCATATCACACATGCACATAATCAACCTCGTCCTTATCCAAATCAGGATTAGGGCAACCTTGATTGTGCACGTCAGACAACCTTCCAGAAGGCATCTTTTTAAGGAATAAGGATATGCTGATGTTGACAGCTGCTAAGTGAAAGGTGGACAGCTCAGCATGACTCATGGGTTACCACGTGATCATAACCAACGAAAAAGCACCAGGTGTCTCCAGGGACACGTGGCGCAAATCGATTGGAGGAGGCCAACAAAACCCTAATTTGGTCTCAGCTCAATCAGTGGAAACCCTAGCACTATAAATACATCATAATGTACACAGTTACAGACACACATTGACTCACATTGAAGCATATTCAATTACATTCACTGACAGGCAGCCCTAGTCAGTTACTTTCTCATACACAGAGAGAATCACATAATCATACAGAGTAACATACAGTATTCAGCTATTAAGCAATACTCTCCCATTTCCCTTACTAACAGATTATTATCTTCTCCTACACATACTTATTCTCACGCCGGAGGGTTACCCCAAAGAGGACCCCTCTGTCCCTTTCTGAGGGATAAGTAACGGTGCTGTTCGTTTTGTAGGTGGAAGAACATTGATCCAGAAGAACCATCGGTGAAATAGTATAATCACACCCGAGGAAAGTAGATCTGCTACCAGCGAGTAGATCCACGTTTCTTCAACCACTATATATATAAATAAACGTAAAGCATCTATGTTAGCACTTTGTTGTAAGTTGGTTGTTTAGCAAATAATTTGATCCGTGTAGTTGCTGAAATTAGGAAGAAGTGAAGCGTTTTGCACTATTGGTTTTGCACAATTGGTAGCTAGTTATTATTATTTTGTTTTAGCCAATAAGTAATTCTCATTAAAATCAAAACGATTATAATAAAGTGACAGACAAACGGGCAACAAGCTGCGTCGCAACCCCCTTCTGAATAGCCAATAAGTAGTTATTTTCGGTTTTGTGTTCTATTGTGTGAGAGCTTCGCAATGAAACACACAGTGTCCAATCGGAACTAAGATGAAAGTTTTTTTTTTCTTTTTACTTTTAAGGATTAAACTTGAATATGATACGTGTTCTATTGGATCAAGTGGCGAAAGTCAATTGGGCCATGGGGTTTTTATGTTTTTTTAGTATAACACAAGTACCCAAAAGGCCAAAATCGACCGAAACGCCCGAAGTCGACAATGTTTTAACTTACCAACGCCCGAGTTTTATCGATTCATTGATAGGGACAGACCACGCTCAGGTTTTACAAACTCCTGGGTACCGACCTCTTTTTTTGGTTCCGGTACCGTAACCTACCCAACCGAAACTGATCAAATTCGCGTCGACTTACCGCAACAACAACCGGGACCACAACGCTCAGGTTTTACGGATCGAATAAATGTCGTGTTAAATTTTTTATTTTTTATATGTTAATTTAACGAAATTACTTTTTGGATTTTAACACTTGCGTTTTACCAACGTTGTTTACACTGTGACAAGCGTAATACGTAACAGATACTGGCCGAAATCACGTCTACTCACCGTCTAACGCTTATGTTTTACCAACACCTAAATTTTACCAATACCCGAGTTTGAACGCTCGGGTTTTACCAACACCTAGATTTAACCAACGCTCGGGTTTTAAGTTTTTATATACTAATTTGACGAATTATTTTTTGGGCTTAACTCTGGAACCACTACTAACGTAACCCTTATCAACCAAATATGCCTTAATTCGTTGCCACAACGCATGAGTTTTACCAACACCCTAGCTTTACTGACCGAATAAAATTTTATTTTAAGTATGTTAATTTTTTTTATAGTATACGAGTGCTGACATATATATATTTTTTTTAAATTTTAAATGTGGTGACTTAACTTTATTTTTAAGGTTTAATTAGTTCCGGTACCGTAACGAATCTAACCAATTCCGACCGACTCGCGTTGACTCACTGTTGCAACCACCAGTTATTGTTACCGTCACGAAGTTTTTAATATGTTAATTTTAAGTTATACAAGTGTCGATACTTTTTTTTAACGTTAACAGATTAATTTTTTTTATAATGTAGTGTCGGTATCTCAACCAACTTAACCCATATCAAATCCAACCAAATCCACATTAATACATTGCCATAACACTACGGGTAAAAAAAGACAGATCTCAATTGCTCTGACACAACATGTAAAGCACTAGTTTCTTTCATTAGGTTCATTATGTTATTTAAAATGACATTAATAAGTCATAAATAAAATGAATAATTAATTATATAGAAATTCCCTAGTTCTATTGTAGAGGGAGAAACCAAATTTAACCAAAAAATTTTGAAAAATTTCAAAAAGTACCACTCAAACTCACGGAGCCGTGGTATTTGAGTTTGTGTCGATGGATTTCACTTGCCAATAAATAATGCCACATGTCCAATGTCTGACACAAGCCTTGAGATTTCAAACTAAATCCATCGGATCTATGAATTTTAAAATCAAAACCGTCTCTTTAAAAAAAACGTCTCCATGATGATTTAGATTGCTTTCGTCTCCTTCGTTAGTGTTTTTTTTAGATCAATGATGAGTGTATTCGGACATTCAAACTTTTTTAAAAACTCACGGAAGAGACAAAAGCAATCTGAAATATCAATGAGACGATTGTTTTCAAGGAGTCGGTTTTGATAACAAACTTCACGGATCCGACGGATTTAGTTTGAAATCTCATGACTCGTGTCAGACATTAGACATGTGACATAATTTTATTGGCTATCGAAAACCATTGACACGAACCTAAATGTCACGGCTTCATGAGTTATGGAAAAAAAAATTTTGAAGCTTAAAAATTTTTGGACCAAATATGGTTTCTCTCTTGAGATGGACTTTTTTGAGAATTTTTTTCAAGAAATTCCTTCATAAAATTGTCATTATTGTATTTAAATAAAATAATTATTTATAAAGCCTTAGTAGGAATACTAAAAGAACATATGATTCATTTTCTAAAACACAAATATAGACAAATGAGACTCACCGCTAGAGAGGAAACTCTCACAATTTCTTCCATCACTATCTTCTTTTTTTTCTTCCCTCAAAAATCTAGAACATCATCTTAATCTAGAACATCATCTTACCCGGTGACTCCTTGAATGTGAGAGCAATCTCCGACAGTACACATGTTGTTCGGTTATTATACACTAGGAGACAGACACATTCGTCTAAGAAGGGACGTAAAATATGTTTAAAGCGACTCATATTAAACACCACTCCTCAACCGAAGTTAACGGATTTATTTTGTTTAAAAGTATGTTTGGCAAGGAGCTTTTAGAGGCTTCAAGCTTCAAGCTTTTAAGAAAAAGTCTTGTTTGGTTGAAGGAGCTTGAAGCTTTTAGATGATGAGGAAAAGCTTAAAGCTCCCACCAGTAGCGTTTAGAAAAAACAACAAACTTTTAGTATTTTAATTACTTAAATAACATTCCAAAATAAGTACATTTAATATTATTTTTTTTAGTTATGCCCATTTTGGTCATTTTATACATTTTGTTAAAAGTTCCAACTACTCTATCAAACATCTAAATATATCTAAAACTCTACAGCTACCAGCTTCAAGCCACCAGCTTCCAGTTACAGCAACCAACTAATTTTGCCGAACATACCCTAAATGTTGTAGTAAAAAAAATTAAAAAAATATAATAATAAAGCAACAACACCTATTGTTGAAGATAGTATGTTGGATTATTTTGTATCCAAGTAAGTTTTATTTATTTATACTTACTCCTTTTGTATGTATAATATAGTATTATTAGTTTCTAATGAATAAAGAGAGTATCTTTATTTTATCATTTGTAACAAAAATTGTGAGCCTAATTCCTATCTATTCGAGCTTAGCATTACATCATTAAAAGACATTATATATTACTTACCAATTTCATTAACATTGAAACATATTTATAATGCAAACTACAATTGAATAATATCTCAACAAACTATTTATAGATAGACTAATATAATATATACATATATTTAGAGGTGATTGTGATATACTATGACTAGATCGAAGATCGTCAAACGGAACATGTGGAAGTCCTTTGATGAAGATATCCACAATTTGGTACCGTGAAGGGATATAGAGAACTTTAATATGGCCTCATGCAACCTTTTCTCAGAAAAAGTGAATGCCCATTTTGATATGTTTGGTTAGTTAATGTTGTATGGGTTTTCTAGAAATATAAACAGTGCTAACATTGTTGCAACAAACAATGGAGCTTTGGTAATAGGATGCCGAAGCTACAAATACAAATTACGAAACCAACACAATATAAGAGATTGTATTAACTATGTATTTCATTGATAAAGTTCCAGAATATATACAAAGAGATTTTCTAAATACAAGTCTATAAACAAGGTAATGATTGACATGAATATTGACAGCCATATACTATCTATAATTACAATTCAACTTTGAATGTTTGAGCGGGAATGAGTTAATTGTCTAACATGCCCCGCAAGATGGACGTTCTAGGAAGAAGACCAATCTTGGAAAAAAGAAGATGATGCCGGTGCTTAAGTAGAGGCTTCGTGAGAGCATCAGCAAGTTGGTCATCACCAGCAATGTGAGTGACCTGTAGATTCCGTGCTTGAACCTTTTCACGTACAAAGTGAAAATTGAGTGCTGGATGCTTCATTCGAGAATGAAAAACTGGGTTAGCGGAATAGTGTGTAGCACTTAGATTGTCATAAGTAGTAGGTGTGACTATGGACAGATATCCAAGTTCCAACATGAGAGATATGAGCCATTATAACTCAGCGGTAGTGGATGCAATTGTGTGAAACTCGGCTTCGGTTGAAGAGCGAGCCAACGTGGGTTGTCTTTTGGAACTCCAAGAGACCGGGTTAGAGCCGAGGTATACTACGTAACCGGTTGTGCTGCGATAAGTCTGTTTGTCACCATCCCAATCGGCATCAGTGAATGCATGTAAGTGTAATGGGGAGTTGCGTTTAATGAGTAACCCATGGTGAATAGTGCCATGCAAATACCGAAGTAAACGCTTTATGGCAGACCAATGTTGTTCCGTTGATGTTTGCATAAATTGTGATAGTTTGTTAACCGTAAATGCAACATCCGGTCGAGAAAGAGAGAGATATTGTAAGGCTCTGACAAGTGTACGATAATCTGTGGGAGATGATATAGATGCACCTTCCCCTTTAGCTAGCGGAACCGAGGTAGTCATCGGTGTAGATGTGGGTTTACTATCCATCATGTTGGCTCGAGTGAGGATGTCAAGAATGTACCTAGCTTGAGAAAGAAAAAGACCATGCGAGTGTGGTAATACCTCAACCCTGAGAAAGTAAGAGAGGTTACCCAAATCATTGAGTGAGAAGCGAGTGGAAAGGGAAGTGATGAATGTATTTACCACCGATGAGTTAGGACTGGTGATAATAATATCATCAATGTATACTAGAACATAGATGGGTGAGGCGGTAGAGCGGTGGACAAAGAGAGATGAGTATGAAATTATACGTTTAAAATGAGCTGAGATAAGGAAAGACTTTAGTTCCTCATACCAAGCTCGTTAAGCCTGTCGAAGACCGTAAGTAGCTTTGTTGAGTTTGCGAACATGGTTAGGAAAGGATAGGGTCGATAAATCCGGGTGGTTGAGACATATACACTGTTTCGGTAAGTGTGCCTTGGAGGAAAGCATTGTTGATGTCGAGTTGACGAAGATACCAATTTTAAGAATTGGCTAAAGCAAGAGTAAGACGAAGGGTAGTGGGTTTGACTACCGGACTAAATGTTTCTTTATAGTCCACTCCAAGCCGCACCGTTGATGGAAATCCTTAGTAAAAAGACGTGCTTTTAGTCGATCAACGGAGCCATCAGGTTTAAATTTAGTTCGGTAAACCCATTTACGTCCGACTAAATTAGGAACAAAGTTGGGGGGAACAAGAGTCCAAGTTTTATTATGCATGAGTGCGTCATACTCACTTTGCATGGCCTTGCGCCATGACAAGTGTTTAAGTGCTTGGGTGATAGTGGAGGGTTCAAGAAAAGGTTGAGTGGTTGTGTTGTAGAGAATAAAGTCTGAATTATGATATTTAGGGTTCGGTTTATGTTGGGTTCGTGTAGTGGGTGGTTGGTGATTGAGGGGAATATCGGGAATGGTGGAATTGGAAAAGTTGGAATTATTTGGTTGAGAGAATGAGTTGGAAGTAGGCTAAGGGGTAGGAGTTATATGGTTGGTAGAATTTGGTGGGTTTGGTGGTTGTATGTGAGTGATGGTGAGAGGAATTCATGATTCTATTGTAAATAAATTTGGAGTAGTGGTTTGATTAAGTTGTTCAAAAGGAAATTGATGTTAAAAAAATGTACATGTTGGGAGATGTACACTTTGTTGGTGAGCGGATCAAGGAGGTGATATGCACTTTGAGAGGATGAGTAGCCCACAAAAATGCTCGGTTTTGATCATGGTTGAAGTTTGTGGGCTGTGTAGGGTCATTGCAATGGATATGATAGACAACCAAAACTGCGAAGTTTTTCATAGTTTAGAAGCTATTGGAATAGGCGAAAGAAGGGAGAGTCATTTTGAAGTGTAGTAGTGGGTAATCGGTTGATTAAGTAGGTGGCGGTAGTGAAAGCAAATGGCCAAAATTTTAAAGGCATTTTGTCTTGGGAAAGTAAAGCAAGACCCTTTCGACTATTTGTCGTTGTCAGCATTCGGCATATCCGTTGTGTTCGGGTGTGTGAGGTGGGGAAATAAGGTGAGTTAAGTCACAAGAAGCAAGGTGAGGTGATAGCTTGATGTACTCACCTCCATTATCAGAAAAAAGCCGTTTGATTTTTCTTTGAAAAAATTTTCCATGAGTTTTTGGAAATGAGTGAATGTGGTTAGAGAATCCGATTTGTATTTTAAAGGATAAATCCAAATATACTTGGTGAAGTGGTCAACAAATATTATGTAATATTTAAGGCCGTCATATGAATGGGCAGGTGAAGACCACACATCGGAAAATATCAATTCTAAAGGGGCATTAGAGGTGAGAGAAGAGGTATGAAAGGGAAGTTTATGACTTTTATTAATGCAACAAACATTACAAGAATCATGAAAAGTCTTAATTGAAGGAACAAAAGATGACAAATATTTTAAAACTTTAAATTGATGATGTCCTAAGCGGTGATGCAAAAGGAAATCTTTATTGAATTGCAATGAGAAGACATGAGGTGGCTTGGTGGGACGGAGTTTATAGATGCCATGGCTACTTGTTCCGTGAAGGAGAGAAATGTGGTTTGGCAGTCATGATAACAAAATTCATAGAAAAGAATTGAATTAGTATATTGTTATCAATACATAATCGAGAAATGGAAATAATGTTACGGGATAGGGTGGGAATGCAAAGAACATTATTTAGAACAAAAGAAGTATTAGAAAAATGAAGAGTAACCAAACCAACATGAGTAATAGTAAGAGACGAACCATCTCCGATGACTAATTCCTCGGCACCGTTATATGGGGTGTGAATGGATAAAGCATTGAAGTCATTGGTAATATGATGGGATGCTTCGCTATCAAATAACCAAGGAGGGTTTGATGTGTTGTTATCTACTCCCATGAAGCAAGCTTGTGGCTGCCACTGTGAAGTATTTCTTTGAGAAATAGGTAGTACAACCTGTGGACATAATTTCTTGAAGATATTACAAGAGGTAAGGGTGTGTGTAAGACCTCGAATCCCGGGAATCCTACAGTTGGTAATCACGTCCACAAATTCACAAAAATTTAAAACCAAACGATTCGTTTTATTCAAAACAAGTTCAGAGTAAATAACAAAGGAAAAAGTGTAAGTATTTAAAAATCCCAAATACGGGTACAAGTGTCCAAAAATCAAATATAAATAAAATATCTCTTTTATTTGAAATCCTCGACTAGAAATGCCTTCAACCTCCCGAGTAGCATCCAGCACGTCCAAGCGGTAGCATCCACTTCTTAACCTGAAAGTCAATCTAACATACATACAAAGTCAGCTTGAGCTGAGTGAGTTCAAGTTTTCATAAACGACATTCATTAAAAATTTAAATTCCATGAGTATGGAATGTAGGGGAAAATCATGAGTCCATAAAATCATAAATAGCTTTCTTAACCAAATCATAAGTAAATAAAACATTAAACATCTTTTCACGCAGCACGGGCCTCCTCACCCCGGGTCTTCCCCGAGTAATATATTGGACCTAGTCACGGTTTAACAAAACCGTTAAAATCATGCAACACGAGCCTCCTCACCCCGGGTCATCCCCAAGTAATATATTTGACTCAGTCATAGTTTAATAAAACAAAATCATGCAACACGAGCCTCCTCACCCTGGGTCATCCCCAAGTAATATATTTGACTCGGTCGCGGTTTAACATACCAAACACGTGATACGAGCCTCCTCACCCCGGGTCTTCCCCAAGTAATATATTTGACCCGACCACGGTTTATAGAACGGAGGGCCTCCTCACCCCGGGTCTTCCCCAAGTAATATATTTGACCCGCCGGGTCATAAACATGCAACACGGGCCTCCTCACTCCGGGTCCTCCCCGAGTAATATATTTGACCCGGTCACAGTTTACCATCACATACACATTCACATACACATATACAAACATCTAATTCAAACATCCAACCAACAATATCACCACATACAATCCATAAATAATGGATAATCTAGGCATTCAATACTAAGCCTAATAGCAACCTCGAGGGTTAGAGCCCAAGTAAAATGTATAACCTTAAGGGATATATGACCTTAAACGAGTCTAAAATATCCTAAGGCATAAAATATAATTTACACATGTCTTCATAAAGGCACAACCACAAACAAGATCATACATTGCCAAACCAATAGTTTAAACGAATTAAAATCGGTTAAAATCATAATAAGGTGTGTATGCTAGACCAAAACGTAAAAAGATTAAAAAGGGCATCATGAACTCACCTGAAACGAGCCAATCAAATAACAATAGGTATGAGAACTTCAAAGCCAATCCACAGTTTACAAGCCTGTCGGATTACACACAAAGATTACTAACTAAACGTATCGACTCGCTTATCCTAAGAGACGTTTTGACATGATTTGATTGACCTAAAGCCTTGACATTACCAATCCAGTTACATCAGCCCCCGAGGCCATGTATTTACCAAAACCACCCTTAGTTAATTCCGGGGACAAAGGATTCCCAATTTACCCCCAAAAGTTGTTGACTTTATCGAATACGCGCGTTAACGGGTTGTTTATGCACTTAGATACTGAATCGGCCCCGTGTGGACCAAATTTAGTAAAATCACAGCCAACAAGTCCACACGACGCTACACGAGTTGGATGGGTCGGTAATTCTCAAGCACGGTGCACAAATTACCAATAAACGCGAATTTGCGCCGTACCGACCCGTCCAAGTAACCGACAACCAATTCACCCCAAATACTCAAAAATTCAGTTTTTCACAGCCAACATATTATGCCGAGTCTACAACATTTGAATTGGTTGTCAATTCCCTCAAACAACGCGTTAATCACAACAACTCACAAACTAGTCACCCGAATCCTAGTTTTCAAACTACTAACAATTGGCCGACCTAACCAATTCCAATGACCATGCAATTTTAGTATGTTGTAAGTGACATACCCAGGAAGTTTGTGGTGCAAAAACCTTAGCCGAAACATCCCCGAAAGGACCTCAATTGGTCAGCCAGCGGTTAAGTCCTAAACCGAAAGAATTGATCAATGTCGAGAAAAAGGAGCAGATTTTAGCATGCAAAAGTGTATTTTCTTACATAGGAAAATCATAGGAATAAATTATGAAATTTTTACCAGAGTCGTATAAATGTCTTGGGTATCTAAAAATATTTTTATTATATTTTTCCAATACACAAAAAAATCATAAAAATTCCTCCAACACAGAAAGGTATGTGCAGCTATTTCAGTGCGCAATAAAATGGTTTTATTTTTATAAAAATCATTACCCCGCCAAATTAAACTATTCCAATTGGCTTTGGTTCCTAACTTAAAATATTAACTTTCAGAAGTGGAACCAACCAATTTTGACTTGTTGAAAAAGAGTTATGATGTCGGGAAGACAGACCAGAATCCGTCATCCCGTATCAGCTTTGACACTCGATCTTATAAAATTATAAAAAGTATTCAAATCTCGTACAAAAATTATGTACTATACCTTTCTGGAAACTAGACTCAAAGTAGAATATAATGGAAAGGAGAATAGATCAATAACAATGGATTATCATCAAGTTACAGGCCCTACAATAAACGAGTACGAATCAGTCAGAAATTGTTATAATCAAAACTCAATCCTAACGACCAATAAGCGTGTTAATATGATCAATTAAGGTGAAAAAGAGTTGTAGACATATAATACCGACCTAGAATTGAACTTTGGATGGCCGGAGATGGGCTGGTCTTGCACGAAAATAAAGAAGAGAGGGGGGGGCGCCGATCGGTGATGGGTTAGGGGTTTAGGGTTTTATTTTTTTTTTGTATAATAATATAATAATAATACATCCTAGCCCCTCCACTTTACTAAAGATCGAATTTGTAAAAAAAGTTAAGTGAGAAACGTTTACGAGGGTTGCAAGGAGCTCCCGGGGAGAATGCCGGGTCAAGCTCGAAAGGTGTACATAACACTAGAAGATTAAACCTTTTGTCGGAAATTAACGAGCGTTACAGTGTGGCCTTTTGTGCCACAACATTAGCATTTGCCTAGAAATGGACGAGGTGAAGCAACAGAGTTAGAAGTCGGTAGAAATCCGCCGAGTTATTGTTGTTTCGGGAGTACCATTGTTTTAAATGGTTTCGTTTGGTGGAAGAGGTTTGGGTGTGGGCAGCAAATACAGTAGCAGGCTGATGTAGATTAGTAGCAGGAGTAGTGGTGTCGGATAGAGATAATTCTTCATTTATCATTTTTTCATGAAGCCTTATGAAAGGATATGGGCGTGTCACGAGCATGAACGCCGTTAATGATAGACTTATAGGCAGTTTGATCTAGCCCATCAAGGATAACATCGGTAACGTCCTTGGTGTCCATCGATTTACCGAGAATAGCAAGTTCATCATCGATGACTTTAATGGTTTGCATATACACAGTAACAGACTGATCCGGTCTTTTAGTACACTATTTTAATCGGTATTGGAGTTGTTTTATGTGACCACGAGATGGAGAAGCATAGGTTTTGGAGAGGATTTGCGAAGCTTCGAGGGATGAAGAAGCATTAGTGAGAAGAGAAACATTCGGCGGGCAAAGAGTACCGACAAGTGCCCCGAAGAGTAACTAATCTTGACAAAACCAGTCCTAATAATCGGCGTGTGGAGTTGAGTCGCCGACTGAGGTAATGGGGTTGGTGGGAGCAGGATGAGATCCATCAATAAACTTACAAAGATCTAAGCCATGGAGAAGGGCTTCAATATGAGTTTTCCAACCAAGGTAATTGGTGGAAGTTAGTTTTAGGGTGGAAGGGAAGTTAACAAGTATGAGGGATGGTGTAGAGAGAGGCATGATCAAGATAGAGGAGGAGATGGGGCTTGATTGACTGCTGTTGGTAGACATTGCAGGCAGAGATAGGTGAATTGGTGAGCTGCGGCTGAAGGAATTTTAGGGTTTAGATGGGACCCTGGATGATAGCATATAAGAGATTGTATTAACTGTGTATTTCATTGATAAAGTTCCAGAATATATACAAAGAGATTTCCTAAATACAAGTCTATAAACAAGGTAATGATTGACATGAATATTGACAGCCATATACTATCTATAATTACAATTCAACTTTGAATGTTTGAGCGGGAATGAGTTAATTGTCTAATACATAATTCTGTCAGCACATTTGCAACACCCAAAATTTGGTGTCAACGCTTGATATGGAAAAAGTAGATTGGCATTTTGACAACCCGGCGGTAAATTATCGCCTAGATAAACACAAGATCGTCAACTTCTACACACACAAACATAAAGTAAAAAATCAATTTCATGCGCCGCGTCAATGTCTTCTTCTCAACCATGGTGACAATCAATAATGAATCAGAATTAATATAGACTTTTTGACAAATTAAAATTAACATTTAAGTGAAGTAGACCTGAAATTGTCTTGCCCTCTTCAGCAGAATTATTCATTTCAACATCTCCATCTTCAATTCACAAACACTTAGTAGATTGAGAACTTCCAAACACATCTTCATTTGTTGGAAAGTAAGGTACAATTGCTATATATCTTTTTGGTGTAGGTTCTACTTGTACTTCTGACATATAAAGATATAGTTTACCAAGGGAACACACTTTGTTCCAAATTAAACACAATCACAATAATATGCTTCATAATAATCATAAAAATATCTCTTTTCCATTTTATGAAAATCATTGTAAGACATTTGATTATTTGCTTGGTTGTTCTTCTTTATGTAATGGTTGTTTGACATAGAAAACTATTTAGATTATTTTGGAGATTTCTTGGGAATCTTTTTTTTTTCATACCCTAGACCTTGTTTAGATGTGAAAAATTTTTCACAACACATGGTTTTTCAATGGTCTTGGGTAAAGTTTAAGGTTTCGAGTTTTCATCAACTTTGACTTTCTCAACATCAACATGTTAGCCTTTACAAAATTAGAACTAAGATCAATAAGCCATCATATTAGAATTTCAAATCAACATATTATACCTTGCATCACTATCAATATAGTAAGTAGAGTAGAAAGTACCTCATTTTTTCCTATTGCCATTGCATATGTCTCGTTGTTGACTTTGGGTTCCTCATCATCACTTTCACTCCATCATTTTCACTTTCACTTCATGTACTTTAAGATTCTCAATTATAAGCTGATATAACACAAAGTGTACATCTTATTTTATTAAATTATCCTCATACTTATGCCGAACTCCATGCAAGTTCATTGTTTTTGGTACTTATTTGAGTTATTTGTGAATTTGCAGGTCCGGGCGACCGCCCGACAAAGAAAACATGAAAAGAGGGCGTTTCGTGGACATAAACCAGCCAGTGCCAGCCAGTGTAAGCCAGTGCAAGGCCGTTCTTCCCAGGAATTCCGCCAGTACTAGCCTGTGCAAGCCCGTGCCAGAACAGAGAAATCTGACTTTTTGGTCAGATTAAAGCAAGGGGTTGACTTTTCACATTGAGGCACGACCGAGCAAGCCCGTGCCAGACGTCTAGACAGTATATATACACATCCATTATCCTCATTTTGGGTGTGGAGTCTTGGGGATTTTCTCTCAACCAAGTGTAGCATTTTTAGGGGATTCTTGGAGGCTTCCACCAACATAAGATTCATCATTCCATCCTTCAATCCTTTCTTGATTTTGGTTTGCATTTCTATGCTAAAGAGCATGTTTTGTAAGCTTATTTCTAGATTGATTGTAGTTGTATTAAGCCTTATGGGCTAAAAACATTTACTATCTAGACATTGTTGAAGCTTTTACTATTGTGATTTTTATCTATGTATGGTTATGGTAATTTGGTTTTCTTTCAAGGAAATGTTGAAGTTATGAGTTGATATTGATGGTGTTCATGCTTGTTAGAATTGCATACCTTGTTAGTCTTACAAATGTTTAGGCATTCATGTTGGAAAACTATGTTCTAGATGTTTGTTTGTAAACTTTGATTGTTCATGTTTTCTTTGTTTACATTGCTAAGTTAGGAATGACAAGTAAAGATTAGTTTGGTTATAATATTATTGATGAGCATGAAAACCTACACTTGATATTGGAAAATTGATGAGTGTTGTTATGATTCTTGACTTGGTGATGACTTGCTAGTTAAAGTTTCATAAGTTGATGTTTAATTCATGATTTTAGCTAATTTAGTGTAATCTTAGGTGGTTAGAATGTTGTTCATACCAGCTTTCCTTTGATTATAAGACTTTGTTGTTTTGACAAACAAGTTAGTCTATGTTTAATTCTTGATTGAAACCCATTATGATGATTATTTATTAGTATTAGGTTGCTTGATTGTAATCTAGTGTTTATGTTTAGATTCATGATGTTTACCGTATCATTGCTATTTTATCACATTGGTGGAGTGGATGCATGTCTAGTTAGTTTTGTTGGATTGATCGTTTCTTGTATTTTTACTTGCTTTGTTTTCATTGTATGCTAGTTTAATTAATTCAAAATTCAAATTAAGATTTCTTTGTTCGGTTGGTCATTCACAAAGATTTAGTACTAGAAAATTACCGTATCCATGGATTGACACTCGGTTCTTGCCGACACTTTATTACAAACGATAGGTACACTTGCCTTTCGTGTGTGGTTTAGTTGTAGGTGAAAATCTATTTTTAAAATCCGATTTGTGTGGAACTTTTATCCAAATTTATATATATATTCACACACGTCAAGTTTTTGGCGCCGTTACCGGGGGTACGGTGATTTTTTGAGAACGATTCGAGTCTTTGATTTAGCTTTGTTTATATTTTCGATCTACTTTATTTAACTTTATTTCATTTTTATTCATCTTATTTTTATTTATTTTTATTTCAGTTTTTAGTGTCTTTTACTTGTTTAGTTATTTTTTTTGGTAGCCACTTTGTTTATGTGTGTTATTTTTTATATATTTTTGGTTTATTCATTATTTAGTTCATTTTTATTTCATGTATATGTGGTGCCTGTGATTCTTTTGTTTGAGTGTTACTTGCAGTAATTCCTATGAGCAGCACTACTATGGAGATTATTGTGAAGGATACCATTATGATAACGGGAATTATCACATGGAGGTTTGGTGCGAGATATGTGGAGAACCCCATCACACACATGATTGTTATTATTCAAGTGGGTGCCCCATATATTTAAATGAAGAACCTTACCCTTATTCACAACCATTTGAGGGTCCCAACACACCACCTTCCCAACTCGAGCTTAGCCCGAGATTTCTAGAGTATTGGGAAAAAAGCATGAAATGTTGGGACGTGATGCTCGACAAGGGGATACAAGATGTTGGGATACCATACTCGTGAATCTGAGGAACAACTCCGTAGAATAGAGGCCCAAAGTATTGTGATCAATGAACTTTGTGCTAACTATCGACGGGAGAGTTTGCCTTGCTACACGAATCACAACATATATTGGGATGATGAGGATGAAATTAAAGCACCAAAACCCTTATCCATTGTTGTGTTGGAGCAAATTCAAGAACCGGGGACCATAATGGACAAAGTGCAATTCTCAAGCCCACAAAGTACCGCAAAAGTCCCACCTCCGGTTCATATTGTTCCATCGTGGGAAGACGAGTTTGGGGATGAGTTGTTAGGTATACCACTCATGGAAGTGAATGAAGAAGAGTTCGATCCGGTTGGTGATCTTAATGAATTGGAAGCCTTATTATTTGGAAAACCAACCGTTGAAGTCATGAAAGAGCCGCACCAAGAAGAAAAGTTACAAGTGAATGGGTTCACCAACAAACCAATGACTATGGTGACATCCGATTCACTTCCTTGCACCAAAGAATGTCCGCCCATGGATGAGCATGATGGTGGATTGCCACCCAAATCAAAAACACCACTAGAGATGGCATGGATAAAGCCGGGCCAACCAAAGTTCAAGGCGTGTCAATGGTCATATGAAAACATCAAAAGTTTAACAAAATGCCGAGATGATCGCGTTCTTCACTATATAAATTGTATCAGGTTTGGTCCGGGTAAATTTAAGTGTTGGTGGCATGACCCTTTTATTGATTTTTTCTAAAATACTTTTTATCTAAACGGGTCGTATAATAATTTTCAATATCATAGAGCCACCCGTTTATAAAAGAATTACATTTTCTGCCCCAAGGATAGTTAAATTGAGGGGTTGAGTCTAGCTATCGACTGTTGCAAAATCTAGCACGTTTAGGACTTTCAAGTGTGTTCGGCTATGGTAGTATGTAGGGTTGCACCGTTTTCCCTCGTTGGTGCAACCCATTGGTGTGTTTCTTTTATTATTTTGTTTTGTTGCAAACTATATTTTGATGGTTTGGATTGTGTTGGTTTTGGGATTATGTTTGTTGGATGTTTTTATTAAATATGATGGGTTTATAATGTGTTTGTTAGTATGTCAGTGGCATGTTATGGTTTCTTTGGGTTTGGATGCTTTCACGCATTGTCGGAGTTTTGGAGGCACACATTTGGTAGATTTCTGGACACGATCAGGGGAGTTTTCTGTTCTCTCTCTTATGCATTTTACTTTTATAGTTTTCTTGTTGTACAACGAGGGCGTTGCACAATTCAAGTGTGGGAAGGGAATTTTATGAATTTTGTTTGTCCAAACTTAAATTTTTTTGCAAAACTCATAAGAAAAATTTTTGTAGCAAATAATAACCACTAAGCAATTTTAATTCAACTTTAATTGTTTTGTCAAAGCACAAATCTTTAAGACATTCAAGCCGAAAATCTTTAAAAAGACATACCTTTAAGCATGACAAACAGATTCACATTCTTACCTGGCAAAAGTTACCCATTTCGCCCGTTTCTGTGAGTTGGCCTCATCGTTATTTATCTCATGTTTTTGCGGGCAATTGAGTGAGCCGGGTGATTATTGTAAGGTAGAACTTGTTTTTGGGATTGCATTTCAAAACCGTATACATATACATGGCATAAACCATTGAGGACTTTAGGATAAACCCCATGTCTAGCCATTTTTCACTTATATTTTCCTTACCCACATTATCCGCTTAGTAGCCCATGTTTAGCCTTTTCCCGTGTTTTTATATTTCGCCCTATTTTTATCGCCACTTAGCCATATAGCCTTTTATTTTTCACCCATTTTTGGTTAGGAATTCGGTTCGGCTAAGTTAGTTTATTTTTATATTTCATTTGTGTTGTATTTTATTCGCTTGGGAACTTTAGAAGCACAATGCTATCTCCCAAAGTGAAAAGTTTGTATGTAAAGTTTATAAGTCTTGCAAAAAAAAAAAATTCCTTATAAGAAAAAAAAAAGGAGAAAAAAAAATAAGAAGTTAGTTCATCATTTATTAGGTGAAACGTGATTTCAAAGAGCAATTTTAGTTTGATTAGCTCTCGGCTCGTTTAAACCATTTGGTTTAGTTAGTTAGATTTTGTTTTATAGCTAGCTTCATTCCGGATTTTCTAGCCGTTTAGCCACTTTTCCCAAAAATTCCTCACCCTAACCCTAAGCCAAATAACAACCCTCAAGTACTCTTATTTTATGCCATGTATGTGTCGGTTTGATTTGACCCTTAAACAAGCCTATGCCTTGCTTAGTCATCGTCTTGGCATCGAGTATTCTCATCATGAAAAGTCTTAATTGAAGGAACACAAGATGACAAATATTTTAAAACTTTAAAATGAGGATGTCCTAAGCGGTGATGAAAAAGGAAATCTTTATTGAATTGCAATGAGAAGACATGAGGTGGCTTGGTGGGACGGAGTTTATAGATGCCATGGCTACTTCTTCCGTGAAGGAGAGAAATGTGGTTTGGCAGTCCTTGATAACAAAATTCATAGAAAAGAATTGAATTAGTATATTGTTATCAATACATAATCGAGAAATGGAAATAATGTTACGGGATAGGGTAGGAATGCAAAGAACATTATTTAGAACAAAAGAAGTATTAGAAAAATGAAGAGTAACCAAACCAACATGAGTAATAGTAAGAGACGAACCATATCCGATGACTAATTCCTCGGCACCGTTATATGGGGTGTGAATGGATAAAGCATTGAAGTCATTGGTAATATGATGGGATGCTCCGCTATCAAATAACCAAGGAGGGTTTGATGTGTTGTTATCTACTCCCACGAAGCAAGCTTGTGGCTGCCACTGTGAAGTATTTCTTTGAGAAATAGGTAGTACAACCTGTGGACATAATTTCTTGAAGATATTACAAGAGGTAAGGGTGTGGCCTTTTGTGCCACAACATTAGCATTCGCTTAGAAATGGACGAGGTGAAGCAACAGAGTTAGGAGTCGGTAGAAGTCCGTCGGGTTATTGTTGTTTCGGGAGTACCATTGTTTTAAATGGTTTCGTTTGGTGGAAGAGGTTCGGGTGTGGGTAGCAAATACAGCAGCAAGCTGATGTAGATTAGTAGCAGGAGTAGTGGTGTCGGATAGAGATAATTCTTCATTTATCATTTTTTCATGAAGCCTCATGAAAGGATATGGGTGTGTCACGAGCATGAACGCCGTTAATGACAGACTTATAGGCAGTTTGATCTAGCCCGTCAAGGATAACATCGGTAACGTCCTTGGTGTCCATCGGTTTACCGAGAATAGAAAGTTCATCATCGATGACTTTAATGGTTTGCATATACACAGTAACAGACTGATCCGGTCTTTTAGTACACTGTTTTAATCGGTATTGGAGTTGTTTTATGTGACCATGAGATGGGGAAGCATAGGTTTTGGAGAGGATTTGCCAAGCTTCGAGGGATGAAGAAGCATTAGTGACAAGAGAAACATTCGGCGGGGAAAGAGTACCGACAAGTGCCCCGAAGAGTAACTGATCTTGACGAAACCAGGCCTAATAATCGGCGTGTGGAGTTGAGTCGCCGACTTAGGTAATGGGGTTGGTGGGAGCAGGATGAGATCCATCAATAAACTTATAAAGATCTAAGCCATGGAGAAGGGCTTCAATATGAGTTTTCCAACCAAGGTAATTGGTGGAAGTTAGTTTTAGGGTGGAAGGGAAGTTAACAAGTGTGAGGGATGGTGTAGAGAGAGGCATGATCGAGATAGAGGAGGAGATGGGGCTTGATTGACTGCTGTTGGTAGACATTGCAGGCAGAGATAGGTGAATTGGTGAGCTATGGCTGAAGGAATTTTAGGGTTTAGATGGGACCCTGGATGACACCATATAAGAGATTGTATTAACTGTGTATTTCATTGATAAAGTTCCAGAATATATACAAAGAGATTTCCTAAATACAAGTCTATAAACAAGGTAATGATTGACATGAATATTGACAGCCATACACTATCTATAATTACAATTCAACTTTGAATGTTTGAGCGGGAATGAGTTAATTGTCTAATACATAATTCTGTCAGCACATTTGCAACACCCCAAAATTCGGTGTCAACGCTTGATCTGGAAAAAGTAGATTGGCATTTTGACAACCCGACGGTAAATTATCGCCTAGATAAACACAAGATCGTCAACTTCTACACACACAAACATAAAGTAAAAAATCAATTTCATGTGCCGCGTCAATGTCTTCTTCTCAACCATGGTGACAATCAATAATGAATCAAAATTAATATAGACTTTTTGACAAATTAAAATTAACATTTAAGTGAAGTAGACCTGAAATTGTCTTGCCCTCTTCAGCAGAATTATTCTTTTCAACATCTCCATCTTCAATTCACATACACTTAGTAGATTGAGAACTTCCAAACACATCTTCATTTGTTGGAAAGTAAGGTACAATTGCTATATATCTTTTCGGTGTAGGTTCTACTTGTACTTCTGATATATAAAGATATAGTTTACCAAGGGAACACACTTTGTTCCGAATTAAACACAATCACAATAATATGCTTCATAATAATCATAAAAATATCTCTTTTCCATTTTATGAAAATCATTGTAAGACATTTGATTATTTGCTTGGTTGTTCTTCTTTGTGTAATGGTTGTTTGACATAGAAAACTATTTAGATTATTTTGGAGATTTCTTTGGGAATCTTTTTATTTTTTTTCATACCCTAGACCTTGTTTAGATGTGAAAAAGTTTTCACAACACATGGTTTTTCAATGGTCTTGGGTAAAGTTTAAGGTTTCGAGTTTTCATCAACTTTGACTTTCTCAGCATCAACATGTTAGCCTTTACAAAATTAGAACTAAGATCAATAAGCCATCATATTGGAATTTCAAATCAACATATTATACCGTGCATCACTATCAATATAGTAAGTAGTGTAGAAAGTACCTCATTTTCTCCTATTGCCATTGCATATGTCTCGTTGTTGACTTTGGGTTCCTCATCATCACTTTCACTTTCACTTCATGTACTTTAAGATTCTCAATTATAAGCTGATGTAACACAAAGTGTACATCTTATTGTATTGAATTATCCTCATATTTATGCCGAACTCCATACAAGTTCATTGTTTTTGGTACTTATTTGAGTTATTTGTGAATTTGCAGGTCCGGGCGACCGCCCGACAAAGAAAACATGAAAAGAAGGCGTTTTGTGGACAAAACCCAGCCAGTGCAAGGCCGTGCTTCCTGGGACTTCCGCCAGTACGAGCCTGTGCAAGGCCGTGCAAGCCCGTGCTAGAACATAGAAATCTGACTTTTTGTTCAGATTATATAAACAGTACCAACAGATTTGAGACTAGTACAATAATATTTAGCATAACCTTCATCAATCTTTTCATGTTCACCAATTAAAACCAACATTTAATTGCTCATATTGGTGTACAAGTAATTCAAATTGTGAGTTATGACAAGAGTTTATCAAACTTCGTTAGTGGTTTTACATATTAAAACTCTTTCATATTCATTTTTAGACAAAGCACTGAAAGTAATTGATTTAGCTTTAGAATTCTTTAAAATCATTTTCTTATCCTCACATGTCCACTCTCCCTTAGTTTTAGAAACTTTCAACATGGAAGTTTCATTATCCTTGGTAGGAACAAGATCTCCATTTTCAGTCATTTTCCAAGGATCTCATATTTGGCTTTAACAAAAGTTTCAAATATTTGTTTTCAATAAAAAAAAACTTTCATTTTCAAGAAAAGATGGTCTAGACATAGAGTTCTCCTTTACATAGTTTTGAGCCATGGATCTAACTCAAAGTTTTGAAAGTAATTTTTTGAAAAACTTTAGAGCAACTTGCTCTGATACCAATTGTAGAAAACAGGGAGTGATGTCACACCCCAATCGACGACGAAATACGTTGGGGCACGATGAGTTTGTTCAATATCACATGATCAACTAAAGTTCCAATATATCAATTAGCAATTGTTTACAAGTAGAGGTAGATTGTTTAACAAAATGACAAATAACAAGTAGTACTAATTTAATGTTAACTAGGTCCTAAAGTCTTATATGTGAATATCTTGAATAAAAGCTAATACTTGAATACATGGAACATGTTGAAAATTAAGTATCAATTAAAAATAATTGGTGAAAAAACACACACACACACACTGCATATAAGTTTATTAAAACACTTCACATGTCATAGCGTTTTCTAAAGCATACTTGTGATAACCACACATTGGGATTAAAGGCCTAACCCCACAGGTTGAACTTGGAAAAATGTTGCCGGTCCAATCGTCCGTGCCATCAAATAGGATGGATTGCTGCAAGTTCAACTCCATGAGTTAATTGTTGTTTAAACTAGAAACCCCACAGGTTAACCTATGTTACTATTATTGTTTCAATTATCCGAGCACCCCATCGGAAGGGTCAACGTATCTAGGTGGGTTTGCCACATATATAGCGCTATAATCTACTATAGTTGGCTTGGTAACAAGTTAATGATTATATGATGCACAAAATTGTAGCTCAACCAAAGTAGGTTTAAGACAAGAAGCATAAAGATAGCACGCAAAGACATGTCTATAAATTTGTGAGCATGTTATAATGTAAAATTGTATATTGTAACATGTTCACCGCAAAATGTATAAAAATGCATAAAAGGGCTATGTAACTCACTTTGAATTACTGATTTAATGAGCAAGTAAGATTAAGTACCCATGATTTTAATGTTTATGCACTAAAGAATGAAAGGTACTCAATCATATTTCTTTTTTGATTTTAAATGGAAGCAATCAATCAATACAAATTGATCCATAATCTGGAATTAGTCGGATAGAGTAAATAATTTCTTTGTTAGATTAGTAAAAATCCCTCCCTAAGCCATGTTAAATGGGCCTCTTTAATCTATTTAGGCATATTCTCTACTTCATCTACACTAACAATCTATCCTTCCCTCCAAAGGGAGATTTTAGTAAATAACAAAATATGACACTTGGGCTAAGCATCAAATTGTTGATTTTTCTTACATTCAATCTAACCTGAGTCACCCCATCTGTACCCCTGAGGAGAAGTTGGGTTTCAAACCCCAGTACAAACAAATGCTAATGTGCCTTGGATGATTCGCATACATGGATAGTTCATTGTGCTCAGCGGCGCCTGACCCTGAGATGTAGATCATCTAAACGACCGCCTCTTGGGCCCCGACTGATTCTATAATAGAGGCCTATTTTGAGTCAAGAGATAGATAAATAGACGGAATTATTAGTTTGAGAAAAAAACTCTTTCATATACCAGGGGATTTCACTTGGAATTTTTGATTTCGAATCATATTTTCATAAAAGAAATAGTGAAGTTGAGAAAACACCAAATCATTCGAATCTCTTTATATTGAAAATAGATAAGAAGGAGAGCTTTCGAGGCCCGGGACTTTTCCGAGGGGTTTCTTTCGATACTTCACGCACCGAAGTGATATCGAACATCACTTATTGTCATTTCTCCATTTATGATACTCCATTTAGCTACTTAATAAGATAAGAAGATAAAATAAGATTAAATAACGGAAGGCGGAAGGCCAATTAGGAAACGAGTTTGTTGTAGTTGATTTCGTTTATGTAAACACTTGAGTTTCTCATTACTGATTTTTGTGTATTTTATCCATATACCTAATAAATACGTAACTACCCACCACCAATATTTATAATTATTCAAACACAACCTACGTTTTCTCGTTTCTTTTAGGTTGCTTTTCATCCATTCGCAATATAAACTTACAACTTACAAAGGTAGAAAAGCATTCATATATTTAATATTTTCTTTATTCAACTTGTGTAACACACACACACACACACACACACACACATATATATATATATATATATATATTGTGTTATTAAAAAATAAGTTATGATAAAATAACTTAAAAAATCTCTAAACCAATGAGCATGGGATTGTGCCAATACTATGGTTTTTGTCTAAATATGTCTTGCAAAGGGTTGAGTGCAGTAGGTGTTGGAAAAACAATTGCTTAAGCTTTAATCAACCTTAATATTTTGCTAATAACTTAATTAATCCAATCTAACATAAAAGAGTATTAGTTTATCCTTGATGTTATATGGCACAAACATGTCCCTTAACACTTGATTGATTATCATTAATCACAATTAAGTAACAAAGTTCTTGATCAAGATTGCACACTTAGATCAAAGTTAGAGAAATTAACAAATCCAAGTGTAAGATGAAGATCCCTACATCAATATGAAGATGAAGAAATCACAAAACTAATTAATTAAATATTAATTAACAACTTAGTCAAGTTAGGCTGTTAGTTTTTATAAACTTAGGAAACGTTTATAAAAATGCATATAAACAATTGGGAAAATCTCCAAAATAACCATTTTAACCAAGTGGTTTCTAATAATAGTCATATTTTTCACAAAATCCCTAAAATAGCCACATAAAACGTCGCTAGCAATGTTTCTTCCTTAGCCGCCAATGGTTTACGTCTGCCATCCGACAAATCTCTTTGACCTATAAAATCTCGCCACGTGCCATCGTATTATTTCGGTCCGATGGACGAGGAGCTATATCCGACATAATTCTTATTATAGTATATGTTGTTCGTAGATGATCGAATAGGCTAGGGGTAGTTTAGTTATTACTAGTTGTTAAAAATATAGCCTATACGCTTGGAATGTAAGCATATGGAGTCCATACACCTAGACAACGTGCCATATGCTTAGGAGTTGGCATATGGAAGCCCATTCCCCTAGTTTATGAGCATATACACCTGGTTTTCGGCATATGATGGCTCATTCGTTTACTAGAGAGCCCATACGCTCATAGTGGGAGTGTATGGTAAGCCATTCGCTGATTTGAATGGCCCATACGCCTGTATGGTCGGCATATGGGGTGTGTGCCTATAACTAGGCCATTCTTAAAGAATGCGCATAGAACTCCTGGCACATTTCCTTAAACGAGTAAAGTTATATTGCCGGATTCTCTCTAAAATGATTGGACACCTATAGGTGCACATCTAGGAGGATCGAGCTAAATTGTATGCATGTATGCATGCATGAATAATCTTGTAATCATTTGGTTATCAATAAACGAGTAATCATTCGACTCGAATTCGTTCTATTACTGTCTCGTTGATCAATTAGTTCGTATCGTGTAATCGCAATTGATCCTGCTGAGGAAGTCAACGGGTTCTCAATTGGCATCATAGCATTTTGAGACACAAGAGCATAATAGTCCGATTTTTTGTGAATTTTTGGTTTAAACAGTCAAGGAAAGAACTTTAGGGATTAAACTAGACAATTTGATGAACTTGTTAATCAAGCAACTGATTATTCAGCGAATGACAAGATAGTGATCAACGAATAGCAATGGATATGATCAGCAAATGACAGGTGGATGGTTCAACGAATGAATCTGTAACATTCATTATTCTTTTAACCCAAAACTCGACCCGTTTATTTATTATTTTTTTTGTTTCTTTAATTGTTCGAATGCTCGTTATTAAATAAAAAAAATCTCGCTTTCATTTAAGTATATGTAATTATTTATTTACTGATAATAATTCAAGGAATCTGCATAACATACCCCTTAAACTATCATTTTTTTACCTCTTGTGTACCTATCTCTCAAGACTAGGGACTAAATTGCAAAAAATATTTTCCAAACCTATTCCCTCCTTCTCCCTTTCCCGTCGGCGACCACACTCCTCCCCCCTTCGCATTTTATTCCTCAAATTAAGCCTTGAAAACAGGAATTTGATATCCTGGATTGATCCTCCATCGACACTCCATCAAATTACATGGAAACTTTGAAATTTGAAAACCAAAACCTTAACGAATTCGAATCAATTTCATTAACTTAAACTGCAGACTAAGTTGGACCTCTTTACCCTATAAATACTCGATTAAAATGCAATTAAACGGGCACACACCATCCTCATAGCAGCGTGAAGCAAACCCTAACCCAATTGTTCTCCAGAAACTCAACAGTGTAGCTTTTGAATCCAAGTTCTTAGTCGGAACCCTAATCCATTGATCGTCTTCTTTTCATACCCATTTAAGGTAATTGTTTTGTGGTTCTGGATCGGATTGAAGTGAGTATCAAAAGCCCTTTGTCAATTTCTATTGACAAAGGGGAATTAATCTTCAATTGAAGCTTTCTTGATTTAGGGTTTATGAGGATTTGGGATTAATTTGAAACTATGTATAATAATTATATGCATTTTCATTCAATAACCAAGTCAGTCACTAGCCTAGTTGACTGGTGCATACTTGTTAAAGCTCGTGAACCGGCTTGGGGCGCGGTTTTGAGTCCCTAGGCTCGGTTTTGTGTTTCCTTTTTATATTTCTTTCTATTTAATTGTTTCTTGATTTATTTTAAATTCTCATAATTAATTTAGCTAACATATTAAAAAAACTAATAACCTTTTTTGTACTCGTTTATCGAATCAAACCCTGTTAAACTTGCAAAATAAATTACCAATTAACATTTCCGTACATACATATAGATATGTATATATTATTATATTCATAGATTTATATTTTCTCAATCTAAAATCCTAATGCAAATTTAAAAGATAACTATATCTATATATATATATTTATATATAATTATATACTAGTCTGAGACCCGTGTATTACACGGGGAATTAATGAAAATTACAATATTTAAACGCAAAACAAAATACAATCAATAACACAATTATCATATATTGTTTATACAATTACAACTTTCATTAAAATTACAGGAATTACAAAGCAAAACATTACGCAATGAGTTTATAAGTAACAAAAAATTTCCTTGTACACTACATTTGTGATTGTATTGGTTAGATTACCTTGTTTATCAAGAATCAGAATTTTGAGCCCAAACCTGCTTATAACTCTTGACAAGGCGACGTATAGTTGTCCATATGAGAACACGGTTCTTTCAAGTACAAATCAACCCTAGATAATGATTGACCTTGGGTTTTGTTATGGTTATCGCAAAACATACTGCAAGGGGAAACTGTCGTCTTTGAAATTTATATGCTATTTTGTTGTCTGTTGGAGTCAGTGGTGATCTATGGATCAAAACTGTATGTCCAATGTAGTTCCAGAAATAATTTTTGCTTCAACTACACGAGTACCCAAAGATATAATTTGTAGTCGAGTACCGTTACATAAGCCTTTTTTCTAGTTAAGATTTCTAAGGAGCGTAACAGGAACACTAACTTTTAGCATAAGCTTGTGGTTTGGTAGTCCGGATATTCTTAGACCATTAAGCAGTTCAGGCGAGTATAAAGCTGCATCAACCACGTCATTGATATATTCTGGACTACATATTGTATCTGAACTTAATTACTCGACTTCATCACCTGGAAAAAACTTGAGCAAATTGTCATTAATCTCATCAACAATTTCGTTTGTTGGTGCAAGTATGGCTCTATCCTGAAAGTAATGTTGGTTCTCGTAATTCTGTAGTATATCAGGATATACAAAGTCAAAAAGTTTAGATAGAGGATCAACAGGATCTTTTATAAGTAGATCGTCAGGTATATCTATCGTTGCAACACCATCATTAGGACCTCCAACATTACCTTCACCTATATCTAAAAGCCATTTTGCAAATAATTTGGTTTCTTCAACATCAGATGATGGCCTACCCTTAGTTAACCTTAGGTTTTTTGTTAATCTCAAGACACTGCATTCACTCCAAATGTAAGAAGAACATAGAGAGCGTTTACTATGTCTTGTCTAGTGCCTTTTTGAACTACAGGTAGGATTTGTCGAAAGTCTCCACCAAATACAACAACTTTTCCGCCAAATAGCAAATTAGAAGATAAGACAACTTTTAAAGACCTGTCAAGAGCCTGGAAGCCATGTTTGTTAGCCATTGGAGCTTCGTCCCAGATTATTAATCTGGTTTTTTCTAATAATTGTGCCTTGTCTGTTCCTGGATCCATGTAGCAAGTAGAATCCTCATTCAGATTTATAGGAACATGAATCCTGGAATGTGCTGTGCGACCTCCTGTTAACAATAACGAAGCAATTCCACTTGAAGCAACAGTTAGGACCATTTCGCCTTTTGATCTTATGGCAGTTGACAAGGTCTTCCATAAGTACATTTTTACCTGTTCCACCATAACCATATACGAAGAACACGCCCCCTTTATTCTGCTGAACAACCATCATTATACGATCAAAAATATTTTTCTGCTCATGAGTAATTGAATCAAATAGAGTTTGGAACTCTACTTTTAGCAAGTTATGATCGTATGACAACTCTTCGTGAATCAAACTATTAGATGCAATAGATATATACTCGTCATCAGGGAAAGGCATGGTCATATATTTTCTTAAGCTTGAGTTGTTGCGCAGCAAGATTTTTTCAATCTCAAATAGAGTGAGCTGCTTGATTTGATCTTCAGTTAACGATAACTCTGTGAAAGTTGAAACAAAAAATTGGGTAATGTTAATGACTATATATATATATATAAATATACGGATTGTAAAACGCACTTGAAATATATTGATACATGGTGACATTAAAGACGTCATTGGTTGTAAAGAATGCCATCAGAAAGCCATTTCCAAGTATTTATCCAGACATGTTCTGGTCTAGGCTATCAGTTGACAACATTGTAGTGAACAACATGCGCAGTGCGTGACCCAACGATGAATAGCTTGCCTCTTCAATTGCCTCAATGTATTCTTGATCATCTTCTAATAATCCAAGAGCGTAGCAAGCGTCTCTAAACGAAGGTTGAACGCGACTGTTAACGGTGCGAATTTCTTCAAAGGATTTTGGACCTTTAACTCTATTCAAAAGAATTCGTAAGAAGTACGCTTCTCCAGCAGCAGGAGACACGGCATGAGTTCTACCTATGGAAAATCCCGACTTCCTTGGTTCCCAATGACGAGGTATTTGATGCCAAACAAATTCAGTAGGGAATTCAACATAAGTCAATTTACGCGCTTTAGCATGATTTTGGTTGCACTCCATCCAACCATTAAACATGGAAGAGGAGACACTTTCAGCTTTTTCCAAGACATTATCAAGATCATCGTCCGCACCATAAACTACATGTTCTTGTCCTTGAAGATGGAAAGGCAGTCGGGTAACATAAGGCATTCTGTAATGAACATCATATCCAAAAATACGCCATGCGGCCTCAGAAGCAGATAACTACCGACAGTCAAGAAATTGTTGTCACACCCCGACTAGCACAATGCGGAAGCGTAAAACGGGAATGCAACAGACACCTCTGGTATCAACAACATTGTTTATAAAGAAACATTACAAACTAATTTACATTATATTACATTGATATATCTTTGTGTTAAAACTAGGTGTTACAACGAAATACGTTCGTTAAGCTATTCTATTCGTGCTAATAACCTTGCATCTATTCACATAGCATCGAGCATGTTCCACAGTAGATAGCACGATGTCACTCTATTCTGACTTTGGTAATCCTGAAAAGCAGTTTAAAACGAGTCAACTACTGGAGTTGGGGAGTTTCACGAGTTTCAAGAAAACAGTTATGAATATTCACAAGTTAACACTTGTAATCATGATATAAGTATGTATGTATGTAAATGATGTAATTATGCTAAGCTATAGTGAAGCCTTGACTGTATGTGCTGTGCGCATCCATTTCCCACGCTCAATCAACCACTGTGGCTCCCCTTCTGCCCACACCAGGCCCCGGTAGCTATGTCTAACACTACATAGTCTGTATATATAAATATGGTCATGTGAAAACGGCGCTATGTGACACGGTAACCAGGCCGATTCCGTTTGGGTTTGTCAAACCAATAGTACTATTCACAAGCCACCGGCTGGAAGTTAATCACTGTGATCGTGGGGAGGTTCGTATGTTAGCACTTAGATAATTCACATCATTACAAATTTCAGATATGTATACATAATCAAACATGCTTTTAACCTCAAAAGTTCGTAAAACTATTTAAAGAGTGGGTTCATGAAACTCACTGTTTAGTAGATACTCAGCACTGTGTCAGCTCACGGTTTGTTCGGTTTGCTATCACTAGTTCCTATAATCAATATTATAATAATATTAATATTTTAATATTATTATAATCTCAACACTAAACTAGGCTGTATAACTAATCTGGGTATAGATGGAACGCCCAGAAAGTGGCAATAGGCTTAGGTTGTGATGTTGTTCAATGTCTAATACTTAAAACCGAACTTGGCTCAGTTTCCCGTTTTCCCAGCTGGGCCAAGTTGTTCGTTTACGCGTTCTGAAAACAGTTATGGGGAAATAAGCTTGGGTAAATGTGTTGGTTAATAAAATGATTAAGTTATAAAGAAAGATCACATATTGGGGTCCCGGATTAGCTACGGGGCCCGTTTCCGTTTATTTAGTTTGATTTGAGAAGAAACGTGCATAATCTATCCAGATTGTTCAAGTTTCTCATAAAAAGGTTTGTTTTTACTTAATTAATCCAAAAATATGATTTTTGATCACTTTTGGTGTTTTGACCGCAGGTTCGTTAATCGCGAACTTGCCACTCTTTATAAAAACTGAGTTTGTTTAATCTTCAAATTAGCATAATTAATTAACCGTTAATCAGTAAATTATGAAAATTTAGCCACATATCAATTAAAATATGCAGATTTTTATAAAAATATTTCTGGAATTGTTTACTGATTATTAATTTGTAAAAATTTATTTTATCAGATATATTTCGTCTGAAAATCGTCCGTTTATCCAAAACCATTTCCAAAAATTCCACAAAAATTCCTGAATACTCAAATCATGTTCCAAAACAACCTGTATCAATTCCAGAATGCAATAAGCTTGTTCAATATTCTTTTCGGCCCAAATTCGGCTATTAAAATTCGTACGAACGCATATGCACAAAACACCCTTAAACTTTTCCAAATGATCCCAAATTTTATATGTGATAAAAATATACCAAATCTGAGTTCCCCATAAAATTTCATAATTTGTCAAGCATTTTAACTATTTTTCCCAAATAAACGTCCCAATTCGGTAATAAATTCGCCAAATATTCTCGGATGGTCGAAAAATTACCAAATTTGAACAGGGACTCAATGATATGGTCCCTGATGTCTGAAAAATTTGAAGACCTAAAAATATGCACATCATAACCTTAACATAAACAGTCCGTAAACGAGTGTTTCGGCATTACCTTAGCGGTTTTGGTTCGTTTCCGCCTTTCTAATCAACTTTTCAAGCTCTTGTGCTCCTATGTAGGCTAGATACAAGTCCTATATCACAAACCAAACAATTTTTCATCAACATAACAGCCCTTGACTTAGGGTTTCGGCTAGTGCACAAAAACGAACTTTTGAAACGTAAAAATGCCGTTTCAACCCTTTAATCCGTGTTCATGGCCAAAAAAAACTATCAAACCAGGTTCCTTACCATGTGTATGATCAAAACATATTTATAGACCATTTTTAGGATTTTTACATGGTTAGGGATGATTTTTGGCAATCAAACTATGTTTATATGGTATTAATCAAGTTTAAACGAACCGAAAATCGATTAATAATGATATTTTTACCTAGTTTCTTGCTGGTTTTTGATGGAGAGCAGGTTGTGTCCAGATTTTCCCAAAAATGATGTTGAAAAAATATCTTATACTTAATAATATTTAAAGGAAAACTTAGGGGGGGGGGGTTTCCTCTATTGCGGCCGCCCCAAAGATGGGGTCCATGGGTCCCCCCTCTTGTTCATTTGTCTCGATTCTCATGCCCTTACGTAAAATCCCGACCCCAAATTTATTTTGGGTTCGGTTTTTGGCACGAAAAACTTATCGGGTGCGTCAAACAGTGCGAAAACGAGTGTTTTTCGGCTAGTTTTGTGTAAATTTATAAAAACATACTATATGTTTGTAAAAATCAAAAATATTTTCACGGATAGTTTAAAACATTTCAAATAAGTGTTTGGTAAGTCTTTTTCGGCTTAACGGATGATACAATGCTTGGTTTGTAACTATCTTTCGCGTTTAAATCTATAGCGGGTAGTTAAACGAGCATGTTTTCGTTTAACTTGTTTGCTATCGAACTAAAGCCATATTACTAATATTTTAGCCTATATTAAATGTATATCACTTATAGATGCCCCCCCCCCCCCCGGGATATCTGGGTCATAACCCGACCCGTTCGGTTAATCGTTCGTTTGCTACGCAAAAAGCGTTTATTTGCTTAATCGGTAAATACATACTGAGGTGTACCTTGTTTTGGCTCAAATGTCACAATTGTTTATCTCGTCGACTTCTCGCTGCTCGACGCCTGCTTATATATATAATTTTTACTCGTTTAAACAAACGATCACCACTTGTCTTTCAAACAAGTGTTTGCGTATTAGATAACTGATGAAATATTTAAATAGGTAAAGGTATACTTATAATATTGGATTTTATTGTATAAAAAAAAAGAGAAAATTGTAAATATTACACCACACACACACATATTTTCTTTTAAACGCTTTATCAATTCCAAATCCGTCATAAACCCATTCCATCGTGTTAAGTGCATTTATTTTCAATTAGATATTTATTTCTTTTATACCTTTAAATTAGGATAAACTGTTGACACTTCTCGTGAAACTAACTAGTTCACCTTAATCGTACCATCTTGTGTTCACCGCTTTCCTTTATCCAGGTGAGTTTACATATCTCCGTTTTCTACATTTTACATTTTAGGGGTAGCATGTATACCTTATTCAATTTTACTCATGTTTTTATTACCTCATCTATTCATAACAAAATTCAAGATATCTTTATGTGTGTTCATTGCATGCTCTATGATTATGCTTTATGTGATTAAATGTTTATTTTATGTTTGGTGGTTAGTATCTCATCCTCATCTATTCTCATCAATTATGATCCTACATTTACCCAAGTATATTGATTTCGTATCAATAGAAACGGGTCCACATCTATTTAGTTGTTTATATTTTCATAGGAATTTTAATGCTCATAATTGATATATGAACTGTGATTATATATATATATATATATATATATATATATATATATATATATATATATATATATAAACTCAAACTTATGTATTTTCACCAACATTCGTGTTGACAAACTTTATTTTTATAAATGCTACAGGTACAAGTATTTGATGTAATCAAGATCGAAGATGGTTAGTTGGCCTTAAGATATTTATTCAAATTATGAATATGATTCAATTATTGTAATTGTGTACTTGTTTAATGTTAATGAAATTAAATAATTATCGTCGCTTTAATTAGTGTCTTTTGAGTTACTGTCCAATCAATACGTTACGCCCCGATATGTTCCGCCTTTGGTCGGGGAGTGACAGATTGGTATCAGAGCCGAATGCTATAAGATAGGTGGTTAGATTACCTAGTAGTATGCTTAGGGTCCCTATACGTGATATGCCTTTACGTGTTTGCACCATAATTTATATGAGTGATTGCGGTAGCTTAAATATTATTTAATGATTTAATATTACTCTTGTACAAAAAGCACACATAATTCTGAGGCTACGCCTCACTCTCAAAATTATTTTCAAAACCATAGTTATTATTTTAAAATTGGGAAATTCCTTAAGAATTCCCACCATTTTTACACCCCTCAACTTGAGGATGATTCGTGTAACGGATACGTAGTAACTGTAAGTGGGACACACCTGTACAACGATCCCTTGACACCAAGGCTTGCGAGCCTAAGGAAGTGCAATGCGCACAAATCTTGATCAGCCGTGAGGCCTGGTTGCCTTCCTGGAGGGTGAGGTGTGAGTGTGAAACTTGTTAAGCCAAAGCGTATCACACCAAACCTTCACGAATCTACTACCCTCATTGTATCAATCGTGGTCATGTGAAGATCACATCCTTAAATCATAACCAAATTCACGGTGATACGTGGCTAAACTCGGTTCTTCCTTATGATGCTTTAGTAGAAAGAGTTGTTGGGAAAAGCCATGGTGATACATGGATACTCCAACCATTCATCTCAACGCTCTTATCTCGATTTCAATCAATTTTAAATCTGTTGTTGGAAAAATTAAGCCATGGTGATACATGGATATTTCAACGATGATTTTTTTTTTATTTCAGTTTTTGATTTTTGTTATGAATGATTTCTTTTCTCATTTTTTAGGACAAGCTCATGATGATTCATGTGCATCTCAACCCACCGTTTAAGTTTCACTATTTCCTCTAATTATCAATTTTATCAATACTCCAAGTTAAGGCTAAAAAAAAGAAAGGCATATTCCCAAAACTATGTCTTGGCCCACTAGCAAGCCCAACCCACCAAGAAGGCCTACACAGGACCCACCCTTTAAGTGATACGTGTAAATTCCACCATTCGCCTAACCTTAAGTGTCGTCAATGCACTCATTGCAGTCGTTTTGGTCATCTCTTTACCACATGTTGTGAAATCAACCAACCCATGATAAAACCATTCACCTCACCTCTTACCCAACCCCGGACTTTACCTTATGCTCCACTGTTTACCCAAGCACTCTCAACTATTAGAGCTTGTGCATACTTGTTAAAGCTCATGAACCGGCCTGGGGCGCTGGTTCGAGTCCCCGGGTCTGGTTTTGTGTTTCTTTTTTTATATTTATTTCTATTTAATTGTTTCTTGATTTTTTTAATTTCTCATAATTAATTTAGCTAAGATATTAAAAAAAACTAATAACCTTTTTGCACTCATTTATCAAATCAAACTGTTGGTACATGATGTCAGTAGTTCAGTATATAGTGTCTGTAATCGAGTTAGTATGTTTTGTATTTGGATTTAAGCGAAGTTGTCTCACAAGTTCGCCTGATATGGGCGAACTTGTTGAACAAGCGAAGTCAGTGACAACTTCGCCTAAACATGTTAGGCGAAGTTGTCGTATGATAAATACGGATAGGTTACGGCTTGTTTAAAGAAGTTGTTTTAGAATTCGTGTAATCAGTGATCGGTGTATCACGTGTTTCTAGTTGCAATACAACGTGTTCTTTGTTTATTGTAACGTGTGTTTGATTGTGTTTAACGTGTATCGTCTTCTACGCTTGTATCGTCTTACGTAGGGATTCCGCACCTACGTAGAACGAGATATTCCGTGTAGATCCGGCTGGGAACCTACAATTGGTATCAGAGCGTTTGCTCGTGATTGTGTGGTTCGGGATTATCACACGGGTGTAGAAATCGTTCCGTTCGACTATTCGCGGGACGAGTTTACGTTAATATACCGAGTTTTTGTGTCTTACTCACCTCCCACCATCAAAAAACAACCCATTACACCTTCGTTTACCTCGCAAAACGTCAAAATCAAACCTGCAAAAACAATTGTTCATCAGACGAAGTTGCCGCTACTGTTTGTAGGGTTTAGGCGAAGATATAAGGTTAAGCGAAGTTATTAACAACTTCGCCTACCTCACAAGTTCGCTTATCTTAAGCGAAGTTATCTACAGGCGAATTTAAAAAGGAGCGAAGTTAAGAATTCAAGCGAAGTTAAGACTTAAGCGAAGTTATCTACAACTTCGCCTACAGTACTGTTCAGAATAAAATTTTTATTTTTGGTTTCTTTGAGTGCTCGTTTGTATTTCTTCCAAAGTTGACTTCTATAAATATTACGGAACTGGTGAAAATGGAGGTGGAAGCAGGTTCAGCTACTAAGGCACCGAAAATGCTTAAGGGTACCGATTTCGTGGCTTGGAAAGATCGGTTTGAGCAGTATGTTAAATATCAAGATGCTAAGATGTGGGTATGCATTCAAGATGGATACATTCCACCAACGGCTTTGTATGAGGGTCGTGAACAAATTAAGAAATACAATAAGATGGAAGAGGAAGAAAAGAAGATGTATGAGGCTGAAAGCAAAGCTCATGCTGCGATAACAATGGCTCTTCCACAAGAGATTCTTCACACCTTCAGGAAATATAAAACCGCTAGAGAGCTATGGGAAGCGCTTGAAAACCGATTTGAAGGTAATGTGGGGATACGTGCATCCAAGATTAAGCTACTCAAAACCCAATTCTCGGTGTTCAAGTACTTGAAGAATGAATCACTTGATGATATCATCACAAGATATTATCACCTGATGACCGAACTCAGCAATTATACCATTGTTTACAAAGAAGAGGAGATCGTAGAAAAACTCCTTGATGCTCTCCCACCGAAATGGGAGATGTACACTGTCTTGATGAGAGAAGATAAAGAGTTTGCCAACATTGACTTGGAAACAGCAGTCAACAAACTACGAACTTTTGAACTTAACATGGTTCGAAAAGAGACACCAACTGATCAGGTTCAGGATCCGGGAATGTATGGTGAGAAAGTTAATTCAAGTTCAAGTTCGAAGTCAGAATCGTCTGCTTACTACTCAAAGGGAGACTCGAGCTCTAACTCAATCATGATGGTCATGTAACTCTCAACATGGATGGTGATGTGTGTTTCGTAGCTGGTGGATCAAACACTTCTAAACCTAAAACAACAAAGGGTAGTTTTTCTTCAAGCGTTCCGAACAACAACTACTCTCAGATGCCCATGAGTGTTAAATCTGCTGAACAGCAATTTGCTCTCTATGCCTCTTTCATTGCTTCTTACGAAAATTACATTAAAGGTAAAATCGTTGATCCTGCAACTTTAGACGAAGACTATGATCAGATCGATGCTGATGATCTGGAGGAGATGGATCTGCAGTGGCAGATGGCAATGATAGTAAGAAGAGTAAAAAGGTTTATGAAGAAGACTGGTAGAAAATTCGTTGGTGAAAGACCAGGTTTTGATAAGTCAAAGGTTCGGTGTTATAACTGTCAACAGAATGGACACTTTGCTAAAGAATGCACAAATGAACGTGTAGAACGTAGTCAGAACAGGCCAACACAACCGAATGGGGGAAGTAACGAGAATAGGGCAATGATATCCAGACAGAACGGGGAATACAATTGGAATCTGCAAGTTGAGGAAGTGTTCGAACAGGCCAACTTGGTTAACATCGAAACTGAAGAAAAAAACAGAAAGACAAGAGAAGATCAAGCTTATATGGCAAATGTGACAGATCAGCTCTCTGAGGTAAGTTCTAAACTCCCTTGTACAAAATGTGAAAATCTGTCTGAACAGCTGAAAACAATAACTGATCAGTTTGTTAGTTTGGATGCTTAATTTAGAACATTAAAAGAAGATCATTATTACACTAAAACTAGAGAAAAAAATTACACGGTAAAAATAAAAGCTAGTGAGAAAGATATCAGAAGTCTTAAAGCCAGTCTAGCTGAAAAAATACAGGTAATTGATCTTAGCTATGAAGTGTTAGAAGAGAAAACCAAACTAATTGCTGAAAGGGATAAACAGATAGCTGATTACCAGGTGAAAGTGGTGGAACTAAACAGAAAGCTTGAGCAATTTAGAAATTCCTCCGCAATACTTGATCACCTCGTAAGTGATCAACGTTCCCCAGTTAAAAGGGGAGGAATTGGATATTCTGAAGTTCCACCTCCTTATAATCATAACTATACTTATGATCCTAGTAATCAGAAATCTGTTGATGTTGAAATTGGTCAGACAGTTCCTGTTAAGGTTACGATTAAAGATCTAGAAGTTAGTAAAAGCGAAACAAGTAAGCCTATTTCTAATGTTAAGATTTCTGTTCCTAGTCCTGTCTCATCAAATTCGGACAAGACATCTGAGTCTAGTGAGACAAAAGAAGAGGCCGTGTTACTAAAACGTGGAGAGGAACATAAACCAACTGAAAAGAATTCTCCACTAAACCCGTATGTCCCACCATATGTTAGACAAACGGGCAGTAATGCAACCTCAACATCTAAAACAACTGTTGAGACGAAAGTTGAACACAGGAGCTGTTTCAGATGCAATCAAATAGGACACCTGATTGCTGATTGTACTCTGAATCAGAGATTCAGAGGTATGAGGCCTTCGAAAACTGAGAGTAGAACTAACAGTAATTACTATAATGGTAAAAATGAAAACTCATCAAAGTTCAGATATTGGACTAATCCAGGTTTTCAAAGAAGTCGATCTCAGTTTTTCCCTGTTAACAACCAAATCATTAGTAATAATTCATTTAATTCACGAAGGTTTGGATGGCCTCAGAGTCAATCTACTAGAAGGTATCCTTTTAGGACTTACAGAAATCATTCTAATACTAACTTTGGACAGCCAAAGTACGGGATGCCTTTTAACAGATTTAATCAACCCAAGACCAATAGGTCTTGGGTCCCCAGATTTTAATCCTTTGCTTTAATCGTGCAGGAACAGTTGAACAGGGCTGCAAACAATCTATGGGTTGTGGATAGCGGCTGTTCCCGGCACATGACGGGTAACAAGAATTTGTTACACGAATGGAAACCTGTTCAGGGAGGTAGAGTAAGTTTTGCTGGAGAGAGTGGTGGAAGAATTACTGGAATTGGGACGGTGACTAATGGTAAAATGAAGTTAGAAAAAGTGAATTTCGTTGAAGAGCTGAAGCATAATCTGCTGAGTGTATCTCAGATCTGTGACAAAGATTACACTGTGCACTTTACCAAAAATGAAGCGATCGTACTGTATCCTGGTTTCAAGATACCAGAGGAATGGATAGTAATGAAGGCTCCAATGGAAAAGAATACATATGTTATGGACATGAGGTCGACTGAGATGGCAACAGAAGAATCATGTCTTCTGTCAAAAGCAACTGAATCGGAGTCCGAGTTATGGCATCGAAGAATGGGGCATATTCATCTTCGAAAAATGAACTACGTTGTCAAGAATGGGCTGGTGCTGGGTGTTCCCTTGAAAAATTTCAACTTTGAAGACCAATGCTTATCGTGCAAAAAGGGAAAGCAACACAAGAAATCTCATCACACCAAGAAGGTTAATTCAATAGTCAGTACCCTAGACCTACTTCACATGGATCTCTTCGGTCCCGTGAATGTAAAAAGCCTAGGTGGAACATCATACTGCTTGGTGATAACTGATGATTTCTCTCGATATTCTTGGGTATATTTCCTGAAGACAAAGGATGAAACGGTTCAGTTGGTAATGAATTTGATTACCAAGGTTGAGAATATTATGGGGAAGAAGGTTAAATACATCAGGACTGACAATGTGACAAAGTTCAAAAACTATCAGATGGAGATATTCTGCTTACAGAAAGGGATAGACCACCAGTACAGCGCTCCGTATACTCCGCAACAAAATGGGGTGGCTGAGAGGAAGAACAGAACGCTAATTGAAGGAGCCAGAACCATGCTGGCTGATTCTAAACTTCCTGTGGTGTTCTGGGCTGAAGCTGTTGCTACAGCCTGTTATATCCTTAATAGAGTTTTAACTGTTAAAAGATTGAATAAAACATGTTATGAACTTATGCATGGTAGAAAGCCTAACTTGAGTGGTCTCGAACCATTCGGGTCCCCGTGTTCGATATTAAAGACGAACTCAAAATTTGGTGAGATAGCCGACGAAGGTATTTTAGTCGGATATGTTGTTGGGACCCCAACAAACGAGTCTTTAATCTATCGACCAGCAAGGTTGAGGTGGTGTGTAACACTGACATCACAAGTTACAAATCACCAAAACCAAGCACGGGACCCGCTGGGGCTTTCGACTATGATAGGCTTTTTAAATCTTTTAATTTGCCTTACTTGGATTGTGCAGAAGTTGATGAGAGAATTGCTACGAAGATGCTTTATGATGAGGAAGAAAATTTTGTGCAACTACCGTAGTACGATGGATGTCAACCTTCCTCGTCAAATGCTGTCGATACCCCTGCTGCCTCTACAGAAGAGGAATTCTTCAATCCGTTTCATTCTCAACAACAATCACCCATTGATGAGCGACCTTCGAACCGGGAAGACAATCTGCAAGTCAGTTCGGTTCCGACTACGAGTGTTCACAAAAATCACCCTTTGGAGAACGTGATAGGTGATCTGTCTGACGGTGTACAAACAAGACGAAGCTTGAATGAGAACACTTGTGTTTACACAAGCATTAAAGATACAGGCATCATTAACGAATGCTTGTACACCTGCTTCATCAGCCAGATTGAACCAAAGAACTATCAAATGGCTCTCAAGGACAGCTCGTGGGTCGAAGCCATGCAAGAAGAGTTAGCCCAGTTCAAGAAGATGGAGGTATGGAATTTGGTTGCAAAACCGAAGAATGTACATGCGATTGGCACCAAATGGGTTTTCAAATGTAAGAGAGATGAGAAAGGAATAATCATAAGGAACAAGGCAAGGCTGGTTGTAAAAGGTTTTAATCAGCAAGAGGGGATCGACTACAATGAAGTGTTTGCTCCTGTGGCGAGATTGGAATCGATTCGATTGTTTTTGGCATTTGCTGCACACAAGGAGATGAAGGTGTTCCAGTTAGACGTGAAAAGTGCGTTTCTTAACGGTAAAGTCGATGAGGTTGTGTACGTTGAGCAACCTCCGGGTTTTCCTGACCCAGACTTTCCTGATCACGTGTACAAGCTAAGTAAAGCGCTATATGGGCTACATCAGGCCCCTCGTGCCTGGTACGCAACTCTATCCGATTACTTGCTTGAGAATGAATTTGAAAGGGGAAAGATCGATAGCACACTGTTCGTTAAGAGAAATGGAAGAGACTTTCTTCTGGTTCAAGTCTACGTGGACGACATCATCTTTGCTGCATCAAAAGTCGCCATGTGTCAGGAATTTGAAGCCGTCATGAAAAAGAGGTTTGAAATGAATGCTATGGGTGAACTAACTTTCTTTTTAGGACTGCAGGTTGATCAGAAGAAAGATGGGATGTTCATTCATCAGACTAAATATGTCCAAGACGTTCTCAAACGCTTCAAGATGGAGGATAGCACTCCATTTGATACTCCAATTTTCGTCAACCATAAACTGGGTGCTGATTCAGACAGTGATGCAGACGTGGACCCCACCCAATATCGGGCAATCATAGGTTCTTTAATGTACTTAACTGCATCTAGACCTGATATTATGTTTGCAGTTTGTCTTTGTGCTCGCTTTCAGGCAAACCCAAAGGAATCTCACTTGAAGGGTGTGAAGAGGATATTGCGGTATCTCAAAGGCAAGCCTAAGCTAGGGTTGTGGTACACGAAAGGAGGAGACTTGGAGTTAGTCGCCTACACGGATTCTGATTATGGAGGATGCAATCAGAATCGGAAGTCAACAACAGGTGGATGTCAGTTTCTTGGAGGCAGATTAGTGTCATGGCAGTGCAAGAAGCAAACCTCAGTCGCCATTTCTACCTGTGAAGCAGAATACATGGCAGCATGGAACTGCTGCTCCCAGGTTCTTTGGAAACAACAGCAATTGCGCGATTACGGTCTGAATTTCACTCATACTCCTATTTTCATAGATAACACTGCTGCTATCTCAGTAACTAACAATCCCGTTAAGCATAGCAAAACTAAACACATTGACATCCGTCATCATTTTATACGGGATTGTGCTGAGAAGAAATTGATAGTGCTCGAAAAGGTTGATTCGTTAGATAATTTCGCTGATTTGTTTACTAAAGCGTTTGACAAAACTCGTTTTCAAAACCTTGTTGAGCTAAATGGGATGATCAATCCCGAGTAACCGTGTTTTTCGTTTTTTACTTGTAAAAAAAACAAAAAAAAAACAAAAAAAAACGTCACTATCGCTTAGAATTATGTCGGTTGCTTCAGTTTGAAGGACATATCTTCGGATATGTTTGGTACTTATTTCTACCTGTAGAGTATGAGGATAGCCATTAACCAGATGACTGAAAGTGACCGGGGCGGTTTATAATGTGTTTTTATTCTTTCGCTGAAAATTAGTCGTTCATACTTAGTTAGAAGGACACATACTCGTATGTGGTCGGTCCAGCTGATCCATTGGATCTTCAGGATAGCCGTTTACCTGAAGACTTCGACTTGATCGGGGCGATAGAAGTTGAAATTTTTTTTTGGGAGATGAAATAATTTTTCAAGTCTACTACTTCGTAAGAAGTTTCTTTACTATGTTTAAAAGAAAATTGATCCAACCTTGGAAAGTGATAGACAAACTGATTCTGTGCGCTTAACTAGTGAAGTTATTAGGCCTAAAAGACTTTAGAACAGTCATTGTATGTCATGGTAGCTTTTTATGGTGCGTTAAAATAGAAGTGATACTAACTAAATCTCCTCGATTTTACGTGGAAACTCCTTAAGAGTTGTGCATGTCTCCATATATATCTTTCCGAATGATAGGCAGAAAAGCGATTACCCAGTCATACACGAGCCCGTGAGTGTTCTGATTCCCGAGAAGATGGTGTGTCAAGAAACTGCAGTGATCCAAATTCGGGACTTGCAGTAGTTTACTTGAAGCTGTGTAAATCTTATTATTAAAAAAAAAAATTATTATGTGTTACTAAGACATTCTAGAGCTTATAATGTTAATACTTCTCAATCAAGATGCAAGAAAGAGAACGGGAAGAAGACTCTACAGATCGACGTGTACTTACAATTTAATCAGACACTACGGGTCGAGGTCAACTCGGGGTGACTTGGGGAAAGCCAAATACGCTTTGAGAATAGATAGGAGACATCATAATCTCTGATGTGTTGCCCATTTATATTTTGAGCTAAATTGAGCCTAACCCGTATCACAGAAGCGATGAAAACCATTTTAAGTTATTTACCTGCTTACAACCTGTTTCTTTATGTCATAATACAGCTGAACATGGATCTGTGTGACAGTCACTTAATTAGTATGATTCCTGTTCGGATCTTTTCTAAAACTTGGTAGTCCCTGTCGAGACTGAAATTTGATCCCGTGTACTTTATTTTTAAAATTTATTCTACTTATGTAGTTGTATGATTTTATACCTGGTTACTTGGTTCTTGATCGGATCAGTTAACTCTTTAAAGGAAGTTTTAAAGGTTAATGGCATAATGTTCAATTTATAAGGGTCTGTTTGGTGAAGTTTCATATTGAGCGAAGTTGAGGGAAGAGGCGAAGTTAACCCTAACTTCGCCTGTATAACCTTGACCCTATATAAAGAAATTTTTTTTGTTCAAACTCATTATTATTTTCTAAAACCGGCGAACTTATCTTCCAGTAACCTAGGCGAAGTTATATCTCGAATCACATCTTGTTGTTTTTCTCAGTTTCTAATCCGATTTAAAGGTGTGTAGTGTCATCATATCGTATAATCACTGACAATGGCGTTAATCAAAGGTCGTTTTGATCAGTTACTGACACCGTTCATTCGAAACCTCAACACCCGCTTTTCAAACTTATTTTCACGTGGTCGTAATCAACTTGATCGTCTAGATCGTCTCAAAAACATGTTTTGGTTGAGTCCGCAATCTCCAAATTGACCAAAATCACTTCGTTTGAACGTCTAAACTGTTGCCGATTCATATTCAGGCGAAGTTACAGTTTAGGCGAAGTTATCCTTAACTTCGCCTAAGGTTTAACTTCGCCTGATATTTAATTATGTAACAGTATATGAGGCGAAGTTGTGGTTAGGCGAAGTTATCATTAACTTCGCCTGGCCCTTTTAATTTTTATATTAACTGTTATCAGGCGAACTTAAAGTTAAGGCGAAGTTGTTCCCAACTTCGCCCCACCCATAACTTCGCCTTTACAGGATAAATCATAACTTCGCTCATGGTAATAGGCGAACTTGTGATTTGACTTTACGATTCTCTAACTTAGACTGTTTTTGTTGCAGAAATGGCAGTTGTTGCTGGAGCAGGTGGTGCTGGAGGTGACGAAGGAGGAGAGAACAATCGGCAGTTTTTCCCGGGGCATAACATGTACATTACTCTGGACCCGAATACGAGCGGTGTTGATGATTTCCGCGAAATCATCACGTTTCTTATCCGCTCGCGTATCTTCCACGCTATTACTACAACACTGCCTATCTCTTTGCCAAACATAGAAGATTTCTGGCAGACAGTGGAATATGACTGTCGAGTCGAGCCCCCGGTTATGCGTGCAACGGTTAACAATCAAATAGTGCAGTTCTCATCTGAGCAGATCAGGGTGGCTTTGCAGTTTGGGGATGAAACGAGAGACGATCCTACAGACTTCGTGGCTCCATTCAGAGATGGTGCTTTTCTGAGAATGGGATATTCTGGTCCATTGGGAGATACTCAAAGACGAAAGGGATTCTTGTTAGACCAATGGCGATTTCTTATGCACGTAATGATCGTGTGTATGTCAGGGAGAAAGGCTGGTACAGATGGAATGGGTGCGACCATGCAGTCGGCAATGACATCACTGACTTAAATAAGCGTTATAGCTTTAGTCAGATGGTGTTCTACGAGATAGACCGTCAAAGACGAGCGGTGGCGTGTGAGAGATTTCTGATGTATCCAAGATTCCTGCAAATGATCTTGAATCACGTTGCTCCCACGTTACCTCAGCGCCGCCCGATTAGATATGTGGAGAGTGTAAGCAAGAGGATCTTCGCTCAGTGCAGATCATCAAGTGCGAGGAGCAAACCTGAGCTCCGTCCTCGACATACTCCATTATTTGGGTACTTGATCAATCCAGAGTATGTCCCAGCTCGTGGGGATGAGTTTCGGGATCCGGCACCACAACAGGCTGGAGCACCTCAACCACCACTTGAGGTACAACAACCTTTACCTGCTGCTCCTGTTGTGGCACCGGAGGAAACTGTAGACCTTGAAGCTGCTTTTGGCGGTCAAGGTTTCTTCGATATGGAACGTGTTGATCCTGAGGAAGAGGTGCAAGTCTCGGTTGCACGGGTTACTAGTGTGAATGTTGCTATGGCAGCTACGACGGAGGCTGATTCTGATTCTTCAGATGATGATGTGGCTGAAGCTAGACGGATTTTAGTTACACAAGAAAGGATTCATGGGAAGAGGAAGAGAGACAATGATGACTGTGATTGGACTTTGAGGAAGATTTACATCAGTTGGTCCGTAGATCGAGAAGGGAAAGGGCAGGTGCAGGTTCGGGAGCTGGTGAGAGCTCAAGGGTGGTTCGTTTCACTCCACCCGCACTGTCTGGTATGACTATAGTCCCTACACCATTGCTAGTTACAGGGCCAAGCGCCACGGATGTTCCCGTGGTGACTACCTCATCTTCGTTTGGCATACCACCCACTACATTCCAGCTCTCGGCTCCGGAGATTGTGTCCTTTCCACCTACAACTCTTACTTCATCGGAGGTCGTAGCAAGGTTTGTTGAGTCGACAGTTGTTGCTACTGCAGGGTTGTCGGTTACGATACCACCTGCGGTTACGTTTCCACCTGTTTCTGAGGTGACGGTTACATTGGGAATCCCTCCTCCGTACGCTCAAGACATATCACATCTGAGGTTTGATTTCGATGCAACCCTATCCGACTCGGAAAGAATAGCAGCGCTTGAAAGGGTCGTGGCAGAACAATCAAGAGTAAATCTTATCCAGACCCATGCTATTCAGCGCCTCGTTGCGGAGAATCAGATTCAGTCGTCCCTCCTGATCGAGCATGGTAAAATAATTGATGCCTTGAAACAGTTCTTGGCATCTCAGGGGGAGACGAGCTGTAAGGGTGACGAGCTGAGGACAAAAAAGAGCAACGATCGAGACGATGATCCCAATGCATCGAAAGGTGCAGGTGGAGAGTTGCCAAGAACTGAACAAGCTCTTGGGACTTCCACATCTCAGGGGGAGTCAACGAGTGCAGCTGGCGGTTCAGGGGGTGATGATGTGGTGGTTGTGGATGCTGAGGAGATGATGGATGATGATATTGTAGGTGACGACGATGTGTTACCGGTTGAAGAGATTGAGAAGATTGGGGCTGAGATTGTCATTGATAGTGAGATTGAAGAAGGAGAGATTGTGGAGGAGAACGTTGAGCACGAGATTCCGGAAGTTGATAAGTCAGATATGGGAGGCGATGAGACGGAATGGGAGGAGCAGCCAAGATGGAAAGAAGGCTACGCTCAGTGGTTCGTAAAGACTAAGAAACCGGCAGTCCCTACTATGTTCAAGAAAATTACAACATCAGGGGTTATGCTAAATCGAAAAAGGGGATTATATGCTGGTTATATGATGAGCAGTTGAGGCTTTTTGTGATTAAACGGTATGATGGGGTTCAGTATTTCAAGAGGTTTTTGAGATCGTTGAATACGTTGCCTGAGTGTGAAGTGAAGGACTTAGCCAGGTTGGGGTTGATAAACAGGAGTGATGATAACATGGCTAGGATCATTGGGAAGATAGTCTGGAAGGAAAGCATAAAGGAGAAAAAGTTCGAGCTGTTGAAACCACAGAAAGGAAAGCTCGTTGAAGACAAAGATAGAGGAATGAGAGCAGATGGCAAGCCTTGGATGATAATGAAGTATAAGCCGATCCGGTGTCTAAAAGAAGTGCCGATGAAACAAATGCCCAAGGATGTGCTCAAAGATATGAAATGGTGGTACGTTGATTGTGAAACAGCTGAAGCAGTAATGGAAGATGAAGATGAACAAGAGCTGATGAGAGTATATGATCCTATGCATTTAGTGAATTTGTCTCAAGCTGATCTGCAGGTGCTGAACGAGAAAAAGATATTTTACATTCCTGCTTGGAAAGAAGAAGCAAAGAAATATCAAAGAGTAGTTTCAGTTTGTGTACGAGAAGGCGTTCATGCTTGAAGATGGAAGATACAAGAGTTTTGGGATTACGAGACACGTGTTTGAAGATAGAGATATGAAGCTACTGCCAAGGGGGAGTCTGTTGGTACATGATGTCAGTAGTTCAGTATATAGTGTCTGTAATCGAGTTAGTATGTTTTGTATTTGGATTTAAGCGAAGTTGTCTCACAAGTTCGCCTGATATGGGCGAACTTGTTGAACAAGCGAAGTTAGTGACAACTTCGCCTAAACATGTTAGGCGAAGTTGTCATATGATAAATACGGATAGGTTACGGCTTGTTTGAAGAAGTTGTTTTAGAATTCGTGTAATCAGTGATCGGTGTATCACGTGTTTCTAGTTGCAATACAACGTGTTCTTTGTTTATTGTAACGTGTGTTTGATTGTGTTTAACGTGTATCGTCTTCTACGCTCGTATCGTCTTACGTAGGGATTCCGCACCTACGTAGAACGAGATATTCCGTGTAGATCCGGCTGGGAACCTACACAAACCCCATTAAACTTGCAAAATAAATTACCAATTAACATTTTCGTACGTGTATATAAATATGTATATATTATTATATTCATAAATTTATATTTTCTCAATCTAAAATCCTAATGCAAATTTAAAAGATATATATATATATATATATATATATATATATATATATAATTCTTACTCGTCTAACCAAACGTTCACCACTAGTCTTTCAAACAAGTGCTCACGTTTTACATAAGTGATGAAATATTTAAATAAGTAAAGGTATACTTATAATATTGGCTTTTATTATAAAAAAAGAGAGAAACTTGTAAATATTATACATATATATATATATATATATGCAACTGTTTTTGTTTCCATTTCAAATAAAGTTAATATAAAATATATTTTCTTTTAAACACTTTATCAATCCCGAATCCGTCATAAACCCATTCCATCGTGTCTAGTGCATTTATTTTCGATTATATATTTATTTCTTACATACCTTTAAATTAAGATAAATAGTTGATACCTCTCGTGGAACTAACTAGTTCACCTTAACCGTACCATCTTCTGTTCACTGCTTTCCTTTATCCAGGTGAGTTTGCATATCCCGGTTTTCTACCTTTTACATTTTGGGGGTAGCATGTATACCTTATTCACTTTTACTCATGTTTTATTGCCTTATCTATTCAAAACACAATTCAATATATGCTTATATGTGTTCGTTGCATGCTCTATGATTATGCTTTATATTATTAAACGTTTATTTTAGGTTTGGTCTTTGGTATCTCATCCTCATCTATTCTCATCTAGTATGATATACATTTACCCAAGTACAACGATTTCGTATCAATAGGAACGGGTCCACATCTATTTAGTTGTTTACATTTTCATAAAAATTGTAATGCTCATAATTGACATATGAACTGTGATTATACATACATACATACATACATATATATATAGGATCAGGATCATGTGAGAACTTTTTGGGAATTGAGAACTATGAGAACCATTTTGGACCACAAAAAAACCCAAAATTAAAAAAAATCATAAAAAAAACACAAAAATTAAAAAATTAAAAAAACTAAAGTTCTTATTTATCATCCCGGTTTCTAAAAAAAAGTAAAAAAAATTCTCGGTTTAGCTAAATTATACATATACATATATGTATAATATGTACATATATGTACACACATGTTTTTTTTCTATACACATATGTATAATTTAAGGTAAATGATAATGTACATATGTGTACATTACATAACTAGAGATTAAATGAAAGTATACATATGTGTATAGCTATAATACGAATTAAAAAGAAAAAAAAATCAGTTTTTTTATTATACATATATGTATAATATGTACACACATGTTTTTTCCTATACACATATGTATAATTTAAGGTAAATGATAATGTACATACGTGTATATTACGTAACTAGAGATTAAATGAAAGTATACATATGTGTATAGGTATAATACGAATTCAAAAAAAATCGGTTTTTTTTAATGAAATCGGAATGAAATATAATAATTTTGGTTTTTTTTACTTTTCAAAAATTTTTGTTTTTTTTTTTAATTTTTAAATATTTTTTTAGGGGTTCTTTTTAGTGGTCCAAAATAGTTCTCAAAGTTCTCAATTTGTCAAGGGTTCTCTTAGGATCCTTATCCTATATATATATAAAAAGAAAAAAAATTTCGGTTTTTTTTATTTAATGAAACCGGAATGAAATATAAGAATTTTGGTTTTTATACTTTTTTAAAATTTTCGGTTTTGTTTGTTTTATAATTTTTTTAATATTTTTTTCGAGAGTTTTTTTAGTGGTCCAAAATGGTTCTCAAAGTTCTCAATTTGCCAATGGTTTTCTTAGGATCCTTACCCTATATACATATATTATATATATATATATATTGGGGTGGTTCTAGTGAAAACTCCTCTTAAAAAGAAAACTTAAAAACTACTAAAAACTTCTAAAAAACTATTTTGAACTTTTTAAAAACTTTTTTTTTGAAGTTTCTTTTTTTTCCATTGTTCTTATATATTGTTATTGGTTAAAAAAAAAAACCTTGTCGGTAACCTCGTCGGTATAGTGCGCATATGTAATAGTGTGCATTGCATATATGCAAAAGTGTTTGTATTGCATAGAATACAACACTATTGCACATATTTGATACACACTATTGTATATATGCAATATAAGACTAATACACACATCGAATACACATTAGTACATATGTGTAATATAACATTAACGCACATGTGCACCACATCGACTTTTATTTTATTATTTTTTTTTTTTTCCATATAACACAACACTACTACACATATACAATACACAAATATTGAATATATGCAATAAAACACTATTAAACTCAAAAATACATAGTAATACACATGTGTAATACAACGGTATCGCACAGTAATACGTTTGTGCATTACAACGGTTTTTTTTATTTTTTTTATATTTTTCGAGTGAAATATAAGAAAATATAAGAATAATGGCTAACACAGAATTTTGAAAATATATTTTTTTTAATTAAAAATAATTCTTTATGAGTGTTTAAGTTTTCTCTCTAAAGGTGGGTTTTCTCTTGATCCTCTCCATATATATATATATATATATATATATATATATATATATATATATATATATATATATATATATATATATATATATATATATATATATATAAACTCAAACTTATGTATTCTCACTAACATTCGTGTTGACAAACTTTATTTTTATACATGCTACAGGTTCAAGTATTTGATGTAATCAAGATCGAAGATGGTTAGTTGGTCTTAGGATATTTATTCAAATTATGAATATGATTCAGTTATTATAATTGTGTACGTGTTTAATGTTAATTAAATTAAATAACTATTGTCGCTTTAATTAGTGTCTATTGAGCTACTGTTCAATCAATACGTTATGCCTCGGCATGTTCCGCCATTGGTCAGGGTGTGACAGAATCAAGCGATTGAATAAGCCATAATCAGCGAATGAGACAGGGGAATGGTCAACGCATGGCAACGGATAAACAATAGCATCGTATGAACTATTTTGAAAGCAAATGAACTATCTCGGAAGCAAATAATGAACAGTTATCAGAGACAGATCAAGCGAATAGGTAGTTACGACGGTTACATTAAACTTTTGATCAAGTGTATGAACTCATAACTCTAGCGAATGAACTCATAAAACCAACGTATGAACTAATCACCATTTTCTTATCTTTAACCATCTAATCCCTAACAAAATCAACCAAAACAACCAACTCACTATCCATTCATCAAATGATTAACCAACACATCTTCAAACATCAATTCATCGTCCAAAGAAAAGTTTAATTTTGAGCTAGTCAAGTCAAATTTCATCAACTATAAGCACTGTTCACTCCCGCCATTACTGAATTGAAATCCAAACCAATCGAATTTAACCATTTTGATCCAATTGATCAAATAATCATTCACTTACAACTTGACGAATTGAATTCGATCATACACGATGTTAATTATCCAGTAACTTCAAACGAATTGTAACACCCCGGCTTAAAGGGAAAATGCCTAAGTGTGGCGTACAGATTGCTCAAAACACATGTGACAATATTAAGTGACAGTATTATCATTAATTTATTTAAACGTCAAGTACACAAGTTCATAAACAAGAAATACATGGTAATATAAGAAAATTAAACAACTTGTCTATTTATTAATATAACCTAAGTACTAGTGTCTTCTCGAAAACAGCATCCTCTAATGACTATCCCTGTAGCACACACACACACACACACACACACACACACACACATATATATATATATAATAAAATCATACAATTCCACGTGACATGTGTAATAATCACGCAAGTAAGGCCCATACCAGTTGATAACAACCAACGAACTCAGATAATGAGGTCTTTTTCCACTCATAATAAAATGGTCCTGAGTACAAAGGGGGAGCGTATGATCATACTTATTGAGGCTACCACATGCAAGTGAGATTTGAGCAAATAATCAAGTAACACACAAGTCCATGATATGAAGTGTAGTTTGAATATACGAATACTTAAGCAATTGTTTTGGTAGGATATATATGCTACTCCCAAAGTGTAAAAGCGTTAAAAAGGGGGTGTGAGAAACTCACATTTGAAATTGAAGATGAAATAGAAACAAAAGCCGAAAGCGCGCTAAAGAAAATGAAGCGATCGAACCTCACGAACTATAATTAAAAATACATAATTAAAATCTAACTAACGGAATTATACAAGTTAAATAATTAAGTTTTAGAGATTATGCATTATTTTAATATATATTTAATTATTCTATGGCATTTTAATGGTAATTCAACGTTTTAATATTATTTTAATATTATTTGACTAATTTATTTATCACTAATATGAGGATTTTATTATTTATGGAACACTGATTTTAACGATATAATTTTATTCCCGAATACATTTATTTTAACATATTATAAATATTAACGAAATAGAAACAAATACAATACTAATGGTTTTCGCGAAAACTTAACGGGTATGAAAAGTAGGTTTTTAGATGAAAATTGGTAAAATTAGTTAATAATTAATTTTAGTTAATTTAAAATAATTTTGTTTAATTTATAATAATTTTTAACAAATTAATTCGGTTAATAATAAAAGAAAAGTGATTTTAAAAAAATAAAAGAACAAAAACGGTAGACTCGGGTTTGAACCCGGGTCTGTAAGACAACACCTAGGAGAACTAACCAGTTGGACCAGGCTTGATATTTGATAACATAACAGAAACAAAATTACTTAAACTAATAACCATGTTCATTTTTATAATTCAAACCCTAGATTTCAAATTTTGTAAATTGGTTCCATGTACGGTTAATTTACGTTAGGGGTTTTATTATGTGGCTAAAATGATCATAATGCATATGTTGATTACCTAGAAATGTTATGGATTGATGGTGAACGGAGTTTGGCCGGAATCCTAACTTGGACGATCGTAAGAGAATTCAGAGGTATTTTAGATGAAATTGAAGGTAGTAGCAAGTTTAGATGATGAATTAGATGCTTTATATAGGCTCAATTGGAGCGTATGGAGTTAATTGTTCGTTATTGCATTTTTAAAATATATCCGGCGATTCCGAGTTTAAATTACCCATTATTGGTTGTTATAACGTGTCATTTACGATGATTACAAATTCGCCTTTATGGTTTAAGGTTGTACGAGTCTTTAATTGAGTTAATACGCGAGTTTAATGATGTTAAATGGTTGTCGGAAACTGTTTTAGATCGTTGGAATCTAACGCCAGGTAAACGCACGGGAGGGAGGGTGAAGAGGGTTGGGTTTTATATTATATTATTATTATTTAAATTAAGTTACACAAATGGTCCTTGCAGTTTCAATTATTTTAAAATAGAAATTAAAATATTAATACAATTCAATCCCTTAACTTTGAAATATGTTAACAATGGAATAAAGTTATAATACTTGGATAGTTTTCAAATTGTTTAAATTTAATAAAACTTTAAACCTTGGAGTTTCATTAATTGATCAAAATGAATAGAAAATGAACAAAAGATAACCTTAAATCATTATGAATATTGTATTAATGATGAACGACAAACAAGAATACATTGAAATGACAAAACAGGTAGGCATAATGAATACAAATACAAATACAAATAAAAATAAAAAATGGCGAATGTCACACGAATGAACCAATTAAACTCCGAACCCTAACTATACGAACAATTCAGTCCTTAAAACACTTGAAATGACCTAAATGTTCAACAGATCAATGAATCAGACATCAAACACAGCCCATTCGCTTAAAATGCTAGTAACCGCTCTAAACAACCTTCATGAACTTGCTTTCATTAATAACTGACCATTCGATGAGGATCTTAGTCATTCGTTTGGTGTTTCCTGCCATTCACTTATGAGATTGGTCATACGTTGTGCGATCAGCGTATGAACCTCAATCGTTTATTGTGTGGTGAATACATATTCAAGCGTATGAAGACCTTGATTAGGCATATGGAGATAGTTTTAAGTGAATGACAAATTTTCTTGGCAAATGAGGGGTGTTTTCGCTTACCACATGGAAAATGGGTGTTTCCGAAATAAAAAAAAGATTTCAGAAATATTTTCTTAAACAAAATTTTTCTGGGATATTCCGAATAAGGGGGGCATTCTTCTTATACATTTTGGCAACAATATTTTCAGGCCGAATTTTCACGCGTATCTACTGGTTGAAGGGGAGAACAAGACTGTTTATACGATCTTATTCGAGATTTTTGAAGATTGTTCAAGACCTTGCCAAATTTATTAAGAAAAGGGGGATATAAAAATTTCAATGAGTTTATTTTGATTGGTATCCTCCTATAGTTTCAAGGGTTTCTTGATAAATTACTGCAATTGAGATGATAATACATTTTGAGAAAGCTACGTTTAATTGAGTTCAAGACTAAACAAGTGCATAATATTTTCGATTGCTGATTGATTCCTTCGAGACTGAAACCGAACTATGTTGGCTACAAGTGTCTATTCGTTTACTTCTTTATGAAGGATTCAATTATTGACTATGTTGGCTACGAGTATGCAGATGGTAAGCCATTCGAAGTCTCCTAATAACTAGTTGCAATAAAAGCTATCCACAAAAATTAAAAAAAAAAAGTAAAAAAGAAAAATAAAACACCGTCACAAATGTTTTGAGATATATTACTCTTCAATTAGATAGTTATCGTAAAGGGAAAATTTCCAAAATACACATTTCAGAATCTATTTTCGAGTTTACACACACTTTGCAAGATATTCCTGAAATACGCACTTAAACCTAGTCTAGACGAGTAGGAAACATAACCAGGCGATAACCACTTAAATGAAGACACATGGACAAAAAAACAAAAGTCTATCATACTCTTTCCTACTAGTTTCCCCCTAATTAATCCATCCCTGTTAGTTTACCCCACCCCCTCCTTCCTTCTTATATACCCATTCCAACTAGTTCCACCTAATATACCCATCCCAACTAGTTTAGCCCCTTAATATACCCATCTCTACTAGTTTTCCCTTAAGACACCTGTTCATACTAATTTTCCTTTAATATACTCGTCTCTATTAGTTTCCCCACTAAGAGCATTCACAACCCATTCCCTACCCTATATCCTTATATATCATATTATTACACTAAAAATCACTATTTTTTCTCTCTCCTGTTTAATTAAATAATACTTTTTATACATTTATCATTATCTTTTCTCTTTCCTCCACTCACAAACACTTTTAGAAAATATTAAAAAATTATACGGTATGAACAGTGAATCCCAAAATTTAACTTTCCTCTATAACATTTTCTCTCTCCTCTACTCACAACCACTCATAATCATACCATATAATTTACAAATCCCCCTCACAAAAATATAGGGAATGGGCTGAGAGCATTCCCAGCAGCATTTTTATCTCAATCTCTATAATTACACTAAAAAACACTATATTTTCTTTATCATTTACAATTAAATAATATATTTTAATATTTTTATCATTACTTTTTCTCTCTACCCCACGCACAACCAAATTAAATAACATTTAAAAGTTATAGAAGATAAACAGTGTTTCTCGAAATTTGCTTATCAACAAAAGTTTCTCTATCTCCTTTACTCACAACTATTCTATATGATATAAACATGTGGAGAATGCTCTAACATACGTGCTATTCATCCTACTAAAATCTATTTTTACTTTTGCAGCCAGCATCATTACGAAACAACAAACCGATCAGCATGAACTCAAAACACCTCACTTCCATGGAGTCAACGCCCATCAAACCGCTACTCATCCTCACTCTCACCCTCCTCTTCCACTTATCTTCACCCTCCGCACTCCCTAAACAAGCTCAACCCACCAAATCCGGCTACCTCACTGTCAATTCCACCACCGGTTCCGCCATCTTCTACGCCTTTTATGAAGCCCAAAACACCACCAACACTTCACTCTCTAACACCCCACTTGTCATCTGGCTTCAAGGAGGCCCTGGCTGCTCCTCCATGACCGGAAACTTCTACGAACTCGGCCCGTGGCGAGTTACGGCTTCTTTAACACTTGAACCCAATCCCGGCTCTTGGAACCGGATATTCGGCTTGTTGTTTCTTGATAACCCGATTGGAACCGGTTTTAGTATTGCTTCCACACCCGAAGAGATTCCACGGGACCAAAATACCATAGCGAAACATCTGTTTATCGCGATAAGAAAGTTTATCGCTTTAGACCCGTTGTTTAATTCTCGCCCTATTTACATCACCGGTGAGAGTTACGCTGGAAAATATGTTCCAGCAATCGGGTACTATATTCTTAAAAGAAACCCGAGTTTACCTGTGTCAGAACGGGTAAATTTGTTTGGGTTAGCTATTGGAAACGGGTTGACCGATCCGGCAATTCAAGTAGGCACTCATGCTTTGCATAATTACAATCTTGGTTTAATAAATGAGAAACAGAAAACCCAAATGGAAAAACTTCAACTTGAGGCTATAAAGTTAACTAATGATGGTAATTGGAGTGAAGCTACAGATGCAAGAATCAAAGTCTGGAACTTTCTTGGAATGGTGACGGGTTTAGCGACTTTGTATGATTTTAGGAGGCAGATTCCTTATCATTCTGATTGGGTTGAAGAGTTTTTGAAAGACCCCGAGGTTAAAAAGGCATTAGGAGTTAACGAATCGATGGCTTTTGAGGAATGTAGTGATGTAGTTGGGGATGCATTGCACGCGGATGTGATGAAGAGTGTTAGGTACATGGTGGAGTATGTTGTTAAGAATACTAAGTTATTGTTGTATCAAGGTCAGTGTGATTTGAGAGACGGTGTTGTGTCGGTTGAGTCTTGGGTGAGGAAGATGAAGTGGGAGGGGCTTGATAAGTTTTTGGAAGCCGAACGGAGTGTTTGGAGTGTGAATAATGTGCTTGCTGGTTATGTGCAGAGGTCGGATAATTTGAGCCATGTGGTGGTGTTGGGTGCGGGCCATTTTGTGCCAACTGATCAGGCGGTTAACTCGCAAGCCATGATTGAGGATTGGGTTCTTGATAGAGGATTGTTTGGTAATAAGAATGTTCAAAGTCTATCTCATGATCTTTGAAACTGTTGTAGTAGTCTTGCATATTGCTAGTTCAAGAAGCTATCACACACGTTGATCTTTATGATTGCCATTGCTGTATTATGATTCAGTTGTATACTTATTTGATGGGTTCAATGCCAATGCTTAAGATGTGGTTCACAACCACTGTATATATAAATAAACGTAAAGGATCTATGTTAGCACTTTGTTGTAAGTTGGTTGTTTAGCTCATAATTTGATCCGTGTAGTTGCTGAAATTAGGAAGAAGTGAAGCGTTTTGCACTATTGGTTTTGCACAATTGGTAGCTAGTTATTATTTTTTTTTTTAGCCAATAAGTAATTCTCATTAAAATCAAAACGATTACAATAAAGTGGCAGACAAACGGGCAACAAGCTGCGTCGCAACCCCCTTCTGAATAGCCAATAAGTAGTTATTTTCGGTTTTGTGTTCTATTGTGTGAGAGCTTCGCAATGAAACACACAGTGTCCAATCGGAACTAAGATGAAAGTGACATCGACCCTCGAATTTGAGTGATTGCAATGCATACTGTGTTTAATGCATCTTTAGGACTACTGCGAACAAACTTTTTTTTTTCTAAAATCAAAAGGACTTTACTTTTGACTCATTAAACATGTCATGAATGTTTTTTTTTCTTTTTACTTTTAAGGATTAAACTTGAATATGATACGTGTTCTATTGGATCAAGTGGCGAAAGTCAATTGGGCCATGGGGTTTTTATGTTTTTTTAGTATAACACAAGTACCCAAAAGGCCAAAATCGACCGAAACGCCCGAAGTCGACAATGTTTTAACTTACCAACGCCCGAGTTTTATCGATTCATTGACAGGGACAGACCACGCTCAGGTTTTACAAACTCCTGGGTACCGACCTCTTTTTTTGGTTCCGGTACCGTAACCTACTCAACCGAAACTGATCAAATTCGCGTCGACTTACCGCAACAACAACCGGGACCACAACGCTCAGGTTTTACGGATCGAATAAATGTCGTGTTAAATTTTTTATTTTTTATATGTTAATTTAACGAAATTACTTTTTGGATTTTAACACTTGCGTTTTACCAACGTTGTTTACACTGTGACAAGCTTAATACGTAACAGATACTGGCCGAAATCACGTCTACTCACCGTCTAACGCTTGGGTTTTACCAACACCTAAATTTTACCAATACCCGAGTTTGAACGCTCGGGTTTTACCAACACCTAGATTTAACCAACGCTCGGGTTTTAAGTTTTTATATACTAATTTGACGAATTATTTTTTGGGCTTAACTCTGGAACCATTACTAACGTAACCCTTATCAACCAAATATGCCTTAATTCGTTGCCACAACGCACGAGTTTTACCAACACCCTAGCTTTACTGACCGAATAAAATTTTATTTTAAGTATGTTAATTTTTTTTATAGTATACGAGTGCTGACATATATATATTTTTTTTAAATTTTAAATGTGGTGACTTAACTTTATTTTTAAGGTTTAATTAGTTCCGGTACCGTAACGAATCTAACCAATTCCGACCGACTCGCGTTGACTCACTGTTGCAACTACCAGTTATTGTTACCGTCACGAAGTTTTTAATATGTTAATTTTAAGTTATACAAGTGTCGATACTTTTTTTAACGTTAACAGATTAATTTTTTTTATAATGTAGTGTCGGTATCTCAACCAACTTAACCCATATCAAATCCAACCAAATCCACGTTAATACATTGCCATAACACTACGGGTAAAAAAAGACAGATCTCAATTGCTCTGACACAACATGTAAAGCACTAGTTTCTTTCATTAGGTTCATTATGTTATTTAAAATGACATTAATAAGTCATAAATAAAATGAATAATTAATTATATAGAAATTCCCTAGTTCTATTGTAGAGGGAGAAACCAAATTTAACCAAAAAATTTTGAAAAATTTCAAAAAGTACCACTCAAACTCACGGAGCCGTGATATTTGAGTTTGTGTCGATGGATTTCACTAGCCAATAAATAATGCCACATGTCCAATGTCTGACACAAGCCTTGAGATTTCAAACTAAATCCATCGGATCTATGAATTTTAAAATCAAAACCGTCTCTTAAAAAAAAACGTCTCCATGATGATTTAGATTGCTTTCGTCTCCTTCGTTAGCGTTTTTTTTAGATCAATGATAGAGTGTATTCGGACATTCAAACTTTTTTAAAAACTCACGGAAGAGACAAAAGCAATCTGAAATATCAATGAGACGATTGTTTTCAAGGAGTCGGTTTTGATAACAAACTTCACGGATCCGACGGATTTAGTTTGAAATCTCATGGCTCGTGTCAGACATTAGACATGTGACATAATTTTATTGCCTATCGAAAACCATTGACACGAACCTAAATGTCACGGCTTCGTGAGTTATGGAAAAAAAATTTTTGAAGCTTCAAAATTTTTGGACCAAATATGGTTTCTCTCTTGAGATGGACTTTTTTGAGAATTTTTTTCAAGAAATTCCTTCATAAAATTGTCATTATTGTATTTAAATAAAATAATTATTTATAAAGCCTTAGTAGGAATACTAAAAGAACGTATGATTCATTTTCTAAAACACAAATATAGACAAATGAGACTCACCGCTAGAGAGGAAACTCTCACAATTTCTTCCATCACTATCTTCTTTTTTTTCTTCCCTCAAAAATCTAGAACATCATCTTAATCTAGAACATCATCTTACCCGGTGACTCCTTGAATGTGAGAGCAGTCTCCGACAGTACACATGTTGTTTCGGTTATTATACACTAGGAGACAGACACATTCGTCTAAGAAGAGACGTAAAATATGTTTAAAGCGACTCATATTAAACACCACTCCTCAACCGAAGTTAACAGATTTATTTTGTTTAAAAGTATGTTTGGCATGGAGCTTTTAGAGGCTTCAAGCTTCAAGCTTTTAAGAAAAAGTCTTGTTTGGTTGAAGAAGCTTGAAGCTTTTAGATGATGATGAAAAGCTTAAAGCTCCCACCAGTAGCGTTTAGAAAAAACTACAAACTTTTAGTATTTTAATTACTTAAATAACATTCCAAAATAAGTACATTTAATATTATTTTTTTTAGTTATGCCCATTTTGGTCATTTTATACATTTTGTTAAAAGTTCCAACTACTCTATCAAACATCTAAATATATCTAAAACTCTACAGCTACCAGCTTCAAGCCACCAGCTTCCAGTTACAGCTACCAACTAATTTTGCCAAATATACCCTAAATGTTGTTGTAAAAAAAATTAAAAAAAATAATAATAAAGCAACACCTATTGTTGAAGATAGTATGTTGGATTATTTTGTATCCAAGTAAGTTTTATTTATTTATACTTACTCCTTTTGTATGTATAATATAGTATTATTAGTTTCTAATGAATAAAGAGAGTATCTTTATTTTATCATTTGTAACAAAACTTGTGAGCCTAATTCCTATCTATTCGAGCTTAGCATTACATCATTAAAAGACATTATATATTACTTACCAATTTCATTAACATTGAAACATATTTATAATGCAAACTACAATTGAATAATATCTCAACAAACTAATTATAGATAGACTAATATAATATATACATATATTTAGAGGTGATTGTGATATACTATGACTAGATCGAAGATCGTCAAACGGAACATGTGGAAGTCCTTTGATGAAGATATCCACAATTTGGTACCGTGAAGGGATATAGAGAACTTTAATATGGCCTCATGCAACCTTTTCTCAGAAAAAGTGAATGCCCATTTTGATATGTTTGGTTAGTTAATGTTGTATGGGTTTTCTAGAAATATAAACAGTGCTAACATTGTTGCAACAAACAATGGAGCTTTGGTAATAGGATGCCGAAGCTACAAATACAAATTACGAAACCAACACAATATAAGAGATTGTATTAACTGTGTATTTCATTGATAAAGTTCCAGAATATATACAAAGAGATTTTCTAAATACAAGTCTATAAACAAGGTAATGATTGACATGAATATTGACAGCCATATACTATCTATAATTACAATTCAACTTTGAATGTTTGAGCGGGAATGAGTTAATTGTCTAACATGCCCCGCAAGATGGACGTTCTAGGAAGAAGACCAATCTTGGATAAAAGAAGATGATGCCGGTGCTTAAGTAGAGGCTTCGTGAGAGCATCAGCAAGTTGGTCATCACCAGCAATGTGAGTGACCTGTAGATTCCGTGCTTGAACCTTTTCATGTACAAAGTGAAAATTGAGTGCTGGATGCTTCATTTGAGAATGAAAAACTGGGTTAGCGGAATAGTGTGTAGCACTTAGATTGTCATAAGTAGTAGGTGTGACTATGGACAGATATCCAAGTTCCAACATGAGAGATATGAGCCATTATAACTCAGCGGTAGTGGATGCAATTGTGTGAAACTCGGCTTCGGTTGAAGAGCGAGCCAACGTGGGTTGTCTTTTGGAACTCCAAGAGACCGGGTTAGAGCCGAGGTATACTACGTAACCGGTTGTGCTGCGATAAGTCTGTTTGTCACCATCCCAATCGGCATCAGTGAATGCATGTAAGTGTAATGGGGAGTTGCGTTTAATGAGTAACCCATGGTGAATAGTGCCATGCAAATACTGAAGTAAACGCTTTATGGCAGACCAATGTTGTTCCGTTGTTGTGATAGTTTGTTAACCGTAAATGCAACATCCGGTCGAGTAAGAGAGAGATATTGTAAGGCTCTGACAAATGTACGATAATCTGTGGGAGATGATATAGATGCACCTTCCCCTTTAGCTAGCGGAACCGAGGTAGTCATCGGTGTAGATGTGGGTTTACTATCCATCATGTTGGCTCGAGTGAGGATGTCAAGAATGTACCTAGCTTGAGAAAGAAAAAGACCATGCGAGTGTGGTAATACCTCAACCCTGAGAAAGTAAGAGAGGTTACCCAAATCTTTGAGTGAGAAGCGAGTGGAAAGGGAAGTGATGAATGTATTTACCACCGATGAGTTAGGACTGGTGATAATAATATCATCAATGTATACTAGAACATAGATGGGTGAGGCGGTAGAGCGGTGGACAAAGAGAGATGAGTATGAAATTATACGTTTAAAATGAGCTGAGATAAGGAAAGACTTTAGTTCCTCATACCAAGCTCGTTAAGCCTGTCGAAGACCGTAAGTAGCTTTGTTGAGTTTGCGAACATGGTTAGGAAAGGATAGGGTCGATAAATCCGGGTGGTTGAGACATATACACTGTTTCGGTAAGTGTGCCTTGGAGGAAAGCATTGTTGATGTCGAGTTGACGAAGATACCAATTTTAAGAATTGGCTAAAGCAAGAGTAAGACGAAGGGTAGTGGGTTTGACTACCGGACTAAATGTTTCTTTATAGTCCACTCCAAGCCGGACCGTTGATGGAAATCCTTAGTAACAAGACGTGCTTTTAGTCGATCAACGGAGCCATCAGGTTTAAATTTAGTTCGGTAAACCCATTTACGTCCGACTAAATTAGGAACAAAGTTGGGGGGAACAAGAGTCCAAGTTTTATTATGCATGAGTGCGTCATACTTTGCATGTCCTTGCGCCATGACAAGTGTTTAAGTGCTTGGGTGATAGTGGAGGGTTCAAGAAAAGGTTGAGTGGTTGTGTTGTAGAGAATAAAGTCTGAATTATGATATTTAGGGTTCGGTTTATGTTGGGTTCGTATAGTGGGTGGTTGGTGATTGAGGGGAATATCGGGAATGGTGGAATTGGAAAAGTTGGAATTAGTTGGTTGAGAGAATGAGTTGGAAGTAGGCAAAGGAGTAGGAGTTATATGGTTGGTAGAATTTGGTGGGTTTGGTGGTTGTATGTGAGTGATGGTGAGAGGAATTCATGATTCTAGTGTAAATAAATTTGGAGTAGTGGTTTGAGTAAGTTGTTCAAAAGGAAATTGATGTTAAAAAAATGTACATGTTGGGAGATGTACACTTTGTTGGTGAGCGGATCAAGGAGGTGATATGCACTTTGAGAGGATGAGTAGCCCACAAAAATGCTCGGTTTTGATCATGGTTGAAGTTTGTGGGCTGTGTAGGGTCATTGCAATGGATATGATAGACAACCAAAACTGCGAAGTTTTTCATAGTTTAGAAGCTATTGGAATAGGCGAAAGAAGGGAGAGTCATTTTGAAGTGTAGTAGTGGGTAATCGGTTGATTAAGTAGGTGGCGGTAGTGAAAGCAAATGGCCAAAATTTTAAAGGAATTTTGTCTTGGGAAAGTAAAGCAAGACCCTTTCGACTATTTGTCGATGTCAGCATTCGGCATATCCGTTGTGTTCGGGTGTGTGAGGTGGGGAAATAAGGTGAGTTAAGTCACAAGAAGCAAGGTGAGGTGATAGCTTGATGTACTCACCTCCATTATCAGAAAAAAGCCGTTTGATTTTTCTTTAAAAAAATTTTCCATGAGTTTTTGGAAATGAGTGAATGTGGTTAGAGAATCCGATTTGTATTTTAAAGGATAAATCCAAATATACTTGGTGAAGTGGTCAACAAATATTATGTAATATTTAAGGCCGTCATATGAATGGGCGGGTGAAGACCACACATCGGAAAATATCAATTCTAAAGGGGCATTAGAGGTGAGAGAAGAGGTATGAAAGGGAAGTTTATGACTTTTATTAATGCAACAAACATTACAAGAATCATGAAAAGTCTTAATTGAAGGAACAAAAGATGACAAATATTTTAAAACTTTAAATTGATGATGTCCTAAGCAGTGATGCAAAAGGAAATCTTTATTGAATTGCAATGAGAAGACATGAGGTGGCTTGGTGGGACGGAGTTTATAGATGCCATGGCTACTTGTTCCGTGAAGGAGAGAAATGTGGTTTGGCAGTCATGATAACAAAATTCATAGAAAAGAATTGAATTAGTATATTGTTATCAATACATAATCGAGAAATGGAAATAATGTTACGGGATAGGGTGGGAATGCAAAGAACATTATTTAGAACAAAAGAAGTATTAGAAAAATGAAGAGTAACCAAACCAACATGAGTAATAGTAAGAGACGAACCATCTCCGATGACTAATTCCTCGGCACCGTTATATGGGGTGTGAATGGATAAAGCATTGAAGTCATTGGTAATATGATGGGATGCTTCGCTATCAAATAACCAAGGAGGGTTTGATGTGTTGTTATCTACTCCCATGAAGCAAGCTTGTGGCTGCCACTGTGAAGTATTTCTTTGAGAAATAGGTAGTACAACCTGTGGACATAATTTCTTGAAGATATTACAAGAGGTAAGGGTGTGTGTAAGACCTCGAATCCCGGGAATCCTACAGTTGGTAATCACGTCCACAAATTCACAAAAATTTAAAACCAAACGATTCGTTTTATTCAAAACAAGTTCAGAGTAAATAACAAAGGAAAAAGTGTAAGTATTTAAAAATCCCAAATACGGGTACAAGTGTCCAAAAATCAAATATAAATAAAATATCACTTTTATTTGAAATCCTCGACTAGAAATGCCTTCAACCTCCCGAGTAGCATCCAGCACGTCCAAGCGGTAGCATCCACTTCTTAACCTGAAAGTCAATCTAACATACATACAAAGTCAGCTTGAGCTGAGTGAGTTCAAGTTTTCATAAACGACATTCATTAAAAATTTAAATTCCATGAGTATGGAATGTAGGGGAAAATCATGAGTCCATAAAATCATAAATAGCTTTTCTTAACCAAATCATAAGTAAATAAAACATTAAACATCTTTTCACGCAGCACGGGCCTCCTCACCCCGGGTCTTCCCCGAGTAATATATTTGACCTAGTCACGGTTTAACAAAACCGTTAAAATCATGCAACACGAGCCTCCTCACCCCGGGTCATCCCCAAGTAATATATTTGACTCGGTCATAGTTTAATAAAACAAAATCATGCAACACGAGCCTCCTCACCCTGGGTCATCCCCAAGTAATATATTTGACTCGGTCGCGGTTTAACATACCAAACACGTGATACGAGCCTCCTCACCCCGGGTCTTCCCCAAGTAATATATTTGACCCGACCACGGTTTATAGAACGGAGGGCCTCCTCACCCCGGGTCTTCCCCAAGTAATATATTTGACCCGCCGGGTCATAAACATGCAACACGGGCCTCCTCACCCCGGTTCCACCATCTTCTACGCCTTTTATGAAGCCTAAAACACCACCAACACTTCACTCTCTAACACCCCACTTGTCATCTGGCTTCTAGAAGGCCCTGGCTGCTCCTCCATGACCGGAAACTTCTACGAACTCGGGCCGTGGCGAGTTATGGCTTCTTTAACACTTGAACCCAATCCCGGCTCTCGGAACAGGATATTCGGCTTGTTGTTTCTTGATAACCCGATTGGAACTGGTTTTAGTATTGCTTCCACACCCGAAGAGATTCCACGGGACCAAAAAACTGTAGCAAAACATCTATTTATCACGATAAGAAAGTTTATCGCTTTAGACCCGTTGTTTAACTCTCGCCCTATTTACATCACGGGTGAGAGTTACGCTGGAAAATATGTTCCAGCAATCGGGTACTATATTCTTAAAAGAAACCCGAGTTTACCCGTGTCAGAACGGGTAAATTTGTTTTGGGTTAGCTGTTGGAAACGGGTTGACCGGTCAGGCTATTCAAGTAGGCAAATGGAAAAATGAGAACCAAAAAACCCAAATGGAAAACTTCAACTTGAGGCTATAAAGTTGACTAATGATGGTAATTGGAGTGAAGCTACAGATGCAAGAATCAAAGTCTGGAACTTTCTTGGAATGGTGACGGGTTTAGCGACTTTGTATGATTTTAGGAGGCAGATTCCTTATCATTCTGATTGGGTTGAAGAGTTTTTGAAAGACCCCGAGGTTAAAAAGGCGTTGGGAGTTAACGAATCGATGGCTTTTGAGGAATGTAGTGATGTGGTTCGGGCAGCATTGCATGCGGATGTGATGAAGGGTGTTAGGTACATGGTGGAATATATTGTTAAGAATACCAAGCTACTGTTGTATCAAGGTCAGTGTGATTTGAGAGACGGTGTTATGTCGGTTCAGTCTTGGGTGAGGAAGATGAAGTGGGAGGGGCTTGATAAGTTTTTGGAAGCCGAACGGAGTGTTTGGAGTGTGAATAATGTGCTTGCTGGTTATGTGCAGAAGTCGGATAATTTGAGCCATGTGGTGGTGTTGGGTGCGGGCCATTTTGTGCCAACTGATCAGGCGGTTAACTCGCAAGCCATGATTGAGGATTGGGTTCTTGATAGAGGATTGTTTGGTAGTAAGAATGTTTAATTAAAGTCTATCTCATGATCTTTGAAATTGTTGTAGTAGTCTTGCATATTGCTAGTTCAAGAAACTATCACACATGTTGATCTTTATGGTTTTCATTGTTTTATTATGATTCTTGTATACTTTCTTATTAGATGGGTTCAATGCCAATGTTTAAGATGTGATTCACATGCACTATGTATATAAATAACCGTGACACATCTATGTTAGTTAGCCCTTTGTTTTATATTGGTCGTTTTGCCCATAATTTGAATATAGTTGCTGAAATAGGAAGAAGTGTAGCGTTTTGTACTATAATTTGTTGAACCTAAGCAGAGAAATGAGTTTATTTTCTTTTAACATAAATTTCCTTCGAGTCCGATAATCGGTCTAGATGGTGGCTACGCTCGACTTATCTCTCTAAAGAAAAACCCCTCCCTAGAGGAGAGCATAAGCTCCTGGATTAATTTGTCTTGGATTACCTGATTCACACTCGTCTTGATAATCCATGAATTTTTTTTGAAAATAAAAATGGTAGGAGAGGGTTTGTAATGATTCTTGAGATTATCACAAGGTGCTGAACAGGATAGGGGGTCTGTAAGTTTTTGTGAAAGGGATGCTCTTCTCTCATTGTTGTTCAAAGAAAATGCGAATTGCTCTATTTGATGTCGATTCACCCACACTTCCATTCTTTGTAGAGGGAGGCTAACCGCTTGTTGGTTGTGAGCTGTATGTGCGGTAACATCTACGCACGGCTCCATGAGAAGGATAGTGGAGAGAATAGCCTTTTTATACCTCATTCTCTTCTTCAATTGGGGGGGGGTGTCTGATCTTTCTTTTTTGGGAGAGTATCTCATGATCTTCGAAACTGTTGTGGTAGTCTTGCATATTGCTAGTTCAAGAAACTATCACACATGTTGATCTTTATGATTTTCATTGTTTTATTATAATTCTTGTATACTTTCTTATTTGATGGGTTCAATGCCAATGTTTAAGATGTGATTCACATGCACTATGTATATAAATAATCGTGACGCATCTATGTTAGTTAGCTCTTTGTTTTATATTGGTCGTTTTGCCCATAATTTGAATATAGTTGCTGAAATAGGAAGAAGTGTAGCGTTTTGCACTATAATTTGTTGAACCTAAGCAGAGAAATGAGTTTATTTTCTTTTAACATAAATTTCCTTCGAGTCCGATAATCGGTCTAGCTGGTGGCTACGCTCGACTTATCTCTCTCAAGAAAAACCCCTCCCTAGAGGAGAGCATAAGCTCCTGGATTAATTTGTCTTGGATTACCGGATTCACACTCGTCTTGATAATCCATGAATTTTTTTTGAAAATAAAAATGGTAGGAGAGGGTTTGTAATGATACTTGAGATGATCACAAGGTGCTGAACATGATAGGGGGTCTGTAAGTTTTTGTGAAAGGGATGCTCATCTCACATTGTTGCTCAAAGAAAATGTGAATTGCTCTATTTGATGTCGATTCACCCACACTTCCATTCTTTGTAGAGGGAGGCTAACCGCTTGCTGGTTGTGAGCTGTTTGAGGGGTAACATCTACGCACGGCTCCGTGAGAAGGATAGTGGAGAGAAATGGCCTTGTTGTACCTCATTCTCTTCTTCAATGGGGGGGGGTGTTTCTGATCTTTCTTTTTTGGGAGAGTATGCCAATATGATCTTAATGAGGTGCATGGATTTGCATCTGAATTTGTTGGGGTTCCCTCAACGGGTGCCTACGTCCCAATGTTTTGCGCAATAAAACCCTTTGGCCAAAGACTAGTGGTAGGTGGTCCACAGAGCCTCTATAAAAAGGGTAGCCTAGCATGTAAGCCTAACAATGAACTGTGATGAACCTCGACATGACCTATCTAAGATTAGGGGGAGATCCTCAATAGTGATGACCCTTTTACTCTTCCACGGACTGATACATGTATCGAATGCTCAAACGTGAAAGTTGACTCCTGGATTTGGAATCTAAGGGGTTGCTGTGATTAATCCTTTCTTTCCTCGTCCACTCAGGGGATGTGGACACACCTGCGTGGATTACATGCGTGGATTACAGGTGATAGTTACAAGAATGGTGGGAAAGTTAAAAGTACTAGAAAACATTTAGGGATGGATGTAGAACCATTGGACAAGGATAATTATTCTGGTCCTTGAAAAGGTGACGACTATTCTCAAGAACCAAAAAGACTGAGCTGAGGGGAAGATCAGTGACTCACTAAAAGAGATATCAGTTTAGGGTCGGGTGAATGTTACAAGAATGTTAGGGTTTAACGAGATGTCAATAGGTGAAAGTTTGAATATAAAAGATGTTGGTAATGTTGTTTCCTGATTTGGACAGATTCTGACATAGAAGTTCAGACTCATTAAAAATTTCTAACATCAAAGAAAAGTTATGAAAATTTACAGATTACAAAATTATTGTGTTGTGAAAAACTTTTGTTTAGAAAAGTTTCTTATTTGGATCCTCGAAATATAAGAAAAGTATCCATCTTTCAAAAGTGTATTTATATGCACATTGTTGTATAGATATTTGAAGGTCCAAACGAAGGTGTTTGCTATGCTCTATATACTTTTCTATACGTCTTTTGGAGAACTATGCCATAAAATCAGTGTTTAACTCATTTGGATTTATTGTGAATAAGTTATGAATGCAACAAAATCGGGTCAAAAGCTGTTAAGACTAGGGTTGTAATTATGCACCTTAGCAAGATTTATAGTTATTACGAGTTAAGAATTGTTAATTGTAGGTATAAACACATGTTTTTATGTTATCCAAGACATTTATAAGGTGGAGGGAACGCCTTCCTTACCAAAGAATGCTTGTAGGATTCACGGTAGGTAGAGGTATTTCCATCCTTGCAAATGGGATCCTTTGATTAACTTAGTGCGAATTCACAAAATGCTAAGGTAATTCTGTTAGGATCATAGAATTCGTAATCTAAGCTAATTGAACACAATTCAGTCCAATGAAACAGTAAACTATTGATCTAATCCTTTGAATGGATTACTTATCACTTTAATTGAAATCATATTTGAATTGCAACTTCAATTAGTATATAAAATGAACAAGTTAATCAAAAGAATTCATTAGAGATAAGTAAGAGTTCATATTTACAACGAGAAGCATGTGGACCAAGCTCTACAGTATCAACAAGTCATTTAAGTTTGTTTTCTTTACAAGATACATTCAGGTAGAGTGTGGGAGAGTAAATAGAGGCAACTGGGAGATGAACAAGATAAGGAAGAGCAAAAGAAGGAAGCTGAACATAAGGAAAGGATGGAACGGGATTCGTTGTCAAAGTTTCAATATAAGCCTTGTGGTGTTTCCATTCCTACCAGTCAAGAAGGCTCGAAGAAAAGATCATTTGAAGATATGAGAAGAGAATATCGTGAACGTGCAATTGGAGCTAAGGAATGAAGATTTGAGAATCAAGACCTAGCAATATCCGAAGGGGAGTTTGCTGGTGCTTAAACGTCTACCACTGGGGTCTTGTATGCATTAGAAGTAGTTAGAATGTGTTTTGCATGTATATGCAGTGCATAAGTATGCAACGCATAAGTCTTATGCGGCGTATAAGTTACGCTCCGGATAAGCTTATGTGCCGCATAAGTGTCTTGTGATGTCTATAAATAGGTAGATAGACTTATGCATTAGAGGGAGTTGATTCCATTGTACTACAATATTGATACTGTTAGATTCTCATTGTAATTTAACTATTTTGATAATATATGAAGATTTGAAAGTGATTTATTGTGTGCTTTCGTCTTTAATGGACTATGCACATTAATTAAAGAGGAGATAGTATTACACTCGATCCTACACATCATCAAGGCACCTATCCAAGGTCTTGTCACCTATATCACACTTCGTCTTCTCAAACAACTTACTCGTTTTCCTTGCTTTTCATCTTCATCATCTTTTTAAACTCTATAATCATGGCATAAAACCCTAGAAACCTGCAATTCAAGTATCCTCACAACTTGTTACCATACCTCACCTGTAGTCTATCCTACCCAGAGTTTTATAACATCAACATGACAATCACCGGCAGCAGTTACTTTAACATCCTGACGATTAACCCTGCATGTATCCACAAACCCTAAATAACTTTTGGAAGAATGCCTCTATTCAATATGCAGAGGACAACAAGGCGCATTTTTTTATCAAATAAAAGGTAGGCCACATAACAAATGGGTCGGTACAACGCAAATTCGCGTTTATTTGGTTGTTTGTGCGTTGCACAAGTGAAATTGCCGACCCATTCAACTCGTGTAGTGTCGTGTGGACTTGTTGGCTGTAATTATACTTAATTTAGTCCACACGGGGCTGAGTTGATTTCTAAGTACATAAATAACTCGTTAATGCGCGTATTCGATACAATTAACAACTTTCGGGTGTAGTTTGGGAATCCTCTGTCCCCAGAATTAACTAAGGATGGTTTTGATAAATATGAGGCCTCGGGGGCTGATGTAATTAGAACTTGTATGGTTGTGGCCTTGGGTCAATATCCTTCATGCAAACATGTGAGGCAATGAATCTTGCTTCCTTAACCCTATAAAATCCGATCTAATTGCACCTTGTTTGCACTTTCAATCCTTTGAAATCTATGCTTAGTTTGCTGCTGATTTGGTGTTGTTTTGCTGCTGTAATTAAATCCAAACGGCCCAGCAGAAGCTGAAGGAAATCGAGTAACACAGGTATCTATAACTTGCTCTCTCGTTTGATCTTTTTCTTTGTTGTCTGTTCTTGCACGTCCAAGGTATCAATTCGTTGTTTATACTCATCACATGCTAACAAATCCAAGCCTTGAACCCGTGTGTTAGCAGCCAAACCCATAACTTAATAACTAATTAATAAAATAAAGCTTAAAAAATCGGTTAAATCCTTGTAGCCTAACGGAACCGCAAACTAATAGGGATGTATACAATCTTAATGCAGACACAGTCCAGAGTATTAATGCGTCAAACTTGTATTACAGCATCCCTTCAAACCGTGGCCACTATCATGGCCAAATAGTTAATATTTTACATGTTACCTAGTTTGAAAACTAACCTCATTTGCAACTATTGAACCTCTGAAATTTATCACATATTTTCCAGCAACTAGGTATCCTATTTTGTTTGTATAAAAGTATTTTGATGAAGCTATAATTGTATTATAAAAACCGCGCCTTAAAAAACCCGGAAACGACACTTAAGTGGCCCGTTTGATCAAGAACTGAACCCTATAGTCTAAGTACTGTTATGATATCATATTAAAGTCCCACATATATATTTTAAACATATAATCTAACCCGAACTTGTTTGATAACCAAAAATGAGTTTTGTTAAAAATATAACATAAAGGTGCTAACGGGCCCAACCGAACCGAAGCCATTGTTTAAGTTCCGAGCACCTAATATCAATATGAAACAATAGATAAGTCATTTACATGCATTCGAATAGATTCAAACTTGTTTTATAGTGAATAATGGATTTTTGATCAATAAACTATTTTGGGATTTGTGGGGTTAAATAGGAAACATTGTTTTAAGCAAAAGCGATAGTTTTGCCAAGAATCGAATTGTTTAAGAAAAATGGGCTGACCTAAGCCCGGACCTGTTTATAAAATGAATATATATATTTTGAAACTATAAAAAAAATCATATTAAGAGCAGCCCCAAAACCGTGGCTGGATTTATGACTAATCGGTAACTCGTTTAAGTGTAAAGTAGCTTGAAAACAAACCCGAAAAGTGACCTATTTACTTCTGTATATTTAAACTAATTTCTAGAAGTTAAACACACTTATTTAACTAATTAAACATAATAAAAAATAGCTCCAAGAGATAATACTAAAACCGGATACTAAAAACCTTTTAAACCGTCACTTTTGCAACCCGTTTAATTGTGAACCTAACCCGGAAACCTAAGTGATATTATAATATCTTTTTACAGCCCTAAATATGATCTTATGATGAGTTATAACCTGACCCGGAACTGTTTTACACGAATCATCGTTGTTAAAACCGAACTAAGACTCGAAAGAGCGAAAACCGGGCCCGTTAGCAAAAATGCAGCCATGAGCATCTTTTTAAACCTACGAGATGTCAAAACAACCTATTTTTATTTATTATAACAGGTCCTAGCTCGTTAGGTGACGAAAAGTGATTTTTTGTTAAAAAGATAACGAAAGGGCATTTTTGGAAACCGATTATTTCTCAAAAACTGAAAGTATAAGAATGTGTTTTTGAAACAGAGGCTTATGAGTTTAAATGGCTAGATAAAAGCTATGAAATGTTTTAAGGGAAAATGTATTTACTATAAGACCCCGAAACCCGGGAATCCTACAGTTGGTAATCATATCCAAAAATTCTCAAAAATTTAAAACGAAACAAGTTCATTTTATTAAAATCAGCCCAGAGTAATAAACAGCGGAATAATAAATATCAAAATTCCCAAAACAGGGAAAAGGCGCCCAAAGTTAAATATAAAATAAAAATATTCGTTTTATTTAAAAGTTCGGACATATATGACATACCTAGGAAGATGACGGAGCAAACACTTCACTTAAAACATCCCCGAAAGGTACTCGATTGGACAGCCACCGGTTAAGCCTAAAACGAACGAATTGATCAATAACGAGTATAAGGAGCAGATTTTAGCATACAAAGATATATTTTATTACATAGGAAAATCATATGAATAAATTATGAAAGTTTTACCAGAGTTTCATAAATGTATTAGGTATCTAAAAGTATTTTTATTATGTTTTTCCAATGCACACAAAAATCATAAAAATTCCCCCAACATAGAAAGGTACGTGCAGCTATTTCAGTGCGCAACAAAATGGTTTTATTTGTTTAGAAATCATTAACAAACCAAATTAAACGATTACAATTGGGTTGTAATCCTAACTCGAAATATGAAGTTCCAGAAGTGGAACCAACTAATTTGGACTTGTCAAAAAAGAGTTATGATGTCGGGAAGCCAGACCAGAATCCGACTCCCCGCATCAGCTTCGACACACGTTTTTATAAAATCCTAAAAACCATTCAAATGTCGTCCAAAAATTACAAATTATACCTTTCTGGAAACTAGACTCAAAGTATAATATCATGGAAACAAGAATCGATAAAAAATAATCAATTTTCATTGAGTTACGGACCAAACAATAAACGAATACGAATCTGTCAGCAACTGTTTTAATCAAAACTCAAACCCTAACATATTTATGACATCTCTAGAGTTCAATAAAAGGTTTTAATGGTGAAAAAGACTTCCATGGAGGTAGTACTAACCTTGAATTAGAGTTTGGCACCTTGAATTGGTGAGGGGGCTCTACACCATGTTGATCAGAGAGAGAGAGACATATAATGCCATGAAGAAAATGCACTAACAGGTTAAGAAGGATTAATGGACTTGAGAATGATTTGGGCCTAAAAGCCTTTGGGCTTTGCCTATTCAAACCTTAAAACCCGAGATTTCCATCCTTATCATTCCGTCATCACCATTCCAATCATTGGTACACACACACATGCACAAAATAAAAATCTCCTGCACCAAACATTCCAAAATCCAATTCCATTTGTCCAAGATCGGGCTATCAATATTTAAGGTATGTTTATAATTAATATTTGTTTCCTTTTTCACATCTCGTTTCCATCTTAGATCAATTATCAAAATGAACTCATCGAGCTGAAGCAAACTGACATAAAACGAACCGGGGGAGCAAGCTACCAACAAATCTAATGAAGATAATAACAATAACATCAATTTGTAATTTAACAAAAATTCAAGAAATAACATTTTGGTGTGAACGGGTTCACCGAAACCCGGAGTTCCGTAACCAGAAACTTGAACCAGCAGACCCGAGCCTAGATCTGAACCATAAACAACTCAATGAGTCTCGTATCCGAACCCTTATGAAACCACATCCAAATTCGCATCCGATCCAGACCTGAACCCAGACATAACCAGAACCCGTGCGACTGATTAACATACTATGCGATTGGAACGTCGAGCGAAGGGTTGCCGGGAAATATTCGCATCCCATGCGAATAGAGTCATCATGCGAACTCTTTGATTCGCATCCCATGCGAATCAGTGGCAAGCGAACGGAGTCATCATGTGAAATGTTTGATTCGCATCCCGTGCGAATCCGATACGACTTCATCCGTGCAATCGTTCCTGAGATTCAAATCGCACCCCATGCGAAGCATCTTGGGTGCGAATCGTCGTTCCGTGTGGACAGCCGTTTTAGGATAAGGCATGGCCTTGGTTGCTGGAACTGGAAGTGGCGGTGGTGGCCGTGAACATGAGAAGAAGAAGAAGAAGAAGAAGATGGGGGGGTATTTATATAATAATAATAATAATAATAATAATAATAATAATAATAATAACAATAAAAATTATGATAAAGGAAACGATAAGAATAAACGAAACCCGATCCCGAGACCCGACCCGCTTAGAACCCGTAACCCGTCTCAAATAGAAGGATGTGATTAGAAGGTAAACCGAGCAACTAACTCGCTAAAAAAGAAACTCATTAACAGGAGTGAACTTACAAAGTATATATATATATATATGTGTATGTATGTATGTATGTATGTATGTATGTATAAGAAAATAATATATGGTTATGAGAACTTAAACCAAGCAAAGAGCCGAACCTAAACCCGACGCCAACCTGAACTCGCTTAAAGAAGTGTTGACTCTTAAATGCATTAAGAATGTGCATTACTAATAAAGAAATAAGTATAATAATATATATATGCATATAATAATAATAATAAAAGATCCGTGAGAATGCAAACTAACAAGTCGACTCATTAATAAAATAGGTGAGTATGTTAAACTAATACGAACGAGTTAAGGAGGTTATATGTTCAGATCAGTTAACTTAATTGTTAACTCGTTAACTTCATAAAATAAGTAAAGAAACAAAAATAGAGATTAATATGTGTATGTTATTAACAGTTAGTCGTGCATAGTTGAAGAAAGGAATTACTATTAACGGTGAACGCAACAGGATCCAGGTGAGTTATAGCCTCTTTTATGTGTTATGTTTTCGGGGCTGTGTGCATACTATGATGTGTTAGAATAATACACTTACCCTAAATGGTAAGTGTATATTAGATATATGTTTGCATATGAATGTGAATGTTATGGATTGATTAACTGGTATGCACGTAGTTGTTATATTAATTACGATTGAAGGAAGTCGACAGAAAATGTAACGAAGGTAGAGTTATATGGTATGATAGAGGGCACTGGGCCCTAAAAATAACCGAGGTATGTAGGGCACTGGACCCTCATAATATCCAAGGTAAGTAGGAACTGGACTGTGACGATATCCAAGGTATGTAGGACGCCGGATCCTTATTAATTCCGAGGTATGTAGGGACTGGACCCTTATAATATCCAAGGTATGTGGTAACCGGATCTTTATAGTATCCGAGGTATGTGGTCAGTAAGAAGTATAAATGTATGTATGTATGTTTGAGTAATAGATGAACAGGTAAGTATTAATACATATCTTCGGACGTGTATTAGTAAGTAAGTGAACGTAATGTATGTTAATTAACTAGAACTCACTCAGCGTAGCTAACTTTTAGTATGCATGCAGGAAAGTAGAATGAGACAAGTTGCTTGATGATGACACGTGGCAATAAGAGGGAGACTAGCATCGCTATGAAGAAGACACCTGTGCCATTTATGTTTTATGTTTAAGACTTATGTTATTTCTGTTTAAGACAAGATGTTTTTGTTATGTACGAATGGTAGACTTTTATTTCCGCGAAATGTTTTAATTAACTCTAATTTTACGAATTATGTGAATGAGTAAATCCAACCAGCATGAAAGTAGGGCACCCGGGTTGGGGGCCTTTCATAACATAAAATTAGAACATAATGTGTTTGTTAGAGCATCCTAAACATAAAACGTAAACAACTAGAGTTCATCATAAACCCTAAAGCTACTATTCGTCCTCGTGCTTGCCGGCATCGTCTTCATCCTCATCTCTACTTTCAATTGTAATAAATCTTTTACAGCCCCCAATTGGTTTAAACACAGTCATTTTATATTCCTCATTCTCCCTGTCTGAATCACTTCTATCATTCCTCCATTTTATTATCAACTGGAGCTACGTATCTCTCCACTTCAAATGACCAAATAAACCTCTAAACTTTGGAATTTATGCCTCCGACTTTCCTCGATATGATGTAAGTTTATTATACAAATTTCATGTCGTGTGATCCAGGAATAAGATTTCACCCTCCTTCTTAACCTCTGGAAATAGATCTTCAATAAACATCTGGATAAACCTCGGATACTGCAACCACCATCTTTCCCAAAGTTATTCTTCATGTTGTCCAGCTTCATCTTTGAAAAATTAAACTTCAGATTCAAACATATAGCTGCCAATGTGCTCGTCTGATAGTCTAATATCTCATCATATCCTTCTTTCCGATGACCCAAGCAACGTACAACAACATGCACCAAGAATTTGTAGGGCCTCGACGTTCCCGTATTCCTGGAAGAAATTGTATTCACCTCTTCTTGATACCTCATCCTCATCAAACATCCTTTAACCATCTTGTCGTGCAATGCAACCGCACCTGACTCTGAATCACCAAACTCCAGTATCCGTCTAATCAGCCATTTAAATATTACAATCTCTTTCCCCTGCACCTTAGACTTGATCTCACTCCCACAATCCCTAGCATTCATCCAAAATTCTTCTATAATCTGCTCATAGGGATCCTAGTGTACAATGATGGCTTTGAACATTCTAGATCTTTTGAGGAACGACATCATCACCTTGAATTCTTTCACGTTTTTGTCACCCTCATTGAGATATGCCACAATATTGTGCTTACGGTCAGTATTCTTAGAATGTTTCACCATTTGAAAACACAACATTAAAGATCCAGTATTAGAAAAAATAGCTGAAATATGTATCCCGTATAAGTTTCTTATTGAATGCATATGTTTGTGTCCGTATAAGTATCAAGAATGTATAAGTCCAACGGATATGTATTTAATCCGGATATGTTTAACGTATATGTTTAAAATTGAATCATCAGCGTATAAGTCTGATATGACTTATACACTGTATAAGTTTTTATGACTTATGTAGTGTATATGTCATATACACAGTATAAGTCATAATAACTTATCCGGCGTATAAGTTGTGCATGACTTCTCATATCCAAACATCAAATTGTCCAAAATCTATGTTTTTAACATGATCAAAACCCGTTAATCTATCCTAAACATGCCGATTATCAACTTCTTTTGTTCAATTTTGAAATTTACGCATTTTAATTGGTATTTTAATGTTTTAGCTTTTAGCCTATTTTAGATTTGACAAATTAAGTTCACTTAAACTCAATTAATCCAAGTATAAGATCAATCATAGTCCATCAATGAACTATCAACAGATTTTATTCGATACCCCTTTGATTTGTGACCAAATTCATTTACACGTTATGTGTCGACCACATGTTCATTCAAAATGAGATATTAGTTCAAAATTAATTCCTCGATCAATTAATGTGGTGTGTAACTCACTAGGTTAACAGAATTTTAGCAGTATAACAACACAAATTTAGATTGGATGACAGAGAGAAATTACATCGTGTAAGTTTAAAAAATGACGTATAAAACATGCACAGCATGTAAGAATATATATATATATATATACACACATAAGCGCCGTGTATGCTGAATGTTATCCAGCGTATACGTTTTGTACTTATGCTCGTATAAGTACAATACTTATGCGCGTATAAGTCCTAAACTTATACTTTGACTAAGTTAATTTTCAGATTTTTTCGAAAACCGAACATTGACACCCATGTGTTTGATCAAGTTCAACTTAATGACCTTGATTAAAAATATTAACTTAATTTTGCTCATTTTTCTGAAAAGATACAGCATAACAAGTCAAAATTAATGACCTTGTATATAACAGCCCACATTTTAGCTTTGAAACATGATCTGATTTTGAAACATCAGCTCAACTCGTTATTCCCATAAGATCTTTTCCCAAAAGATAGTATCCCAATTATCAAGAGTCGAAAATAACACAAAAAAATAAAATCTTTTTGGTTTTCAAGAAAAACAGTAAAGATAGTAAACAAATAAACTTCAAGTTATTTACAAACATGTAAACAATTACATATTTTTGTGAGTTTGAGCAGGAAATCATATTGACTAAAATGCTCTTTTATCACAGTTTTCAGCTTTATTATGACTGGTGTTAAGTCAGTCATTGGTATTGTTGTCCACTTAAATCTTTCAACAAATATATCTGAAATTTCTGTGATATGATTTAAATGGTTCAATTAAGCATAAAACATATGTGGACCCCACCTATCAGACATAATCTTCATATCTTATACAGTGAGTTTTCACATGCATATTTTTTTCAACTTCTTAAATCGATTAGCTGTGACTCATGCAAAATTAACAAATCAAAACAGTTCAAAAGGTTAAAATTTTCTCTTAAAATCGGGTATTTCTATACGCAGAAAATGTTCCATTTTAACAAAATAAAAAGATATAATTAGTTGAAGATGTATAAAGCTTTAACAATCAAGTCGAATAATACCGTATTATTACGCGGAGAAAGACCAAGAAAATAAAGCAGAATACTTAGGTCTTAACCCTCAAATCGGTATTACTACACGCAGAGAGGATCCAAGACTTAAGCAAAAATAAAGAAAAAATTAAACTGAATTTCTTTGCAAAATAAAATGAGAAAATAAGTTGAATTTCTTCGCAAAATGAACGCATGCACACAAAGCAATCTTTTCAACCTTTTGATATTTAAAGCAGATATTAACTAAGCATCAAGATGCTAATCCACTAGATTCGGCTGTTTTTGTTAGGTTTAAATCACGTACTTTTTCTTACTTGTTTGTTTTAAGACGTACCAGCACACTGATACATTTAAGCACTCAGCCTTTTATGCTTACTTTTTACCGAACTTCGGATCAGATGATCAATGCACTATCATCTTCCCTTTATGCTTCAAAAACTCATTATGAGGAGTATTTTTACTGCTTTTGACATTTTATCATACTTGAATGTTTTTGTTTTTCAAATTTATATTATTTTTGGATTTTCCCAAACTTCCCCCCCCCCCCCCCCCCCCTAAAATCAAAAACATATTTTTGGTTTTTCATAAAGAAATAATTTTGTAAAAACATTTATAAAAAACAAATTTGAC